>NW_006159835.1:2452938-2473901 GCF_000334495.1 Tupaia belangeri chinensis | reverse complement strand
CCGCCCCCCTTGCAACGCGTAGGCCAGGAGACTGCAGGAGCCGACTGGGCTGGAGCCCAAAGGTGGCCATACCCCTGCTCCCCGCCTGGCCCCTCTTCCACCGGGCTCCCCAACCGCGGAGAACCGACTGAAGCCGAAACCGCCATGATAGGTGCGGGCACCTGTGGAGGCTCCAAAACCCAAGTCAAGCCCTCTGCGGGCCACACCCCACCGCCCCGGGCTTCGGTCACTCACCCGGACCTTCATTGTATTCCGGCCCAGTCCGGCTGGAGTCGCTGAACACGGTGCGGCTGAAATTTCCCAGTCGCTGGCGAACTGGCGCCGGCAGCTCCATGCCTGGGCCTCAGTGTCCCTCGCCCCTCAAACCAGGGCCATGACCGCCGATCCCTGAGGCCTGCTTTAGCCTCCCGTCCTTCAGACGAACAGAAACCGGGGTGACAGTGCCGGCAAGGAGCCCTCACGCCTCGCGGGTGGGACTGTAAATAGGTGAAGGCTTTATGGCAGGACATACAGAAAGAATGCAGAGCTTGGGACCAGCAGTTAGCGTAATGGCTATGTCACTGGACTCCCATGTGGTTGACCTGGTTCGAGTCCCGAATCCGGTGGCTTAAACTCACGCCGGGCGTGTGTGCGTGCGTGCCCAAGATCCCTAGAGGAGAATGAAGGAGACGGGATTTCGGTGTGACCATCCCCCCTGGGGGGGTGATTTCTCACTTTCTGTCTCTCTGTCTCTCTCTTTCTGGTGAGCGCACGCACCCTATAGGACCTGACCTCTAAAAAAAAGGAAGAAAGAAAGAGAAAGAGAGAGAGAGAAAGAAAAAGAAAGAAAGAAAGAAAAGAGAAGAGAAGAGAAGAGAAGAGAAGAGAAGAGAAAAGAAAAGGGAGGGAGGGGAGGGTTTAAGGGATGTTCATGTTCCAGTGGTTTTTCTTCTAGGAGTTTGCGTGTGTGACCACATGCGATATTGTATACTGTTTTTTTAATGAAAGAATATATACACAACTGTGCAACTGATGAACCGTATTAGGCACATACACTCAACGGAATACTTGCCACACCTTAATGCAAACAATATTTGATAAGGATTGACTTTATGTAAGAGTCACAGAGCAAAAGTAAAACTGAATATAAATGAACCTAACTTAGCAAATGCGTGTGTGCATCTCTGTGTGTGTGTGTGTGTGTAAATACGTGAGAGGAGAAAAGGAGAAGAGGGAGTGTGGGCACACTTCAAAAAAAGACGGAGGGTGGGGGGAGCAGCAGGCGGGGGTGGTTAAGATGCTATACTCCCACATGGCCAGCCGGTTTGAGTCCCTGACCAGCAGATTGAAAATCATGCCAGACAGTGTCCAAATCCCAGAGAAGAGATTGGAGGAGAGGGCATTGCGGTGTAGCCATTTCCTTCCCCTTGCCCTCGCCCCCACTACCCCACAGTGAATTCTCACTTTCTCTCTCTCTGTCTCTCACTGGCAAGCACACCCCTATGGCAAAAAAAGTGAAAGAAAGAAAAAAGACTGGAAGGAAATATTGTAAAAATGTTAATAGTTATCTTTAAATAGTGGAGTGGTGGGTGATTTAATTTTTAAAAACCTATCTGTATTTTCCAGGTTTCTCCCAGTTAACATGTATTATTCAAGGGGAAAAAAAGTATTCAAGTGTAATATACACACAGGAAAATATTTGAATGGAGTATATATGTAACTGGCACTCATATCAAGAAGCAGAACCTCCCTAGCATCCTCAGAAACTCTCCCTTCCTATTTCCTATTGATCACAACCCCTGCCACGACTGACGTTATCTGACTTGTAATAGCATAGAATAGTTCTGCCAATTTTTATACTTCATATTAAAAAATCATACTGTAGGTCCTTTTTAAAAAAAAAAAACTGGCTTTTTGCTTTCAACCTGATTTTTTTTTAAATAATTATTTATTTAATTTATTTATTCACTCAGTCATTTTCATTTGACGAGAGAAAGGCACACAGAGAGGGGCTCAAAGGTGGCGTGGTGCTTAAGGGCACTGGACTCCCACATAGCCAGCTATGGTTTGAGTCCTGGACCTGGTGCCTTGCTTTCTCCTTCTCCCTTTCTCTTTCTCTCTCTGTCTATCCTGGTCAAATTAAAAAATAATAATAACAAATGGAATTAAATAAATTATTTTTTAAAAAGAAAGACACACAGAGAGATGCAAAGTGAGAAAGCAAGCCACCAGGTCCGGGACTCAAACCGTAGTCAGCCATGTGGAAGTGTCCAGTGCCTTAACCACCATGCCACCTGCTGACCCTCAACATTATTTTTATGAAATTCCTTCATATTATTGAGTGTAGATTCTTTGTCCATGCTGTGTGTGATCTATGTTCAAGTCTAGAACTGTTATGAATGGTGCCATTTTGCTCAAAAGGTGGCTCTTGGTGAGCACAGGCATGTATTTGTGGTGACTATTTCTAGGGGTGGAATTGTTGGTCATAAGGTACCTGAGGCTCAGCTTTAGGAGATACTGTAACAGTTTTCCATGGCCCACCAATTCTACCTTTAACAAAGTATGAATGTTCCTACTACTGCATATTTGTCACCCACATTTGTTATTTTCCATTCTTTCCTTTTAGCCTTTCTGATGGGTGTGCAGTAAACAGTATTCTTTTTACAACCAAAAGGAAAACCACACATATTTATATAAATGTCAAGAAGAAGGTTTGGGAAGCAGTAGCTTCATGGCTGGAATTTCAAAATAATGTAGCAAATGCTTATTGCATTCCCACTACTTTATTTTTTTCAGCATTGTACTAGGTTAATCAGGGATGTAGTCCCTCTCCATCAAGAAGCTTTTTCCAGCAAGAGTGAGAGACATGGAAAGAAATACAATACACTGTTAGAAGTGCTCAAATAAAGGGCCGCTAGTGAAGAAGAAATTCATTCTTGTTAGGAACATCAGGGAGAAGTAGATGGCTAACTTCCTCATTTCAAGATGGAGCTCAGGGCTCAGCATTTCCAGAAAGGCTTCAAGGACCTCCCTGAAGCAGGCTGAGGTACCTTCCTCTGCGTTTCCCAAAGTGTCTTTCTCTGTTAACTTTGGTTATAGTGCTGGCCACTCTGTGCTGCAATTGTGTATGTGCCTGTCCCCAGGGCTAGTCAGCAAGCTCTTTGAGGTCAGGGACGGACTTTCATCTTGCTGTCGCCAACACTGGCACAGCGCATGGCCTGAAGTGGGAGCTGGATGACTACTGAGTGACTAAGGGGAAGAAAAGGCCCAGTGATTACTGTCGCAGCTTCCCTTTCTAGTTCAAGGACATAGCCAGCCTTTGTGTAAGGTTCACTCAGTAGAACGGAGAATGGGTGTATTAAAACAGTGAATTATAGCTAGCAATGAAGTAAACGAAAAAACTCAGTATCAAAGAATCGCTTTTCATCTGTTAAATGAGCCAAGACTTTTGTAAAGAGTACAGTGAAGCAGGAGGCCTCAGGCTCTGCTGATTGAGTTGCATTTTGGGCAGCTCAGTTGAGACGAGGGTTTGACAGTATATAGAAGGCAATTGACAGTATGTACAAAAAGCCTTTAAAATGTTCCTGCCTTGAACATAATAATCCAAATTTTAAGACTCTGGAGGAAATAATCTTATACACTGATGTGTTATTTTCAACAATATTGATACTAGTTTTATAAAGGGGATATGGTGGACATTCAAAGTGCTCAATCCCAGGGCCATGTAGAGCAGGTTCTGATAGTCACAATATTCTGATATTCATAGGATGTGGTGGAAAGAACACCCTTGGAAGCAGAGAGGGAGAGCTCAAATCCCCCAAAATTCTCAATATACTTCCTAAGAGCCACATGATTGATTCCAGATCTTTATTTTATAAAATGAAAATAATGCCATCTTACTGTTGTGGTTGATGTGAAAATTATTTCATTAAATAAGGATCTCTATACATGATAGCTGTCATTTACATGTCTATTAAAATGATGGTTGTGAAGAAGAAATACCTACAGTGGAGTCAAATAATGCTAGCATTTAATTTCAGAATTCTACCTGATACCTGCACTGCAAGGTAATGCCTCTGTTGCTTTTCTAGTGAAGACAGCGGCTGCAATTAACCACTGAGACAGCATGTGCATGTGAACCAACTCATCAAGAGCTTGAATGAATTATTTTAAAGATTTTGTTCCCTGGAACTGAAAAATAACATGAAACTCTTTGTTCAGATAGTAATTATTTCATCAAAATCCTGGAGGAAGAAATCAATAGAATTATGAATATTTTCCTTCCTAATTTTGTTACTCTGATTTCCTGTAATGAGGATGCATTTCATAGTTAGGGAAAAATCTTATTAAGAAATAAATCAAGGGGCCTGGGGCCGGCAAGTGGCATGGTGGTTAAAGGCGCTGGACTCCCACATGGCCAACCACGGTTCAAGTCTCAGACCTGGTAGCTTGCTTTCTCACTTCCTCTCTCTCTCTCTCTGTCTCTCTCTGATCAAACTGGAAAATAATAATGATAATAATAATAAAGTTAAATAAAATAATTCTTAAAAAAATAGAAAGAAATCAAGGGGCCCAGTGGTAGTGCAGTGTTGGTGCAGCCTGACCCGTAGAGAGGATGCTGGGATGTCGTGCTGGCACCTGCTTGAGAGCACGGGGCGCGTGTGCCTATGGCTGGGGCTACCTGAGGCTGGAGTAGACAGTGGTTTAGGGGCCCTGTTAGGAGTGTGTGTGTGTGTGTGTGTGTGTTTCTCTCTTTGTCTTTTCCTTTCTCTCATGGAAGAAATAAATATATAAACTTAAAAAAATGTAAAACATAAGTTGAGAGAAAGATGCAATGATGGTACAAAAGAATATGGGGAGACTTCAAAAGCTCATGGGAAAAAATGGTATTAAAGTATGAAGACTCCATAGCATTAGAGAAGAGAATTTGACAGAAAAGAAATGTGGTTTAGAGAGAGTCAAAAAAAGCCTTTCCAAATGCTGTTTTGTTCATTGACATGATGTTGACGGACAATCACATTAGTGAAATACTGAAGTACACAGGAGGGGATCCACTCTCATGGAATCAAGAGAGTAGCATAATTTGGGTTTTCTGTATTCCAGAGCTATTGCTCATTTCAATTTAGAGAAGAAGTAGGGAGTCTGTTTTCTTAAAGTCATGAGACTCATTCCCAGCAAGCTGATGAATAACCATATAAAACTAAACGGTTTAGATCTTATACCAGTGTTAATGTTCAGAGTAATAGCTACATCTCCAAAAACTGTTCATGTATTTCATTGGGTTTAATTGCATTGTGATTTACTTTATTTATCTTCATGAACATTTTAAGGCTAATGCAATGGTTTGGCTTCTTTCACAAGAGGCAAAGTTGTCTGATCAAAGTTGTCTGTCTAATTTATTATCTGACATAAATTACTTTTCAGCCTTTTGGGTAAGATCAAGTATGGTATCTTAATATGATAAACTGGTTTGTGGGCAGCAGGTGGCAAGGTGATTAAAGTGGCTGGATCCCACATGACTGACGACTGACTGCCGTTTGAGTCCCAGATCTGGCAGCTTAAACACCCTGGGCGTGTGTGTGTGTGTGTGCATGCGTGCGCATGTGCATGCCCAAAATTCCAAGGGGAGAATGGAGGAGAAGAGATCGCAGTGCAACCATCTCCCCCTGAGGTGCTGTCTCACTTTCTCCCTCTCTCCATCTCTCTCTCCCTGGGTCTCTCTCCAGTGAGTGCACATGCCTGATAATAAATTAAAAGAAAAAAAGAAACTGATTTTGAATGATTTATGTGTTGGTATAATAAAGATATGCATTTTTTCACCTTATACTAATAAAGAGTTTAGAAATAATATTTGAAAGTAAATACGCCATTTAGTTTATTGCTTCAAAAGGAACTGTGAGACGTTTCTAAGACTCTAGATAAATCTAAAAGTAAATGATGTATTTGAGTTTAATATCTGCAGATAAGATGTCACATCAGCATCCACATTTTAGAACATCTTCTAAATTACCTGAAATGTAATCTTATAATCCTCAAATTGTTAATGGATAATCAAAGCTTTTTGAATCCCTAGTAAAATATATTCTATTCACAGCACTTTTCAAAGATTTATAGAAAAGAATCAGGGCATGAATTACACAGGAAGTCAAACCTCATGAAAGGCATTTTTTATACTATATTAAGTGATATTTCAAGGCTGACTTTAATATTTTGTCTTCAAAGACATCCCCATTGAGAACTTTTATTAGAAAATTCTTTCCCTTTTAAAATGCTGTTTATAGGATGGATTTTTGGTTCTGTGGCATTTCTTTGTGTCAGCCCACCTCACTGCTCATCTGCTGAATCAAGCAGCTGCTCCATGCATCAAGCTACGTGGGAGATGGGAATGTCAAGCCGAGGGAACAAGATCAGTAAAGCAAAAACCTGCTCAAGGAAGCCTCAGACCAGTCAAATGAATTGCGATACCCGTCAAAAGTAAGTGGTCATTTTATTGAATAAGTAATAAGTTCCATTTTTAGTGGTGATAGTCTTACTGTAGTAAAAATACCTTATATGTTACTTTGTGTAAAGCATACATATGTTTCCCTTTCTGGAAGAAAATTAATCTCTGTTATTGACAATAATAATATATTGCTTTCCAATACTAAATATTGATACATTGTTCCCTGTTCCCTCTGGCTGGTTTTAAATTGTAGATTGTACTTTTTAACAAATAGTACACTTTGTATTCAATCGTAGGACTGGCCTAGTAGCATAGTGGTTAACAGAACTGGATTCCATTTGGCCAATCACTTTGGGGGCTTGAAAAACATGCCAGATGCAGGACCAGCAGCAAATGGCATAATGGTTCCATTGCAGACTCTCACGTAACCGACTGCAGTTCAAGCCCTGGACCCAGTAGCTTAAAACTCATGCTGGGTACATGTGCGTGCATACCCAAGATCGCAAGAGGAGGGATTGTGGTGTGGTCAGACCCACAGGGCAGTGATTTCTTGCCTTCTGTCTCTCTGGTAGCAAAAATCTCTCTCTCTAAAAAAAAAAAAGAGAGCGAGAAAGAAAAGGAAAACATGTTCCAGGTGTATATGAATATGTACCCCAAATCTCAGTGGAATAGGGAAATGAAGAAGGATTGTGGGGAACCAGCAGTTAGCATAATGGCTATGTCGCTGGACTCCCATGTAGTCGACCGCGGTTCGTGTCCCAGACCCGGTGGCTTAAAACTCACGCTGGGCGCGTGTGCGTGCGTGCCCAAGATCCCGAGAGGAGAATGGAGGAGAAGGGATTGCGGTGTGACCATCCCCCCTGGGGAGTGATTTCTCGCTTTCTGTCTCTATGTCTCTCTCTGTCTGTCTGGCGAGCGAACGCGCCCTACAGTGAAAATCTCTCTCAAAAAAAAAAAAAAAAAAAAGAAGGATTGTGTTATGACTGTCTCACATTGTGGGATGCTTTCTCCTTTTCTCTCTGTCGAGGCAACTAGAACAACCACATCATAGTTTACACTGAATTTCATCATCAATCACATCAAGTTTCTAAGAGTAGAAATGTTATAAATGGGTATGTTAGTATTAAAATGGAAGGTATACATATGGGTAAAAATTACTTTTGAATTACTATATTTATGTAGATAAATAACATAACCTCCCAAATTTTCTTGAAGATGTTTGCTTTGGAAAATAGAAAATTATTATGATGATTTATGTATCCCATTTCCTTCTTCTTTTTTTTTTTTTTTTTTTTTTTTTTTTGAGAGGTTTTTGCTATAGGGCACGTGCACTTGCCAGAGAGAGACAGAGAGACAGAAAGCGAGAAATCACACCCCCCCCTCCGGGAGTATGGCCATGCCGCAGCAATCCCTTCTCCTCCATTCTCCTCTCAGCATTTTGGGCACGCAAGCATACATGCCCGGCGTGAGTTTTAAGCCACCGCGTCTGGGATGCAGACTGCGGTCGACTACATGGAAGTCCAGCGACAGCCATTACGCTAACTGCTGGTCCCGCCATTTCCTTTTTCTTTGTACTTTTAGTTAATATAGAATTGTTCTTTGAGTTAATATATAATTTTTCTTTCCCCCCCCCCCCGCCCCCTCACTCATGCTGTGAAGATTAACATAAGTTCAAGGTGGTTGGAGACAAGTGTAACAGGATATAAACAAGGATGTTCCCTGGGCCCTGGCTAAGGTCCACAGCTGTGCACAGAAGGTGGTAAGTACACATATTCTAAATTGAGAGACCGCCTATAGTTAGGACAACCTATGAAGAAATGTCAGTACAGAGAAACAGCCCTGCCATAAACATTCTGTACGTTACCTGTGCTTACTCCCTAGGTTATAAGGAAAGGGTAGGTAAAGAGATTAGCCTTTTGAGCAATATAATATCCATTAAGATATTATATTCCCTCCTTCAACCCATCTTTCTGTAAGGTAGATGGGAGTACTTCTTCTCTTCAAGAGAATCTCTCATAAAGTTTAAAGACCCCCCAATTTCCCCCACTCCTCAACTAGACTGAGGACTAATAATCATCTCACCTCTGTCCTCTCATGGACCAGCAGAATGCTGCATGCTTTCAGGGCAGAAAGAGGGGTAGCTGACAAATGGTCTGGCTGGGGAAAGGGCCACACAGTCACCCACGTTTCCACGGCTGAGAGGCTCACGGAAGAGGTCAGATATGTCTGGGAGGCACCATAAGGATCCTTGCCAGTGAGGGAGCGGGTAGTTTGCTCCCAGTACAGAGAACTGCGAAGTCTGACAGGGCTAACTAACTGAAGAGTCAGCAGCATCCTAAAGAGGGCATTGCAGCCTTCCTGCTGCGCCATTTCTCTTGCACAAGATCTGAGGGGAAGCACCCAAAGGAAGGGGAGGGAAGAGTGTAGAAGGCTCTGCCACTCCACCCTCACACACACGCACTCAAAGCCACTGGCAGCAGACTGTCTACCTTTGGGTAAGTCTGGAGGCAAGGAGAAAAGGAAAGGGAGGGGAAAAAATCATTTTAAAATAATTATTTAATTTTATTTATTCATTCATTCATTTTTAATTTGACCATAGAGAGACATGGGGAAAGGGAAGTGAGACAACAAGCTGCCAGGTCCAGGACTTGAACCGTGGTCAGCCATGTGGGAGTGTCTAGCTCCTTAATAACCATGCCACCCGCTGCTCCCCCTTTTAAAAAAAGAATTATTTATTTCATTTTATTTACTCATTCATTTGGAAAAATGGTTTTAAATTTGGTCTGAAGCATAAGTTGAAAATGAACAGAACTGTCTTACATGCTAGAATGAAATAATCCTACTATCACGAAGAGACTGATAAGTAAATGCAATCAAGTGTGTGATTAAAAGAGTTGACATCTTATAAGAAAATGGAGGTTGAAAACACAATTAGTTTGGAGAGGGGTTACAGCAAAAATGCAACCATTTTATATCTACACCTCAAATGAATCAAGAATCCCCATGGAAGAAGTTACACAATCAAACAGAATTCCGATTTTTAGAGGGGGATGGAACCGTTGATTCTAAAATAACGTAGATTGGTGAGACTGACGTCGATTTAACACAAAACTAGGATGGTTTTATTTTCTAAGAAATCGTCTTTTCTTTCAATTGAAGTGTAACATGGATACAAAAAGATGCATAAATCGTGAGTGTAACGCCCCATGACTTTGACCAAGTGAGTCCAGCTGTGTAACCAGCATCCAGATCAGGAAACAGAACCGTACGGCACCCACAGTGTCCCCTCTCAGTCATCATCCCCCTCACAGTGTCACTGCTGTCTTGCTTTCTATCATCTATAGATTAATTTTGCCTGATTTTATTTTCATGTAAATGAAGTCCTATGTCATGTATGATTTGTGTTTACTTCTTTTACTGAACATTGCATTTGTGAGTTTCATCCATTAGTTGCATGTATTAGTAGCTCGTTTGTTTTCATTGTTGTGTAATACTCTGCTGTTTTGATATGCCATAAATTTTGTTCATATAAATGGTGGTGGAATTTTTTTTTCCCCCCGTTTGGGCTATTATGAGGAATGCTACTGGACTTACTTGTCAGTATTTTTTTTCTTTTTTTTTTTTTTTTTTAGGATTATTTTATTGAACTTAATTTAATTAATTAAGTTAATTTGACCAGAGAGGAAGAGAGAGAGAGAGAAGGAAAGTGAGAAAGCAAGCCACCAGGCCTGGGTCTAGAACCATGGTTGGCCATGTGGAAGTCCAGAGCCCTTAACCACCATGCCACCCGCCAGCCCCACTTGTCAGTATTTTATTTAAGACTTTCATGGTTATTTCTTTTTTTTTTTTTTTGGAGAGGTTTTTGCTATAGGGAGCGTGCACTCGCCAGACAGAAAGAGACAGAGAGACAGAAAGTGAGAAATCACCCCCCGGGGGGGATGGCTATGCCGCAATCCCTTCTCCTCCGTTCTCCTCTCGGGATCTTGGAAACACACGCACACACGCCCGGCGTGAGTTTTAAGCCACCGGGTTCAGGACGCGAACCGCAGTCGACTACTTGGAAGTCCAGTGACACAGCCATTACACTAACTGCTGGTCCCTTTCATGGTTATTTCATGAGAAGGATTGACCTGTAAATTTTTTTGTGGTATTCTTGTCAGCTTTTGGTATCAGAGTTGCATTGACCTTATAAAATTGTTGGAAATATTCTATCTTGTTTGTGTTCTCTGGAAGAGTTTGTGTAAGACGTGTTTTTCCTGTTGTAAAGTGTTTGGAATCATGCACCAGAGAAGCCCTCTGTGCCTGAAGTCTTCTTTATGGGAAGGCTGTACATTCCATTTTTGTGTATAGATATAAAACTATACAGATTTTCTGTTTCCCTTTTTTCCCAACCTGGTAAGTTATTTATTTCTAGGAATTTGTCCATTTCATTGGTACAGAGTTTTTTGTAGTTTCCTCTTATTTTTATATTCTTAATGCTGATAGGATCTATGCTGATGTCTCCCTTTCCTTCTCGATATTGGTTATTTATGCTTTCTCTGTGTTTTTCTTGCTCTGTGTCAATAGGAGTTCATCAACTGTATTAAGTCTTTTTAAAAAAACCAATATTTGACTTGTTTTTTCCATTGTGTATTTGTTTTCTCTTCCGTTTCTTTCTTTTTTAATCTTTATTTCCTTATTTCTACTTTTCATGGGTTTAATTTTCTGGCTTTTTTTTCCCCCTTAGTATGTAACTCCAAATGGATATATGGGTAATTGGCTTTCAGACTTTTTTCTTTTCTAATATATATAGTAAGGCTTATAAATTTTCTTTAAAGTTTTTTTTTGTGTGTGTGTGTCTATACCATACATTTTAATGTGTAGTATTTTCATTATTTTGTTAAAAGTATATTATAATTAGAGATGTCTTGTTTGATAACTTGAGTTCTCTTGTTTGACCCATGAGTTATTCAGAGATATTGGGTTGTCTGAAAAATTATGATGCATTTTTACATAGAAAAGCATATAAAAAATACATCATGACTTTTCTGAAAACTCAATATATAGTTTTTATTTCTAAATCCTAGGGAGTTTCTAGTTATCTTTTTTGTAATTCATTTCTAGCTTAATTCCATTATAGTCAGAGAACCTATTATGTATTATTCCACTCCCTTGAGATTTGTTGAATCTTGTTTTACAGCTGAGCATATGATCAATTTTGATAATATCAAGGTGCCCTTGAAAATAATTTCTTTAGTTATTAGATGCAATTTCTATATAAATTCAGTTACACCATGTTTGTCAGTTATGTTGTTAAAATCTTCTGCGTTCTGATTCTTTGTGTGTTCATTCTATCAGTCACATGACTGTGTTAAGTCTTCTATTCTGGGGACCATGTAATGGCACAGAGGTGTAACGTGATGCTCTGTAGGCTGTCCCATGGTAAGGCTGTCAGGTCATGTCTAAAGACCGCCCTGAGTGCTTCTGGTTCCTTTGCGCCCAGAATCTGAGCTAGTCGAAACTGGGGGTGGATTGGAAGTCTGTCAGGGGTGGTGTGGTACTGTCTCGCTCTGTCTCTCTCAGTCATGGAGTAAATAAATACATTAAAAAAAATTATAACCTAATCTAATCACAAAATTGTCTATTTCCTTTTTTAGCGTTTGATATGTCTAGATGTGAATTTCAAGTTGTTGTAAGACGAATCTCTTG
This sequence comes from Tupaia belangeri chinensis, assembly GCF_000334495.1. Classification (NCBI taxonomy): domain Eukaryota; kingdom Metazoa; phylum Chordata; class Mammalia; order Scandentia; family Tupaiidae; genus Tupaia; species Tupaia belangeri. The sequence continues at coordinate 2,461,792 of NW_006159835.1, read as the reverse complement.
AGGTACATGGCACTTCTTGTAGTTTGATATAGTTTGGATTTTTGTAAAAATCTTGATTATTATTAAAATATAGCTTCTTTCTCCATTTTCCTTCTTCATTACTAGAACTCCAGTTACATCTAAAATTAGACTTTTTTCTGTATCATTTATGCTTTTCAAATGTATTTTCTATCTTTTTTTTTTTGCTTCATGTTTTCATCTATGAATATATTTAAAGACAAAGGTGGTGATTATTAGGCAGTATGTGTTTACTATGAACACAGCCTGTTGCCCTAACTTCTTTCTTCTTCACCAGAATTAACAATTAGTGATACCAGTGACATCAGTCACAGGACTTGTCATACCCAGTGTTTCTTTCTAAAATGCCTTACCCATAGATCTTTGTTCAGAGAAGCAGAATTGGGCTATTCTGTGCACACTGGTGGTCATAAGGTTAGTTTTCTCTGTGATTAGGAGTAGGGCAATGTATAAGGGACTGTCCAGTCAGTACCAAAAGGAGAGCAAAGCAAATTCTCAGACAGAAGCAGGTGCTTGAAAGAGGCACCATGCAGGCAATAAAACAAGGGAGAATAGACTTTCATAGAATTTCCTTGGTTCTTGGGAGTTGTTTAGTTCTAGGTATAGATGTGTATTCTTTCATAAAAAATTATTTATTCAGTTTTTTGGGGGAGTTTTTTTTTTTCACTATAGGGTGAGTGCGCTCGCCAGACAGAGAGATACAGAGACAGAAAGCGAGAAATCACCCCCTGGGGGGGATGGCCATGCCGCAATCCCTTCTCCACCATTCTCCTCTTGGGATCTTGGGCATGCACGCACACATATGCACCCGGTGTGAGTTTTAAGCCACCAGGTCCAGGACTCGAACCACGGTTGACTACATGGGAGTCCAGCGACATAGCCATTACGCTAACTGCTGGTCCCTATTTATTTACTTTTTATTTATTATTATTATTTAATTTGCTTTAGGGCACGTGTGCTCACCAAAGAGAGACAGGGAGAGAGAGAAAATGAGAAAGCAAGCTGCCAGGTCCAAGACTTAAACTGTGGTCAGCCCTGTGAGATCTAGTGCCTCAACCACCATGCCACCTGCTGACCCCACATGTGTAATCTTACAAGAAACCCCATTTCTTTTTACATTTTTTATGCCAGAGGGTATGAGAGAGAGAGATGTGTGTGTGTCTATACCATACATTTTAATGTGTAGTATTTTCATTATTTTGTTAAAAGTATATTATAATTAGAGATGTCTTGTTTGATAACTTGAGTTCTCTTGTTTGACCCATGAGTTATTCAGAGATATTGGGTTGTCTGAAAAATTATGATGCATTTTTACATAGAAAAGCATATAAAAAATACATCATGACTTTTCTGAAAACTCAATATATAGTTTTTATTTCTAAATCCTAGGGAGTTTCTAGTTATCTTTTTTGTAATTCATTTCTAGCTTAATTCCATTATAGTCAGAGAACCTATTATGTATTATTCCACTCCCTTGAGATTTGTTGAATCTTGTTTTACAGCTGAGCATATGATCAATTTTGATAATATCAAGGTGCCCTTGAAAATAATTTCTTTAGTTATTAGATGCAATTTCTATATAAATTCAGTTACACCATGTTTGTCAGTTATGTTGTTAAAATCTTCTGCGTTCTGATTCTTTGTGTGTTCATTCTATCAGTCACATGACTGTGTTAAGTCTTCTATTCTGGGGACCATGTAATGGCACAGAGGTGTAACGTGATGCTCTGTAGGCTGTCCCATGGTAAGGCTGTCAGGTCATGTCTAAAGACCGCCCTGAGTGCTTCTGGTTCCTTTGCGCCCAGAATCTGAGCTAGTCGAAACTGGGGGTGGATTGGAAGTCTGTCAGGGGTGGTGTGGTACTGTCTCGCTCTGTCTCTCTCAGTCATGGAGTAAATAAATACATTAAAAAAAATTATAACCTAATCTAATCACAAAATTGTCTATTTCCTTTTTTAGCGTTTGATATGTCTAGATGTGAATTTCAAGTTGTTGTAAGACGAATCTCTTGAGGTACATGGCACTTCTTGTAGTTTGATATAGTTTGGATTTTTGTAAAAATCTTGATTATTATTAAAATATAGCTTCTTTCTCCATTTTCCTTCTTCATTACTAGAACTCCAGTTACATCTAAAATTAGACTTTTTTCTGTATCATTTATGCTTTTCAAATGTATTTTCTATCTTTTTTTTTTTGCTTCATGTTTTCATCTATGAATATATTTAAAGACAAAGGTGGTGATTATTAGGCAGTATGTGTTTACTATGAACACAGCCTGTTGCCCTAACTTCTTTCTTCTTCACCAGAATTAACAATTAGTGATACCAGTGACATCAGTCACAGGACTTGTCATACCCAGTGTTTCTTTCTAAAATGCCTTACCCATAGATCTTTGTTCAGAGAAGCAGAATTGGGCTATTCTGTGCACACTGGTGGTCATAAGGTTAGTTTTCTCTGTGATTAGGAGTAGGGCAATGTATAAGGGACTGTCCAGTCAGTACCAAAAGGAGAGCAAAGCAAATTCTCAGACAGAAGCAGGTGCTTGAAAGAGGCACCATGCAGGCAATAAAACAAGGGAGAATAGACTTTCATAGAATTTCCTTGGTTCTTGGGAGTTGTTTAGTTCTAGGTATAGATGTGTATTCTTTCATAAAAAATTATTTATTCAGTTTTTTGGGGGAGTTTTTTTTTTTCACTATAGGGTGAGTGCGCTCGCCAGACAGAGAGATACAGAGACAGAAAGCGAGAAATCACCCCCTGGGGGGGATGGCCATGCCGCAATCCCTTCTCCACCATTCTCCTCTTGGGATCTTGGGCATGCACGCACACATATGCACCCGGTGTGAGTTTTAAGCCACCAGGTCCAGGACTCGAACCACGGTTGACTACATGGGAGTCCAGCGACATAGCCATTACGCTAACTGCTGGTCCCTATTTATTTACTTTTTATTTATTATTATTATTTAATTTGCTTTAGGGCACGTGTGCTCACCAAAGAGAGACAGGGAGAGAGAGAAAATGAGAAAGCAAGCTGCCAGGTCCAAGACTTAAACTGTGGTCAGCCCTGTGAGATCTAGTGCCTCAACCACCATGCCACCTGCTGACCCCACATGTGTAATCTTACAAGAAACCCCATTTCTTTTTACATTTTTTATGCCAGAGGGTATGAGAGAGAGAGAGCAGAAAACATCCAATGAATCCCTGTCATTCCACAATTCTTTTTCCTCCAATTTTTTACCCCATCAGGATCCTGAGAATGCACAGGTCCAACATGTTTTTCAAGCTACCTCTGGGGCTAGACTCAAACCCTGGTTGGTCATATGAGATCCAAGTTCATTTGTAAAGCCGTCCACCATTGTGCTATGGGGCTGTCTCAGAAACCCCATTTCCTCAGGTAAACTGGATGAGTCTCTCTTCCTTGCAATCAAAAGGGACTAAGCTAGGGGCTGGATGGTGGTGCAGCAGTAAAACCCATCTCTGCAAAGCAGACCTGCATGGGAAGGTTGCCAGTTTGTGGCCAAGACTTCCCACAGGGCACCTACGGGCCTGCGATCTGGGCCGACCGAGGCTAGGGTGGATGGCAGCATCAGGTCAGAGGTTCTTTTCTCTTTCTCTGTCTCTCTTACTCATGGGCTTAACAAATTAATAAAACTCTTTTTAAAAAGAGGAAGAGCTTATTGGGGAAATGTGATTAAATGTGTATGTATGTGACTGTCAGCAAAGTATTTCATTCAGACATGTAAATACCTTATGGACAAGATGGAGAAATTTTTACTCAGGGTGAATGTAAATCAGTGAATTAGAAACTTATTAAATAAACATACCCAAAGGATACTAATTAGTGAATTATTTCAGCCTGGAGGGAAGGTTTTTTTTTTTATTATTGTTCTTTTTTTCCTTAAAAAGACTTCATGCCCTATTCTATTCAACACTTTTATTATCACCTTGTTGAAGGCATACTTACCAAGTTTACTGAAGAAAATCATATTAACAGGTTCCTACAAGCTGGAACAATGGCTAAGTATAATAAGGTAACATTTGAAAGATAATCTTGATTACAAAAATAATATAGTCTTATTGTCAAATAGTTAAAAGCTATTGAGGAAAAAATTTTACATTTTATTTTTGGAAAAATGTAGCTATGATCATAATTTAATATTATTTTATAAGTCATTAAATATTATCTCACAAAATTATCTTAAAATATCATGATTTACTAACCAGTGTCCTCTCAAGATCATACTGTAACAACTGCTTTCTAATTTTTTTGCTTAAAAGTTATAAGCATTTTTCCAAATTATTAATATGATTCAATTGTATAACTATACCATACAACTGAATTGTAATTTATTCTGTACATAGGTAGTTAGAATGCTACCATCTCCCTTTTTTACTTTTAACATTACTACAAACATTTTTTATGAGGAAAATTTAACTTTATAGTTATTTCTTTCTAATAAACTCCTAGCAATGTCTGAGAATCTTGGTTCATTTCCCTGCTGATTCACAATTAGATATTATGATTTTCAGAACTCCTGCCAATTAGAATTGTAATCTTGCTTTATCTTACCTTCCTTTAAATATTAGTGAAGCTAAACGTTTTTTGTATATACATTGACCATTTACATTTTTTGTTTTGGAGTACTTATACTCATGTCTTCTCATTTTTTTTTTTTAACTAGAGTGTATATCTTAATGTTTTTAAAGAGCTTTCAAATATTAGGTACGTTAGCTATTTTCTGAAATTTATACTGCAAATATTTCTTGCAAGTTTGGTATTTGCCTTCTGTTCATGGAGTTTTTTTTCAGTTTTTTTTTTTTTTTTGCATAGAAGATTTTCATTTTTAAGAAAGGGCCAGCAGGTGGTGTGGTGGTTACAGTTCTGAACTTCAATATGACTGATGGCAGTTCAAGTCCTTGACCTGGTGACCAGATACATGTGCATGCGTGCCTGAAATCCCAAGAGGAGAATGGAGGAGAAGGGATTGCGTAGTGGTCATGCCCCCTGGGAGGTGATTTCTCTTTCCTTCTCTCTATGTCTCTCTCTGGTAAGCCCATGTATCCTATGGCAAAAAACAAAAACAAAAAGTTACACCTAGCAATTACTTTCTTATTTGTGGTCAGCCCTGTGAGATCTAGTGCCTCAACCACCATGCCACCTGCTGACCCCACATGTGTAATCTTACAAGAAACCCCATTTCTTTTTACATTTTTTATGCCAGAGGGTATGAGAGAGAGAGAGCAGAAAACATCCAATGAATCCCTGTCATTCCACAATTCTTTTTCCTCCAATTTTTTACCCCATCAGGATCCTGAGAATGCACAGGTCCAACATGTTTTTCAAGCTACCTCTGGGGCTAGACTCAAACCCTGGTTGGTCATATGAGATCCAAGTTCATTTGTAAAGCCGTCCACCATTGTGCTATGGGGCTGTCTCAGAAACCCCATTTCCTCAGGTAAACTGGATGAGTCTCTCTTCCTTGCAATCAAAAGGGACTAAGCTAGGGGCTGGATGGTGGTGCAGCAGTAAAACCCATCTCTGCAAAGCAGACCTGCATGGGAAGGTTGCCAGTTTGTGGCCAAGACTTCCCACAGGGCACCTACGGGCCTGCGATCTGGGCCGACCGAGGCTAGGGTGGATGGCAGCATCAGGTCAGAGGTTCTTTTCTCTTTCTCTGTCTCTCTTACTCATGGGCTTAACAAATTAATAAAACTCTTTTTAAAAAGAGGAAGAGCTTATTGGGGAAATGTGATTAAATGTGTATGTATGTGACTGTCAGCAAAGTATTTCATTCAGACATGTAAATACCTTATGGACAAGATGGAGAAATTTTTACTCAGGGTGAATGTAAATCAGTGAATTAGAAACTTATTAAATAAACATACCCAAAGGATACTAATTAGTGAATTATTTCAGCCTGGAGGGAAGGTTTTTTTTTTTATTATTGTTCTTTTTTTCCTTAAAAAGACTTCATGCCCTATTCTATTCAACACTTTTATTATCACCTTGTTGAAGGCATACTTACCAAGTTTACTGAAGAAAATCATATTAACAGGTTCCTACAAGCTGGAACAATGGCTAAGTATAATAAGGTAACATTTGAAAGATAATCTTGATTACAAAAATAATATAGTCTTATTGTCAAATAGTTAAAAGCTATTGAGGAAAAAATTTTACATTTTATTTTTGGAAAAATGTAGCTATGATCATAATTTAATATTATTTTATAAGTCATTAAATATTATCTCACAAAATTATCTTAAAATATCATGATTTACTAACCAGTGTCCTCTCAAGATCATACTGTAACAACTGCTTTCTAATTTTTTTGCTTAAAAGTTATAAGCATTTTTCCAAATTATTAATATGATTCAATTGTATAACTATACCATACAACTGAATTGTAATTTATTCTGTACATAGGTAGTTAGAATGCTACCATCTCCCTTTTTTACTTTTAACATTACTACAAACATTTTTTATGAGGAAAATTTAACTTTATAGTTATTTCTTTCTAATAAACTCCTAGCAATGTCTGAGAATCTTGGTTCATTTCCCTGCTGATTCACAATTAGATATTATGATTTTCAGAACTCCTGCCAATTAGAATTGTAATCTTGCTTTATCTTACCTTCCTTTAAATATTAGTGAAGCTAAACGTTTTTTGTATATACATTGACCATTTACATTTTTTGTTTTGGAGTACTTATACTCATGTCTTCTCATTTTTTTTTTTTAACTAGAGTGTATATCTTAATGTTTTTAAAGAGCTTTCAAATATTAGGTACGTTAGCTATTTTCTGAAATTTATACTGCAAATATTTCTTGCAAGTTTGGTATTTGCCTTCTGTTCATGGAGTTTTTTTTCAGTTTTTTTTTTTTTTTTTTTTTTTTGCATAGAAGATTTTCATTTTTAAGAAAGGGCCAGCAGGTGGTGTGGTGGTTACAGTTCTGAACTTCAATATGACTGATGGCAGTTCAAGTCCTTGACCTGGTGACCAGATACATGTGCATGCGTGCCTGAAATCCCAAGAGGAGAATGGAGGAGAAGGGATTGCGTAGTGGTCATGCCCCCTGGGAGGTGATTTCTCTTTCCTTCTCTCTATGTCTCTCTCTGGTAAGCCCATGTATCCTATGGCAAAAAACAAAAACAAAAAGTTACACCTAGCAATTACTTTCTTATTTTGCCTTTCATGCCATACTCAGGAAGATATACTCAAATTGTATAACTATTACCTATATCATCTATTATATAATATTTCATGTAAGTAAACCAAAGACCATCTCTTAGAGGTTTAGAATACCAACTAGATAACCTCTGCATAGGGGATTATTGAGGTTGCCATCTCTTCTGCATTTTCTGGAGTTCATTATCTCTCTTCTCTTGCATCTCTATTAGCTTTGTCACTATGAGTAGCTAAATTCTTTATCTGACATTTCCACAAGTTCCATTGTACTGTCTGTGGATGGTGAAGGGCTGTTCTTTCCCCTTGGGGAAGAAATATTTTCTTGATTTTCCATATTTCTTGTGCCTTTGTGGTGGTGGTTTCTGGTCATTTGTTAGATTATATGTTACTTCTTGCCTTCTTGGAGTTAATTCGGAGTGTTTGAGGCAAGTGTAAGGAGATGACCTGCAATTTTTCTGTGGTTCTGTTTCCGTGATCCTCATTAAACAACCTGTGCTGGCTTTTCACTGGGTGTTGGGCCAAAAGGAGGGGTTTGGGGCAGAGGCTTTCTGATTAAAGGGGCAGGGCTAGGCCCATCTCAGATGCACATAGATTCTGGCTTTTCACTGGGTATTGTGGAAGCTAAATAGGTATTTTTAAAATGTATTTTTAATTTCAAGAAAAGCAGTTTTAGCTTTAATAAATCAAAATTTAAAAAATGTTAAGAGAAATTTGCTTAAGACTTAAAGCCAGGAAAAACGTTAGGATTTTGTTCAAATAGTAGGTAGATGAACCTATCAACAATTCAAGAGAAGACAAAAATCCTTAAATCTGGAAAACAAAACTTTGAAGAAAAATCAGTAATGTTTTAGTCAAAGGTCATACAATTCTATTTCACTAGTTCAGTCTCATGCAATTAATCTCTTTTCTGTTATGGTATGATTTTTCTGTTTAAATTCTGGAAGTTAACATTCAACTCTGGATTTGTCCCTATCATTAATTAAGTTGGCCATTTTCTTGTTTTTTGGTTTTTTGTTTGTTTGTTTGTTTTGACTCTTATTTCTTTGTGTCTGTCTTTAGTTTTCCTGGTATAGCACTTCCTTCGGCACTTCTTGGAGAGTTGGTCTGATGCTGGTAAATTCTTTCAGGTTTTGTTTATCTGAGAATATTCTTCTCTTTTCTTCCCATATAAAGGATAATCTTGCTGGGTATAGTATTCTTGGTTGAAATTGTTTTTCATTTAACATTTTGAATATCTTTTCCCATTTTTTCCTTGTTCACATTGTTTCTTTTTTTTTTATTATCATAATCTTCTTTATATTACATTGGATTACATATAACTTTACATCGACTTCCATTGCTTTTTCAAAAGGGAATGCCATGCATGTCAGTCAATACAGAGGCATCGATCTCCCCGCTTTATCATTCAAAGTCTTTTCCATGCATTTCCCAATAATTATTATTATTATAATTTTTTAAAACAGTCAATCACTATTTCTCATTTTGCTTGTTAAAAGACTTCACCCATCATGAAATACTTCCCAGACCAGTCCAGTTGAGAATACTATACACGTCATCTTCAACAGATAATAAACCATATCTGTTTCTCACTAACATCCCCTCTATTGTTCACTTGCTATCTTTCTCTATCCTCTTCTCTTTTTTTTTT
>NW_006159835.1:2442776-2451943 GCF_000334495.1 Tupaia belangeri chinensis | reverse complement strand
GGGCCATCCCGGGCCAGAGAGGCAGGGAGAGGCAGGGAGAGGCGCTTGGATGCGCTGGGGGGCGTGAGCCCCCGGCCGCCTGCCCCCCCCCAGTGGGGGCGTCGCCGGCCAGGCCGTTCCTGGCGCACGGCTGCGCTCTGTTCACATTGTTTCTGATGAGAGGTCCATTGTTAGCATGATGGGATATCCCTTGTAAGTAACCTGATGTTTCTTTCTTGCCAATTTTAGTATCTTGTCTTTGTCTGAAGTTCTGGTAAATCTGGCTATGATGTGCTTTGGAGAAGATCTTCTTGGATTGATTCTATTTGGGATCCTTTGTATTTCTTGGGTCTGGCTATTTGAATGCCTAAATAGGTTTGGAAAGTTTTCTTCTAGGATTCTATGGAATAAATTATCAATGTCCTTATTAGTTTCTTCACTGTTTGGGATACCAACTATCCAGATGTTTAGACGTTTAATGGTATCTAGTATTTATTGTATATTACTCTCATTTGTGGGGGTTATTTTCTCCATCTTTGTGGTGAATTTTTCTAGTCCAGAGATTCTATTTTCTACCACTGAGATTCAGTCTTCTGCATGATCTAATCTGCTCTTAATACTTTCAAGGGAGGTTTTGATTTCCTGTATTACAGCCTTCATCGCTAATAGTTTCATTTGATTCTCCTTTATGGTATTTGCTCTTTCAGATTATGCAAGAACTTCCTCACCTCCTGGAACTCATTGTCTCTTTTCTCTTGCATCTTCTGGAATGCATTCTTTCTCCTCTTGCATCTGTTAGCTTCCTCACTAAGTTCTATTGCACTGTCTGTGGATGATGAGGAGTTATTTTCCCTTGGGTGAGAGATATTTTCTTGGTTTCTCATATTTCTTGTGCTTCTGCAGTGGTTTCTGGTCATCTGATGGATTATACGTTTCTTCCTAATTTCTTGAAGATCAAACTGAGCATTCAGAAGTGTGCAGGAGGAGGTGATCTGCAGTCTCTCTGCAGTTATGTTTTTCTCCCACTCTAGATTGGGATCTGGAGGGTGAAGTCTGAGGAGAAAATCTTCAGTTGTCCTAGCTCCTGAAAGGGATCGGATACACTACTTCTTATCTTTCAGTATAGATATGTTTTCTGGATTACTTTAGATGGAAATAGTATTGCTGAACATAAGTTGGTAGGTATTTATTCCTATGTTATTCTTTCTCCCTTAGCCTCTAATTCTTCTAACTATGAAAATTGTCATAAAACTTTGTGACATTATTCGTCTCTCCATTTTTTATTCTGTAATGAGAGTATAAATTCATTCCAAAAAAAGAAAAGAAAAGGAAGAAAATATGGGCATATTAGGGGGAAAAAATGGAAATATTTGGAAATATATCTTTTGGGGAAAAGTTTCCTGGGGTGAAAAAAGAGCTAAGTTAGCTTGTTTTAAACTATTTAAAGGAAGAATTTTTATGCAAAACTGATTGCCCTTGTTCTTCCACACTGCCCTTCAATGTGTAATCAGGACTAACAGAAAGAAGGAAGAGGAAGATAAATACAAGCTCTGGCAGGACTTTTAAAAAGTCAGAGTGATTCAATGGTGTAATAGTTAGTAATGGTTAAGTCTCTGTACTCCCACATGGCCCACCACTATAGTCTGAGTCCTGGACCCAGCAGCTTCAAATTTCCTGTCCAAAATCCTGAGAAGAGAATGTAGGAGAAGGGAATTGCCATCACCCCTGGGGAATGATCTTTTGCTTTCTGTCTCTCCAGAGAGTACATGTGCCCTATAGCCAAAATCTCGCTCTCCAAAAAAAAAAAAAAGAAAGAAAGAAAAAAGTCAGAGTGATTCAAAATTGTGGTAAGGATGCCCAGGAGGTGGAAAGTTCTTTGTCACTGGAAGTTTTCAACCAAAGGCTATGTGGCACATTCCCTAAGACTGTAGATTCTCCAAGGCTCTAGGAACTAACAAGGTCATTCTTGAGCACCAGCTTTGTGACTGTCCTGAGCTATGTGCCATCTTATTTAATTATTACAACCTGATGAGGGGCATTCTGTTTTATCTCTATTTAGCAAATGAAATAGGTCAGAAAGACTAAGAGGCTTTCTTAATGTCACAGATGTGGTGAGTGTGGAAGCCTGAGTTCAGGCCCATGAAGTCTTATTTTTAGAGCTCTCACTCTTGTTTTTTAACTTTTCTTTCTTTAATGAATGAGACACACACACACACACACACACACACACACGTGCACACGTGTGTGCATCCACAGGCATTCCCAAGAGGGTGCTGATGCCACAGTCCACTCCTAGCTTCAGCCAACCCTAGATCATGGGATTCTACAGACCAAGCATGTTTATGGGGGTCTGAGGACACAAACCTGAAAATTTTCCATATAGATCAGCCTCACATGAAATTTCTGTCACCACTTTTGACTGTCCATCCCTTCCAGAGCTCAGACTATTTATTTATTTATTATTATTTAATTTGCTGTAAGGTACATGTACTCACCAGAGAGAAAAAGAGAGAGGGAAAGTAGGAAAGAAAGTTGCCTGGTTAGGGATTTGAACCAGTTCGCCATGTGGGAGTCCAACGCCCTTACCAACATGACACCTGCTGGCCCCCCAGAGCTCAGACTCTTAACCAATGTGCTAAATTGTCTGGAAATGGTGGGGCTGGCTTTACTAACCTTCAAGATTTCATTAAATCTCAAGATTGTATAATTGTATGGGGAGGAAAGTCATGCCTAATGGAGTTTATACTAAAGATAAATTTTTTTTGGCAATGATGTTAGATGGCTCTTGTTTCAGTATCTAATCTTTAAGTCATGAATAAAATAAAAGTTACTTAAAATCCCCCCATCATTTCTAAATTAGAAAACGGTTAGATATTCACACATCTACCAAGGTACAAATAAGTTGGTAGACAATGGCTGGGATCCCAGACAGACACTCTTGGAGCTCTGGCAATAAGACTAAGCCTATAAATACCAGATGTAATATGTCTTACAAATCCAAATATCAGCAGTTTTGAAGCATCATGGTTTGGGTTTCTTTTTTTCTAAGCAGAGCCAGCAGTTGATCTTGGGCTACTTTCATATCCTCGCTAAACAAAATGGTTTTATCTGGCATTTTTAATGTTACGTCACTGAGTTAGAGGTTATATTATGCCAGTAACAGAGTACCAGAATGCTGTTTAAACTTGCAGCTAGAAAGAGTATTTCAAAAATACACACACACACTTCAAATATAAAAACTAGATCAAATATATGTAGAAGTAATGTGTGTGCAAGAGATAAGTACAGAGATTGGCCATTTGCCATTGTTATTAGGAAGAAAGGCATGCACACTGAGAGTTTTAACAAATTACAAATGCCAGGAAGAAAATAATATGGCTGTGTTTGAAAAGATCATGCTATTTACTTGACAGGCTCTGCCAGGGCAAAGTTACAGCTGTGGCCCTGCTCTGCAGATCATTTAAACAGGCTTTTCTTTATGTCACTGGCACTTTGGTTGCATCCACAGAGGTTTGCCATCAGTAAATAATAATTATTATGTGTGAGGAGATAGCGTACAAGCAGCTCCAGTGTTAACACCATCGTGAGTGAATCAACAGAAACACACATTAGTTTAATGTTTTCCATTATGTTCTTTAAATTGATTAATGCCATCAGACTTGCTAAAAGAAAAAACTATAAATTATAATGAAAACCTATAAACAATGATATACATATTATACATGTATGTATATTTGGTGTGTGTACAGTGTGTGTATACATATTATGATAATGAAGCAATTTTTTGCTTCACTTATTTAAATACTTACAAGTACTTCTCTTATGTCTTATGCCACTTGCCTTTGAGTTTCTGGAAGGCAGAAATTGTCTGGTATATCTGCTGGCATCCTTCAGGGTATATATGAATACTTAGTGGTTAGTTAAAAAATACTTGTTGAACAAGTAACTGAGTAAATTTTCATGAGGTCAAGTGTAGAATGTAGGTACAAATCTACCATTAGCAGAGGAAAAACCAATGCAATGATATATCTTATTAATTACAATTTATATTTTGTTCTCCTTGATTACTCTCTGTAGATCATTTATTTTACATATTCAGTGCATAGCATACATTCATATGTAAATTAAAACAGGCATAGTTTAAATTTAATAACAAAAATACTAGCAGGTTAAAAACGACAATCACGTTTTTTGCATTCATGATTTTATTGCTACTAGAGTGTGTGTATATATATATATATATATATATATATACACATTTTTTTTTGAGACGTTTTTGCTATAGGGCACGTGTGCTTGCCAGAAAGACAGGGAGAGACATAGAGACAGAAAGCAAGAAATCACCCTCCAGGGGGGATGGCCACGCTGCCATCTGCTCTCCTCTATTCTCCTCTTGGGATATTGGGCATACACGCACACGTGCCCAGTGTGAGTTTAAGCCACCAGGTCCAGGACTCGAACCATGGTTGACTACGTGAGAATCTAGCAACATAGCCATTATACCAAGTGCTGGTCCATATATATTTTAAAATTGGGACTTTTTATGTTTTCTTTTTTTTTCTGATCCTCTTTTTAATCTTTCTCTATGCTTTATATTTGAACCTTTCTCATATTAACAATCCTTGTATACTATTATCTTTTTATTCATCTACCTAGGGACAAGCAGGTGAAAGAGTCAGTCTGGGTTTAAGCATTGCTACTTTCTGACTATGTCATTCGCATTCTCTGACCCTTGGTTTCTTAATCTATGATAACACTATGATGACACCTACTCATCAATTGTTATTGTACAGATGAAAGGAAATCAGAAATACTGAAATGTCCTATAAACTATGAAGCATTACGCCCTAATCAGGTCCAAAGGTTCGTTTCTTCTAGTTTTTTTTTTTTTTTAATGGAGATGCAAAAGATCTATAAACTATCTTTTAAGTAACTAAAAATGGAAATAAGCATGGCAATGAATCACGATAGGGCTCAGGGGAAACATTTCATTTGATTCCTTCTCTTTTCCCTTACTTTAGCTTTCATGGTGAATTATGAGGGCTGCTGATTATGTTTGTTCTAGTGAAAGTTCCTGTGCTGATAGTTGTAGTTGCTGTCTTCTGGTGACAGAAGAAATACTAGAAGCCAATTGTGGGCAGCTAAGACAAGGAAGCGATGTATGTTAGTGTGGTCGAGATTTAATGAACATTATTTAATTAACACATATAAATATATCCAACATTTCTACTTTATGTTAATCTTTGAAAATTTAAGGGAGCGAGAAATGGCTTGGCAACTGCTTTGAGGCTTTGTTTCTCAGTCTGTATTTGGCACTTCGGCTCTCCGGGAGAGGCAGGGCAGCCAAACCCAGATTGAATTTCTGAAGCATTCTACTGAGTGAAGCCTTCCCGAAAGTCACACAAGGCATTAGAAGGGGGTCCTGTGGAAAAATGATCTCTTGACTTTTTTCAGGGTGTGACTAGAATTTCAAATTGCTTTGTTTATAACAAGTTAGTTGGGTTTTTCTTTCTCTCTTTTGTACTTAAAATCAAAGGGATGCTGATCCTTTAAAAGCATTTGAGAGGGACAAACTTTGTTATTTAACAGTCTGTCACTGAGGTAGAAGACTGGTTCAGAGTTGAATGGTACAGTGCTGTTTTGTGCTTTCCTAGGTGTCTGTCAGAATTTTTCAAGCCTGAAAACTCCAAGACAGGAGATGTCACTCCCAAGTGGCAGACAGTGATCCCAGCAAATGCCAGGGAGTCAGACAGTGGGTAGTATGGGGAAGGGGGAGGGTAAAGGAGGATCCTGGAGGAAGAACATCTCCTCTCCTACTTATGGGATGGATTGTTCACTTCATTCTACTCTCTGTGATAAGCAAAATGCTTCTTTAGCTCTCCAAGAAGCCTATGGTTTTTTTTGTTTTTTTTTTGGGGGGGAGGGGGGATGTTTCAGATTCTAACTTCACAGATCTGTATGAGCAAAGCATTAGTGTTGTTTGGTTTGTGTATCTGTGTGTATTATACAGGTTTGGATTATAATAATTCCTCCCCTTTGTAGAAGGTTTTGCAGTTTTTAAAGTGCCTTATGCTCTCAATCCTCACAATAAACACTGAAAGGTGGGTACAGATGGCTCCTCACTCACAATGGCTTCACTTTAGAGCCCCGCTTTTCTGACCTTTATGATTGTAAATATGACCCTCCCAGTACTGGCTCAATCTGACCGGGGTGACTATGATGCATATCGCAGGGGACCAGATAAATGAAACTTCTCTTACATAGATTCGTGCATGGCGTAAAGTGGGAAAACTTCTGATTTTTTGGATGCAGATGTAGATGCAGTATCAATAAATTCACCCGCACCTAATTAGGCAGTGCTCTTGCAAAGACATTGTACTGAAGAAGAGCTGCCTCAAGACATCAAAAGAAGATTTTTTTTTTTTTTTTTTGCAAGCAAAAGCTGGTTGGATCACTTTTGGAATATAGTTGGCAAAACATTAGCTGCTATTCAGGGAAGAAGTAACAGGAACCAATGAGAAGCACCGAATAACTTGTCTACAAAGTCTGCTAAAGATGAGGGCTACTATGAGTATTTAAAGATGGTAAAATCAGGGGCAGAGATGGGAAGAAGATGAGGAATAGCAGAAGGAGAAAGGCAGAGCATACAGCAATATGGAACATTTCAGCATTCTAAGAAATTTCTACCCACTGCATTTGCAATGATAGATTTTTGACAGATGGCCCCAATTTTGATCACAGTTTGAAAGTTCTAGAGCACTGAAGCATTTACTTGCTCCAGGGAGATTTATCAGAAAAATAAAATATTATTATGCCTTCTTTGGATTGGTATTTTAAAAGCTTCAGCCAGTGAATAAAAAGAACTCTCCAAACGAATCATTCACAACACTGACTTTTTGTATACTAACTTAGAAAATCATTGTAAAAGCATAGATTTTTTTCACGATTGATTTGAGTATTTTGTAGTATAAAGTGAGTCTCTAGGAATACTATATTCATTTATAACCTTATAGATAATAAAGATTTAACTTATGGAAGCTCAACTTATGGAAGATCAATGTGGAGGAATAAATTAGATCATAAATACCTGTCATAGTAGTCATGGTTTATACATGAGGATCATATCACAAAGCAGTAAAATGGCTTGCTGATTTCCCCTACAAAAAGGCCTGGAAAGCTGAAATCTAATGCTGCTTCTCTTTCTCCCCCATACCTAAGAAATACATGCTTTTCACAGACCATCAAGCAAATACCCATGTAACATCTGAAGGACTCTGATGTTTTTTCTTTTCCTTTTTTTAAATTATGACTTCTGGTTACACGTATTTGATGTCTATCTTTGTGGGATACAGTAGTGTTTTTTGTTTTTTTGTTTTGTTTTTTAGTTTTCTGTTGGATGTGTGTACTCACCAGGGAGAGAGAGAGAAAGAGAGGGAGGGAGGGAGGGAAGAAGGGAGAGAGACAAAAAGAGAGAGAGAAAGTGAGAAAGTACCCCTTAGAGGCAATGGTCACGTTGTAATCCATTCTCCTCCTATTGGGACTTTGGGTATGCACAAACACATGCCCAGTGTGTTTTGTAGGCTTCCAGGTCCAGGTCTTGAACCACATAGTTGTCTATGTGGGAGCCAGCCAGCTTAACTGCCATGCCACTGGCTGGCTCTAGAGTATGTGTTTTTGTTTTTGTTTTTTAAAAGCATGTGGGCAATGAATAATAATCAGATCAAGGATATTTATCTTCTTTAACATGGAACATTACATTATCTTGTGCACACTTGTTAATAGTTTTGCTTGTTTTTTCTTTTTAATTTTTGCCAGATGGCTTGTGTGCTCACCAGGGAGACAGAGAGAAAGAGGGAAAGAAAGCACCTTTTGGGGGGATGGTCATCCTGCAGTTACCTCTCCTCCTTGTCTCTCTCCTTTAAGGATTTTGGGCACACATGCACACACACCTGGGTATTTCTTCAAGCTACCAGGTCCAGGACTCAAACTGTTCAGTCAGCCATGTGAAATCCTGTCCCCAGGCCACAGACTGCCCTCTAAGTTTTTGTTTTTAATATGTATTAAACTGTCCATGTATTTTTTTTTAATTCTGCTGTGGTATATTCCATCCCATAACCTCTTTTATTTAAATTAATTCCTATATCTGTCAACAATTTTCCCATGAACCATCCCCTCCACCCCCACTGTGCAGCTTGTTATCTAAAATGACTCTCTCTGAAGGACCCTAATCTTAGTGCTGGTAGCTTCGAGTATATTAGTTGGTAGACATATTTGCTATACAATAGTATTAGTGTTGAAATATAATTCAAAAAAAAATAGCAAAAAACAACAACAAAAAAGAAATACAATTCAAGTCCACCACACAAAGGCAATGGAGTGCCACAGAAGTATGCAACAATACTTTGGAATTATCTTCTTCTGTTATCTTTAAACATAGGCAAGTAACTACTGTATTGCTTCAGTGGAAGCCAAGTCCCTTCTTCAAACTCAATCTCATCTCTTTACCTGGATCCAGCCTTTCCTGCCTTCTTCAGCACTCAGTCTCCCTTGATCCTCACTCTCCCTTTGACCTCTGTCCCTGCCTTGCTTCTTATGGGCCTTCCCAGGCAGAACGGGCTCAGGTCTCTCATCTTCACACACAGTGATGTTATCCGCCCTGCCGCCTCTGCATCTTTCTTTTAAAACAAACTTCTGAGAGAATTCCCTACATGAACTCTCTTCATATTCTCTCTTCCTATTAAACACTCAACTCACTGTAAACTAGCTTCAGCCACAACATTCTTAGAGTCCTTCTTTCATCAAACCATAAATGACCTCTATTTGCTACATCTGATGACTTTCCATTTTTAACTTCTTAGTAACACTGTTGTCTCTCCCTCCCTCCCTCCCTCCTTTCTTCCCTCACTCCCTCCCTCTCACCCTCCCTCTTTCCTTTCCTCCTTTCCCACTTCCCTTCCTCTCTATTCTAAATATCTTTCACTGGCTGGAAAAAAAAAAATTTTTTTTTTCTTTTCAAGAAGAAACCCTGAACAAGTATTCACAGGGGATGCTGTAAAGGGTCACCAATACTAAAGCCATTTTGTGTCCCAGATGTGGAGGAAGTGTTGATCATCTTTGGAAGCTTCTCCAGACTTTTCCTGTGGAAGTCACCCACTCCCATCTGAGCTTCTTTAGCTTCCAACATAGTT
>NW_006159835.1:2416467-2442745 GCF_000334495.1 Tupaia belangeri chinensis | reverse complement strand
ACTCTCTGTCCCTCCATTTATCTTCCCTTCTCTCTGAAAAACATACAAGTCACCCAGTTTCGGGGAGAGCTGCCCTTGGCTCTGATGAGACAGAATGCCTTGCCATCACATTTTAGGTCCACATTTCAGAAGGCCTGCAAAGCCAACTCAGACTTTGCTTTCATTGAAGTTTTGGCTGGGCCAAGACCAAGAGGGCCGTAGGTGACATTGGGTGTTAGAGGCTTGAGGGAACAACCTGGGAGGGAATAGAAGGCCCTTGGACAGCAGGAGGAGATTTGGATCAGGCTCTCTGAGTCAGCATAGGGCCAGCAATGGTGCGAGGGACAGCTGAGGGGTAAGCCAGAGGCTGTTGAGAGAAGAGGGCAGGGGTGTGGGTGACTTACTGTGGCGATGCTCCTCTGTGCCTCAGGAGACTGAGGGGATGTTCCAGGTCTCAGGGACAGACACAGAGATAACCCCCAGTGACTCAGAGCTGGGGTGAGGATATAAGAAACTTGGATTTTGCTGCTGCCACCACCACCGGGCAGTCACATTCTCTGAGCTCGGCCGTAGGACCCAGCAGCCCCTGTGGGTGGGAGCCGTGGATAACTGAGGGGCTTCTCAGCTACAGGACCCAGGATCTAACTCTGACTCCAGAGCTGCTCAAAGACAGACACCCACCCTGGGGACACAGGATGGATTGACTCTCTCTTTCTGGAAATTTCTTTCCTATGCTTCCATGTCTGCAAACTCTGTTCTTCTAGCTCTCTGGTCATTTCTGTCCCATTCTCCTTATGTCTTCTGCCAGTGCCTGACATATTGCTGTTCTTCAAGTCTCCTTTATAGACACTCTCCCTTTCTCTCCTCAAGGGACAATTTCATCTACATCTGTTTCTAGCCCTATTAGGAAGAAAATACAAATGTATACTTTTACTGCACAGCTCTTCCCCTGAAAATCTACCTCGGGTCTTTTCTTTAGTCCTACAGACACTCCTTTTAGTTTAGATTTCCCCCACCCTCAAGTCCCTCAAGTATAACCTAACACAAGCCCTAGATAACTAGAGTTTATCTGGAAGATAGTTCCAGGAAGCAGGAGTGAGGGAACAGGAATTGTGTTGTTCTTTCTTTCTTTCTTTCTTTCTTTCTCTCTCTCTCTCTCTCTCTCTCTCTCTCTCTCTCTCTCTCTCTCTCTCTCTCTCTCTCTCTCTCTCTCTCTCTCTCTCTCTCTCTCTCTCTCTCTCTCTCTCTCTCTCTCTCTCTCTCTCTCTCTTCCTTTCTTCTTTTTTGGGGAGGTTTTTCTATAGGGCATGTGCATTCACCAGAAAGAGAGAGACAGCGAGACATAAAGTGAGAATTCACCCCCTAGAGGGGTGGCTATGCCGCAATCCCTTCGCCATTCTCCTCTCAGGATCTTGGGCACTCACGCACATGCACCCAGCATCAGTTTAAGCCACCAGGTCCAGGACTTGAACCGCGGTCAACTACGTGGGAGTCCAGAGACATAGCCATTAGACCAATTGCTGGTCCCTGGAACAGGAATTGTGAGACAGAGGAGGACAGGCCAGTGAAGGACATATTGCTAAGCTGGTGACCATGGTGGGCATAGACAAAAGATACACACCCCTATGTATCCCAGAATTGTCTCTCTGTGGGACAGAAGGGACTGCATTATTCAACAAGTCCCAGCACCTATTGATTGAGGATTGCCACCAAGAAATGACAACTCAAGACTCTTCTGGGCTATACTTTTGCCAGCTGAATAGGTTTCCCAATTCTGGAGAAAACTGTGAGATAAGAAAGCAGAGGGGAGCTTCCAGAGTGCAGGGACCTGTCTCCACAGCTGCACTGAAACCAGAGGAGAGCCAGGGAGTGGGCTGGGAAGCAGGGCATGGACAGCGCTGCTACATAACACCCACAAACAGGAATGACTCCCCAGGACCTGAGTCTTTCTGTTGCTCCTATCTCAGAAGCTGGCACTACCGCTTAGAATTCTTCTGTGCCTCTCTCCTACACACTTAGACTAAATACTCAACTGGGACTAGCAGATGGTATAATGGTTATGTCACTGGATTCCCACATAGTCAACTGCAGTTTGAATCCCAAACTTGGTGGCCTAAACCTCATGCAGGGCATGTGTGCATGAGTGCCCAGGGCCCGAAGAGGAGAATGGAGGAGAGGGGATTACCGTGTGATCATCCTCCCTGGGGGGTGATTTCTCACTTTCTATCTCTCTGGCAAACGTACATACCCTATAGTAAAAATCTCTCTGAAAATACAATACAATACAATACAATAAACAAACAAAAAAAGACCTAATTTCTGTATAAGGCCTTCTTTTTTGTTTGTTTGTTTTTTATGGAGAATTTTTTTTTTTGCTATAGGGCACGTGCGCTCGCCAGACAAAGAGAGACATAGAGACAGAAAGCAAGAAATCACCCCCCAGAGGGGATGGTCACGCCTCAATCCCTTCCCCTCCATTCTCCTCTCGGGATCTTGGGCGTGCACACACACGCGCCCGGCTGGAGTTTTAAGCCACTGGGTCCAGGACGCGAACCGCGGTCGCCTACGTGGGAGTCCAGTGACATATCCATTACGCTAACTGTTGGTTCCCATGCATAAGGCCTTCTGACCCTGCTCACTGTGCCATTCTCTCAATTTCAGCCTTGCTGATCTCCCAGTGTTGTGGATGCACAGTGCTTCCTTTTCTATCTGGTTTTTACATATTCTGTCACGCATCCTGGAACATTGTCTTTCACCAGCCACCTTTTCCCTGGTCAATTCTTACTCATCTCTTGGTTTTAGATTAGCTGTCACTTCTTGAGGACCTTCCATATCTGGAACAGGGGCACCTCCAGTCTGCTTTTATATCATCTTCTGCTTTTCCTATCAAGCACTGACATGATATTACAGCAACCTGGTTACTGGTCTAGACTATAAGTCCTGGGCAGAAAAGATCTATTTACACCTTGTTCACCATTTCATACCCAATGGGCTATCATAGAGTCCTTGACATAGTACCCTCAGTAAATATTATTAATAATTGAATCAATAAGAAAAGCGTTAACAGAGCATTAATTCTGTTTGCTAGGGTCTTAATGATACTTCTCAGAAAAATTAAGAATTTAACTACTTCTCAAAGGGTTGAAAGACTTTTCTAGAATAAGTCACCCAGGTTCAGGGAGAGCTGGCCTGAATGAATAGAATGTTTAAGAATGAATAGAATGTTGGGGCCGGTAGGTGGTGTGGAGGTTGGGGATGCTGGACTCCCATATGACTGGCTATGGTTCGAATTTCGGCCTTGGCAGCTTGCTTTCTCTCTCTCTGTGTGTCTTTCTCTCTGTCTCTTTGTTCCTCTCAGGTCAAATTAAAATAAAATAAATGAACAAATAAATAAAGTTAAATAAAACATTCTTTAAAAACAAAAAGAATGAATAGAATGTGTAAGGCATTTAGACAGGAGAGGCATGGCTCCTTTAGGGAACAGGGTATAGTTAGTTGGCTAGAACACTTGGTGCTTGGTAGAGCAGGACAGAGTTGAGGTTAGTTTCTCACATTATGACCAGATTGCAAAAAACCTTGAATGCTTTTGGATTTTATTGGTAAATAAAGGTGAAAACATTGAAATTTTAGCAGGAAAGTATCATACTCAATTGGATTTTAGAAAGATAACACAGGGTAATTTTAGATTGTAGAGAAAACACAAATAAAGAGTTCAGTTAGGGACCAGCAGATAGTACAGTAGTTATGTTGCTGGACTCCGCAGTCAATTGTGGTTCAAGTCCTGGAACTGGCGGCTTAAAACTCATGCAGGTGTGTGTGGGTGCATGCCCAAAATGCTGAGAGGTACGTGGAAGAGAAGGGATTGCAGTGTAGCCATCCTCCCCCAGAAGCGATTTCTCGCTTTCTGTCTCTCTGTCTCTTCAGCAAGTGCACATGGCCCATAGCAAAAATTTCTCTTAAAAAAAAAAAAAGAGTTTGGTCATATCACAGATCACAGATCACAATGGCATAGCTAACAAGACCTGGAAAGACGTGTCAGTTGGAAAACAGAAGAGGACTGGATTTGAGACCTTTTAGTGGTAGGTTAGGCAGGAGCTTAGTGACTCCTTGGATGCGGAAAGTGAAAAAAGGAGTAGTGCAGACAGACTGTGAGGTTAGATGCCTGGAAAGATGGCTACGTCAATACCGGAACTGATGAAATAGTTCAGTTTTGGATGAAATGAGTTCAAAATGCCTGGGAGACATCTAGGGAGATGTTGAAAAATAAACTGAAAATTTGCATCTGAAGATTAAGATTAAAGATAGGCTAAATACTGGTCTCCAAAGATATCCAGATACAAATCCCTAGAATTTTACAGATGGAATTAAACCAGTGATCTTGAGAAAGAGGTGATTCTAGACACTAAATGTATCACAAGTGTCCTTATAAAAGGGAGGCAGAGGAAGACTTAAACACAGAACAGGGAGTAGTAGCTGGAACAATGGCAGCAGGAGGTTGGCACATGGGATGAAAGGTTCACAACCTGAGGAATGCAGGAAGCTTTCAGAAACTGGAAGAGGCAAGGAAGAAATTCTCTCTATAGCCTCCAGGAGAAACCATCCCGCTGAAACCTTGGCTTTAGCTCAGTGAAAATGACTTCAGACTTTTTACTGTCAGAGCTGTAAAAAAATAAATGTATATTATTTTAAAACAACAGATGCTAAAAGTTGTTTCAGCCCCCATACAAAACCAGTAGAGAGGTACCATTCAGGGAATGAATAAAAATTGTCTGTGGAGAGAGGAGGATCTAGGAAGGAACCCTAGAGATCAACTCTTCACCTTCAGTCAGAGAGATTTCCTTTTCTGGCAATAAGACAGAGTAGCTCTCCTGAATGATCTTCCCACTGAAAACAACTACAGAGGTTGGCCAAATATTTTTAATCTTCTGAAATGCATTTTTCTACTGGCAGAAGTAAGAAATACTTAGAGGTCAAAAATTATTTTTAGAAAGTATTTAATTAATTAATCATTATTATTTTTTAATTTGCTATAGGGCATGTGCACTCACCAGAGAGAGAGAAAGAGAGAGAGAGAGAGAGAGAGAGGGAAAGTGAGAAAGCAAGCTGCCAGGTCCAGGTCTTGAACTATGGTCGATCATGTGGGAGTCCAGTGCCTTAACCACCATGCTGTCCCCAGAGATCAAGTATTAAATGCCAGTGAGAACCTGGGAGAGCTACAGGAAGAGGATTTTGCCTCCAGAGCATTTGCCACATGAGTGAATCTGACAGTTAAGGTGTGTACAAAGTGAGGAGTTGAATTGTGTTCCCCTCCACCTCCAGAGGACTAGGTCCACCACAGACCAAACATTTTGTGTAAGGATGAGCTACAGATAAATCCACTACCTTCCCACACCCCCAGACAATTGAATGGAAAATTACCTGCCTTGAGACTTGATTCTAAATGGAGAGAGAAAAAAACTTCCCCTGAGAATTTGTAACAGAGCCAGTACCCACACAGTCTTACAAGTCCAAATTTACATGCTACCTGGAGTCCAAAACACTCTAGTCAAGAATTAAACCTTAATTTATAGTTTCCAGGCAACTGGCAAAAACAAATGCAGATCTATTCTGGAGATACCTGTCTTCACCCAGGCTTCAAAAGACTTCCCATTGACAAATTCTCAAGAAATCAAGCTTATGGTCAAAATCAGAAAATAAAAAAGGAAATCATCTATCAAGCACAAGGGCCAGCATAAACAACAAGTAGAACTAGACCACGAAGTTTTAGCTATTGGAATTACCAGACATGGAATATAAAATAAGTACATGAAATATATTTAAAGAAGGAAGAGAAAGGATTAAAAATATACATAAAACATGGTTAGAAGATTTGAAAAAGACTCAAAAGAACTACTAGAAGCTTAAAATATAATACTTGAAATTAAAAACATAACGCATGGGTTTAACATCAGAATAACCACAACCGGAGAATGGATTAGGAAGGATAGATCCCAGTTTTCCAGAAGTGGCCCAAAGATACGGAAACTATGGAAGAGAGGTAATAAACCATTAAGATATTGTGAGAAATATTAGTCATCTAATTGGAGTTTCAGACAGGTAGGAGAGGAAAGAAGGGCTAAAAGCAATAATTGAAGCATAATGGCTGAGAATTTTCCAGAAAATGGCAAACCGCAGATTTAAGAAACCTGAACAACTGGCCCTATGGTGGTCAAGCAGCTGTGGTGACCACTCCAGAGACTGGAACTGTGTGGAAGTCTGGGGTTCAGCTCCTAGGCCCTGTACACGCTGGGTGCATGTGCACCACAATCCTGGCTGCCTAGGAGGGCTCTGGAGAATGACAGCCTGAGACCCTGTTGAGGATGCCCTTCTCTCTTTTTCAAGAGATAAAAACAAACTTTAAAAACAATCAAAAGCCAATAATTATTTAAAAAAAAAAAAAAAAAGGGAACCAGCAGGCAGCATGGTGGTTAAGGTGCTGGACACTCCCACATGGCTGACCATGGTTCAAGTCCTGAATCTAGTGGCTTGCTTTCTCACTTTCTCTCTCTCTCTTTCTCTGTCTCTCTAGTCAAATTAAAATAAATGAATGAATAAATAAAATGAAATTAATTATTAAAAGAAAAAAAAACAACCAAAAGCCTTCTGACAATCCTAATAAGAATGAATAAAAGGAAATTCACACTTAGATGCATTATAGTAGAATTCCAGAATACTATAAACAAAGAAAAAATTGAAAAGTAGCTAGAGACAAAAAGAACATTAATTTCAACAGGAGAAATTAGACTTCTTAACTATTGTAAAACCTAGAAAACGTTTAAAATTGCAAATGTATTGAAATAAAATGACTGGCAACTTATATTTGTACATTATCTTTCAAGAACAATGGCAATATCAAACATTTTCAAACAAACAGAAGCAGAGTTTGCCACCTATAGACTCTTACTAAAGGAAATTCTCAGGGCTGCACTCTAGGCAGGAAAAAAAGACACATGGAAGGTCGGAGATGATTAAGGTCACAAATAATAGACAAAGTAAAAGAATGAAAGTCAAGGAGAGTGCTAGAGAGGTGATTAATAGTAAATAAATATCATCTACAAGGGACAACAATAATCTTTTTTTTTTTTTTTTTGGAGAGATTTTCACTGTAGGGTGCGTGCGCTCGCCAGACAGACAGAGAGAGACATAGAGACAGAAAGCAAGAAATCACCCCCCAGGGGGGATGGTCACGCCACAATCACTTCTCCTCCATTTTCCTCTCGGGATCTTGGGCACACACGCGCACGGCGTGAGTTTTAAGCCACCTGGTCCGGGACGCGAACCGCGGTCGACTACGTGGGAGTCCAGCGACATAGCCATTACGCTAACTGCTGGTTCCCGACAACAATAATCTTTTAATGGGTTAAAAAAATCAAGTTAGAAATGAAATACACAACTGTCAATAGCATGTAAGTTGGGCGAGGATGATCAGAATTAAAAGTCTTTATTGTAAAGATATAAAGTGTCTAAGTTGGGTCAGCTGGTGGTTAAGATGTCTGCATCTCATATGGTTGACTGCATGGGTCCTGTTCTGGACCCCGACTTGGAGGATTGGGAAACCTTGGAGGGGCTAGGGGTGTGTGTATGCCCCAAATCCAGAGAGGAGAATAGGGAAGAAGGGGCCATCCCTCCTGGCGGGGGGGTAATTAAAATACGTAAAAATAGACTAAATGCTCAACTTGAAAGGCAAAGATTTATAGATGGCATAGATTTTATTTTGAAGAATTCAGGTATATTCTCTTGAGTCATATTTAAAACATAAGGATTCAGAAAACTCAAGTGTGAAAAAAAATTACACCATGCAGACACTAACCAAAAGAAAGTTGGTGTTGCTATTATTAGTATCAGATAAAGTAGTCCTTAAAGCAAAAGGCTTTATAAGAGATAAAGAGAATCATTTTGTGAAGATAAAAGCTCCTTTTCTCCGGGAAGATGTGAGAGTTCTCTAAACCTGATCAAGTTGACAAAATCAGGAAGGAGATAGAAGATTAGAGCAACAATGAACAAGCTGGCTCTAACCGAGTAAGTGCAGAGAACACTGCGCTGACAACTACAGAGCACACACATGCTTTTCAACCAACATGGATATTGCTGAAAAATGGCCACATGCTATGTCATAAAGCAAGTCTCAACAATTTAAAAAAAAATTGAAATCGTAAAAAAAAATGAAACCAAACACACCACAGTTTCTGATCACAACGCAATTAAGTTAGAAATCAAAAGTAAAGGATAACTACAGAAGTTCATATGTGAGAATTAAAATCTCCTCTTGCCAGCCAAACAAGAAATTATGATGGAAACTAGAAAATATTTACAATGCGCAACAATGAAAATAGTATAAATAAGAATGTATTCAATACAGACAAAGCTAGATCTAGTGAGAAGTTACAGGATTAAATACTTTCTAAAAGAAAAGATGAAAGGCTAACAGTTCTGCTCCCTTCAACTCAAAGCATCTAACATCATCCATTATGCTAATCCAAGGTGTTATTAATATATTCCAAACCCTAACCATTCCATAATTCCTTTTTTTTTTTTTTTTTCGGAGAGGTTTTTGCTATAGGGCACATGCGTTCACAAGAAAGACAGAGACAGAGAGACAGAAAGTGAGAAATCATCCCCCAGTGGGGATGGCCACGCCGCAATCCCTTCTCTTCCATTCACCTCTCAGGATCTTGGGCACACACATGTGCCCAGCGTGAGTTTAAACCACTGGATCTGGGACTCCAACCACAGTTGACTACATGGGAGTCTAGCGACATAGCCAGTATGCCAACTGCTGGTCCCCATAATTCCTTTTTTAAAAAAATTTTTCTGTAAAAAGTAAAGAGCTTGTTAAATTTAGGGCAATGAAGAAGTCTAGGGGCATCCTGTTCCATAGTGTCTCCATTATTAAGGAACTATATACACTTCTATTTGTTTTAATGGCTTTCCTCTTAAAATTTTGTCATAATTAAAATGAGACCGTAAAGACAAAACAAAGTCTATGTAATATTGCCTTCTTTACATAGCTATTTCGCTTTTATGGCTGACTATGAAATAGTCTGCTTATGAACATACTCAATGAATAACAGTTTTTTTTATATATGATTTTCTTTTTAGTAGATTACCAACCCAGCATCTTTTTATTTTTTTCTTTTCTTTTTTCCAATGTGAAGTAAAAAGGCTTAAATGGGTTCTTTCCATCATTATTAGTAAGTAGTGCAGGATTTTAAATTTTGGCAAGGATTGTTTCTACTAAAAAGTCATGGATCTTTCTGATACAGAGGAATCTTCAATACCACCCAATCCTTCTGGGTATTCGGTAATCTCATCTGTCATTATCTTCAGTGACCGTTTCAAACTTTAAGCTCTCTCCTCCATTTTTAAACTATTTTATCCCTCTGTTACTGACAGTAGATGAGTTCTCCTCTTTCCTCCTATAAACACACGCACGCACACACCACATCAATTTCCTGATAAATCCTCAGTTTTTAACCACCAACAAATTACCTTTATCTTCTCCCCTCATCTTCCTCCCATTTCACTATAAGTAGTGTTTTTCATTCTATCCATAAATTAATATTAATGTTTTAAGTCCGAGGTAAGGTATACTATACATTTAATGTTTTCTGATCAAACCCTTTTCTATTCACAAACTCATGCTTTCAAATATCCTCACCCTCTCCTCCTTTTCCTCTTTCTGTCTGTCTCATGCACAAGCACACATGTGTGCATATATACACATGCTCCTACAACTTCCTACTCTGATGAAGTTAAGTCTTTCTTAACACCGAATGAATGAACGAACATACAATGCATCCTCAATCCAGTGTCCCTCTCAAAACCACAACCTTCTGTTGTGGCCTGTATGTTCTTGGCCGGCACCATTCCCAGAATCAACATGGTAAAGAAAGTCTCCTAAGACTGACCACAGCACAACCTGAGTGAGTACAGGTAGTGAACTTGCTCAAATGACCCACTTTGAATCTTCCCCATTATAGTTACTGAAGAAGAAACAAAGCTACACTTGCTGTTTTTTTTTAAAAGAATTATTTTATTTAACTTTATTTATTTATTTATTTTATTTGACCAGAGAGGGAGAAAGTGAGAAAGCAAGCCACCAGGTCCGGCCCTTGAACCGTAGTTGGCCACGTGGGAGTCCAGTGCCCTTAACCACCATGCCACTTGCCAGCCCCTACTTGCTGTTTCTTCTTCCTTATCGTCTATTCTCCCCTTAGCTGACTATGATCTGGCCTCTGCCCCCACTACCTCACTGTACTGTCTGGTGCTAAGGTCAACAGTTTCTTACCACCAAATCTAACGAACATTTTTCTGCCTTTACCTTACCCAACTTTTATATGGCTGTTTCTCTCTTGAAACTCCTCCTTTAATTTCCATCATCTTACGATGCTCTTTCCTCTTACCTTGCTGGCCAGTTCCCAGATTCCTTCAAAGACTTTGATTTTTCTGGACCCTCCTTAGATGTGAGTGTTCTCTGGGGTTACATCCTAGAATTTTGATCCTCTTCACTTTTCCAGTTTGGTTGGGTGACACATTTGAAATGTTTGATGTTGTCTATAATGGAGTCTCATTGTGAGACAGGGAGTTTTGGGGTGGGGATGGAGAGGAACATTTTAAGTCTGATGTAAGGTATACTTTATTTCATCTTTAGAAAGTCTTTAAACACAGCATAGAACATTCTCCCAACTTAGTTTTCCCTTCATTTTTAGATTATTTCATTTCATTTGAGTTCTTATTGGCAGGAGAGTAGTAGTGAATTGTGGAACTTCTAGATTTTTTTTTTTTTTTTTTTTTGTGAAGCAGCTTAAAAAGGGGAGCAAGAGGAGAGAGAGGTACAGCTGTTGCTAATACACTGCTATAGTACACACGGTCAAGGATTCTGACCAGTTCTCAGTCTCTCCATTTATCACTATGGACCATATTATTAAAAATATTAATGCATAGACATAAAAGCTATGTAACACTAAAAACAGGTCTTGTTATATAAACATACATTATTTCCTTTATTTCTTTGAGAGTACAGTGTAAAGAAATATCTAGTTTATCCTTTCTCCCGAAACTCCTGAACGCTCACCAAATGGTCAATGTTGACCTTAGTCACCAACTAGGAAATCCAAGGGATTCCACTAATAACTAAAATCTAAGATCCAGATTTACCACCCAGAGGCTCAACCTCCAAGTAGTGTGTTCCCATGTTTCCAGAAATAATTACCTGCAACTTGCCTAATTAAGTTAACAGATGAGTTTGAATACTATGATCTGGCTTAAAAAAAAAAAAAAAGCAGGAAAGACAAACTAAGCTGGAATTAATTAAAAAAGCAACCAGTACATTTTTAACATACTTCCAGTTCAAGTCAAAATTACAGTATCTGTTCAGTCTCGCCAGCTCTGCAGAGCTGTGGATGTTTTGTTATTCTTTGAAAAAGAAAAACTCTATAATAAGCATGTTCATTCAAGAAAAATACCATGTTTAAGTTTTCGTAGCCATTCTCAAGTTACCTTTTTTCTCTTTAATTCAAGGGCAGAATGGATATTGTTATATATTTTATTAGGATATATTCATAGCTGATGCAACTCCAGAAAACATTTCATGAGGGCTGCCAGCCTCTGAACATCTTTGATTGTGACTACATTACACAGAGAAACCTGGATTCCTATGATTTTTTTTTCCGAGATCATATTGAGCAGAAGAGCTTTATTGAGAGGTTTTTATTTCTTCTTCTTCTTTTTTTTTTCTCAGAGAGATTTTTGCTATGGGGTGTGTGTACTCACCAGAGAGACAGAAAGCGAGAAATCACCCCCCAGGGGGATGGCCATGCTGCAGTCCTTTCTCCTCCATTCTCCCCTTGGGATTTTGGGCATGCACGCACACACACACCCAGAATGAGTTTTTTAAGTCACCAGGTCTGGGACTTGAACTGCAGTTGACTACATGGGCATCCAGCAATGTAACCATTACGCCATCTGCTGACCCCGAGAATTTTTTCCCCAAAGCATCATGTCCTTTGGTGTTGCCAGTGCAGAATGTAATATTTATCTTACTTCTATTCTTAGGCTCCGTAGGCCATCTGTAGAATCTTTGAAAACTATCAATAATCTTTTAAAGC
Organism: Tupaia belangeri chinensis; assembly: GCF_000334495.1. Classification (NCBI taxonomy): domain Eukaryota; kingdom Metazoa; phylum Chordata; class Mammalia; order Scandentia; family Tupaiidae; genus Tupaia; species Tupaia belangeri. The sequence goes on along the minus strand of NW_006159835.1, from coordinate 2,430,620 downwards.
CCTTTTTTTAGAGAGGTTTTTGCTATAGGGCGCATGCGCTCGCCAGACAGAGAGAGACAGAGAGATAGAAAGCGAGAAATCACCCCCCCAGGGGGAATGGCCACGCCCCAACCCCCTCACCTCCATTCTCCTCTCGGGATCTTGGGCACGCATGCACATGCACCTGGCGTGAGTTTTAAGTCACCGGGTCCGGGACACGAACCGCAGTCGAGTACATGGGAGTCCAGCAACATAGCCATTACGCTAACTGCTGGTCCCTTAAAGCCTTTTTGGAGTTGGAGGTAAAGCTAAGCTCCTCCATGGCTGCTGCACTGCTATTTTTTTTTTTTTTAGAAGTTTTTGCTTCAGGGCACATGTGCTCACTGGGGAGAGAGGGAGAGACAGAGACAGTGAGAGGGAAAGCGAGAAATCATCCTTGAGGGAGCATGGCCATGGTGCCATCCCTTTGCCTCCATTCTCCTCCTGGGATCTTGCATGTGCACACACGCACCCGGTGTAAGTTTCAAGCCATGGTTTGTTGTGCAAGGAGTTTCAACACCGGTGTGTTGTGCAAGGAATTATTTCCAACCCACACTTTTTATTCCAGCATGGAGGGCTGCTCTCAGAGGTTGAACCCCAGCAGGTCATTATGGATGATCCCCACCACGATTCCAGGAGAACCATCTGTCTTTGGGCACAAACAAAAATTACACCAAACTTGAGAACACCCACTGGTTTAGACAGCAAGTTTGAGTATGGCATTCCAGCACTGCTCCTTCGACATCAGGTAGAAAGTCAAACTCCATTCCATGCACGGTCTCGTTTAGATAGTGTTACATAAACACGTAAGAAATGTCAGGTTGCACTTTCAGGGGCTTGGATCTAGAATTTTCATTACTTCCAAGTTTAGAGTGGATGATATTCACAGTTCCAAACTTCTTAGCTTCTTCATGGGTTTTAGCTGAATGAGTTCCTATCACTGCATAGTTGGCACACTCCTCTTTCAGTCCATCAGGTTTAAAGGGACAGCAATGAATTGGCTCCACTCTTTTTTTTTTCTTTTTTTCTTCTTCTTCTTCTTTTTTTTTTTTTGGCAAGAAAATATGTTTGTTGTTGTCTGGGATAGCTAACAATTCCCACACAAGATTCTCCATGTTGTTAATAATTTTAGCAAAACCCGATGTTGACAAGCCAAGGTGGCACAGTGGTATCACAGGGCCTGTGGTACTGAGGCCATATGGGAAGGTCCTGGGTTTGTGTCTCAAAGTCTCCCTCTATATGTTAGGTACATGTGTGCCCATGATTCTGGCTTGCTGAGGGGGCGTGGATCAGGGTGTGAAGACTCTTTATGGGTGGTGCTTCTCTCTCTCTCTCTCAAAAATAAATACTGTCAACTCCTTTCTTGCCATAGGGCGGGCGCCACCACGCCCTGTCAACTCCTTTCTTGTCAAATTAAAAAAATACTGTCAACTCCTTTCTTGTCAAATTATTCTTTTTAAAACTCTGAGTTTAGCAGCAGCTTGTTGGGCCCACGCCTGATTTTAACCACCTGCTTCTGGGCATCCATGGTAAGGTGACGGGTGCTGAATCAGCCAGGGAGGAGTGATCACCTGGGTGATGTGTGTCTCCTGCTGTGGTGGCACAAGTCTGCCAACCAGTGTGCATTCTGTGTTAATATAGACTCATGATTATAACTCTGAAAATTATATTTTGATACACACTGCTCCTAATAAATTATCTCCGATCATGTTGTTTTTCTGTTTATATCCCTTCGTATTACCCTGTAAACTTAAGGACTGGTATTCACACTCCCTAGCTTGACATATTTGTGTCCTTCACGGCCTAGGTCTTGCCTCCTTTTTTTTGGAGAGGTTTTTGCTATAGGGCGCATGCGCTCGCCAGACAGAGAGAGAGAGAGAGAGAGAGAGAGAGAGAGAGGGAGATAGAAAGTGAGAAATCATCCCTGGGGGGATGGCCACGCCACAATCCCTTCTCCTCCATTCTCCTCTCAGGATCTTGGGCACGCACGCACACGCGCCCGGTGTGAGTTTAAGCCACCGGGTCCGGGACTTGAACCATGGTCAACTATGTGGGAGTCCAGCGACATAGCCATTACACTAACTGCTGGTCCCTTGCCTACTTTTCTAACTAAATGTCTTGCCATTCCCTCACAAGTATATATTCCAACCACATGGCTCTATTAAATGTACAATGTTTTTTATTTTTCTCTTTATACTGCCTTTTTCATTTAGAATTCCTCCCTTCCTTTTATCCCCTCTACCTTTCCCTTCTTCCGGTCTTATTTAGTCTTCAAGACTCAAACCAGGCATCACTTCTTCTAGAATCCTCCCTTGAGAACTGTTGAGGCTAACATTAGGTGTTCCTTTCCTGGGCTCTCCTTGTGTTTACTGCTGCTGTAGAACATATCATAGTCCCTACATCCCTTTATTTGCTTGCCTGTATCTGAGACGAAAAGCTAGATTGTAAACTGTTGGGCTAGGAACTGAACATCTTTTAAGTATTTATACCATGACTGTACTCACTATTAAGAAAATGGCCTATTTGCCCTATCTGCCTCTGTAAAGAATAAATTTTTATAGTAAAATTATGTTATATTTATTGGCTGTCAACAATGTGTTAAGCAAAAAAAAAAAGTTAGATACAGCTTTTTCCCAATGGCACTAGCTCCTAAATTTAACCATTCATATTTTAATAGGGCTTACATTGAATCTATTGAGTTCTGGTAGGGTTTAGAAGCAGTGGGCACGAGACCAGAACAAGAGAGAGAAATCCACATGTTATATATAGACCACATTCTGCTCTGCTAAAAGTCCTGCCTCGCACTATTTTGTGATGCCTTTGGACTTCCTGGTCACCAGAACTGTGAGTCAAAATAAACTTCTGTTCTTTAAATTTCACCTAGTCTCAAGTATTTTTGTTAGCAATGCAAAGCTTTCTCTGGTGTAATTTCTCCGTAAACCCAAAAACCAAAAGCATGAGTTCAATATGGCTTCCTCTTTAATTAGTGTAAGGCTAGTAAAATATGATAAATACAACTGGAAATAACTAGAATAAGTGGGATCCCATACCCCCCACAGAAAGTGTGTAAAGTCGTGTTAACCCACAATGACATTTTCCCCAGACTTACTGTTCCCTTCTACTCAACTGCCTTTCCTCCTTTTACTCTCCTTCCCACCTGCATTTTTGGGGTTTATCTTATGGGAGCTATGACTGCTGGAAAATAGGTTGAGTTTGGGATTCTTCCCAGAATGATGGGTAACATTTCCCACAAGGTACTTGACTCTTTGCAGATGTTCACCACTCTATAAGCTACAGGGCTGAGAGGGAACCTGGGGATTATCTTGCTCGCTTTCTTTTTTTTAGTCAAAGAAATTAGGGTAGAAAAAATGAAGTAACTTGAGCAATAACACTTCAGGAACTGAGTGGGTAGCTAAAGAAAGTCCACATGCAGCCTGTCCTATGTGTATAAAAATAATGTATCTCAGAGATGACACAGAGAACTAAAATATGTTCTGTCCTACTTTATACAACCAGACCCAATCTGTGTATGTCAAGCCACTAAACCATTCAGATTTAACATGAAGAAAAAAATGTACTTTTTGTTTGGGAGACATTGGGAGAATCAGCCCACAAATGTGAATTGTCTTTTGTTTCCTATTTCAGTGCACTTTGTGCAAAAGTTTGTCTTCAAAGAGATCAAAGATGGAAAGAATGCACCCTGATTTATTCCATGATAGCTATTAGATTTTGCACAGCTCAAATCTTGGCCCAGAGCCCTTTCTACTATAGCATTCAAGCTTATTCACCATCTCTTTCTCAAAATAGTGCCAACACTTTGACCTTCCTCTCAGATGTCAGGAATTCATGTGGTCACTTGGATATGACTGGCAATGGGACAGAGAAAGATTGAGCCAGATAAGGCTATTAAATCCAGCTGTCCCTGAGAAAATTGCTTTCTGTAGACAGATCAACTTGAGCTGCTAAGGAACTTGATGGGATAGTAAAGGAGGTAGCTCTCTAAATACTGGAAACCTCAGATCCTCTGAAGGTGATGGAGCCTAAGGAAAGACCTTGGACTTTGGAGTCCACAGACTTGGCTTGTCATCCCAAATGTGCCTCTTACTAGCAATGAGACTTTGCAAATTTCTTGTAACTTCTCTGAGTGCTCAGTTTCCTTATCTGTATAATGTGTTTGTGAAGATGCAATCAAATAATGAATGTAAACAACCTAGCACAGTGCTTACTAAATCTTAGTTTCTCTTTTCTTCACTATAAATTCCTTCATTTCTTCCCTTCTCAAACTTGTTCTCTCCGCATCCTCTTGAAACAACTCTGCTAAAGAAAGACTCAAGCTTTTGCTGAACTCCCCTTGGAAGAAAAAACCTTGGTATTTGGACCTACAGTGTCTGAAAGAGTTGGCATGCTACACCAACGTTACTGTGACAAGGGAAAAAATGACCTGTGAGAGAGGGAAATTACTTGCAGTTTACAATGCAAACTGATTCCAAAGGAAGTTTGCTGAACAGAGTAATGAGTGTGAAGATGCAAGGTTAAGAGAGTTCACTAATTTGTTCTAGGTTATAAAAGTCCCATTTATTTATTTATTGTAGGTGGCAGGAGCAGATAGAGCCAAGGTAAAAAATCAGTGAGATTCAGAAGAACTAGGGAAACCTTAGTGCTTTGGTGTAGCAAGATTAAAGGGTTAAGAGGTGGCTGAGAGGAAACTTCGAGGAGACTCCAACTGTCCAATAGGAATCTCTTTTAAAGTTTGCCATTGGGGCTTGATACAAGCCTTTTGTGCATCTTTCCTTGAAATCTACAATAACATCTATGTTTGTTCATATGTTAGGGGAGCAGAATGTGTCCTTGTTGGGCATTGTGGAAGGGTTGAGTATGGTTTCAAGGTGTCTGTCACCCCAAGACAGACCTGCCTGTCAGGTCCAGGCACATCAGGGACACACTAATGTATCAGCAGCCTCTCTGAAGATAGGCATTATTATTATTTTTAAAATTTTGTCAGAGGGGCACATGTGCTTGCCTGAGAGAAAAAGAGTAAGAAAGTACCCCAATGGGGAACAGTCATGCTGCAACCTCTTCTCCTCCATCTCTTCCTCCTTTTAGGATTTGGGACACCCACACACCCACCCACACACACACACGCACATCTGGCATGTTTATCAAGCCACCAGGTCTAGGACTTGAACCATGAGTTCGCCATGTGGGATTCAGCTGCCTTAACCACTATGCCACTAGCTGACCCAGATATGCATTTTTTTTTTTTTTTAAACAGAAGGAAGAAACAAACATCTGGAAACTATCATCATTGGACCAGGACAACATAGCTCAGCTCTGAAGGATGAAAGAATTTCATCTGGCACAGGTACAGAAAAACCAAAGGATTTGGCTTAACCCAGAGCTTCCCTATGTACCTCATGAAACAGTTATAAAGCCTCTACTCCAAATCTTCCTATTCCAAATAATGTCGAGTATTCAGAATATTTACCCGCTGCTGCAAATTTGTGTGAAAAGTCAAAGAACAAAATCATGTTCAATAAATCCCAAGGCAGATTTCGAATTGACTGAGAAGTCTTCGCATGCTGGGAAAATGAACAGTAGCAGCCTTCTTGGTTGGTCAGTGAACTAAGGGAGCAATGGCTTAGATTTGCAGAGCTTCTAGCAGAGCTTGTGGCTGCATTTTCCTACATAGCTTTACTTCCCCACAAGTCTCTTTCTCTCTCTCTTTTTTCTGCATAGTGAAACAGAGCCCATTAGCAAGGAAAAAGTAGCTTTTAAGAGAAAGGTCACAGAAAAACACATACACTGAAAAACTTGAGTGGAAATTGGATATAGAGAAAGATGACAGAGTCCAGGAAAGATCTGTAGGGAACTTTCAGGGTGTAACAGTGGTGCAGTGCACTGCTTTGAAATAATGGTTACTCAGATAAAGCTGCAGGTACTTGTCGTGGAAATTAAATTGTTTTCAGCCTTTACTGCTGTTTCCAGAACAGTTACCACTTTAATTGGAAAATAGGTTTCTACAGAGTGACTAACAAGCACAAATGAGTGGACAAGGCAAAGGTAACATAGAAATAGCCCTGAACATGCTACGCTGAGCATCACTCAAGTCAGCTTTAAGAGCTGAGTTTCACAGTGTAGAGGAATGAGCACAAGATTTAGAGTCAGAGGGCCTAGAAGGAAACCTATGCTGGATTACTTGCTACCTGTCAAGCAGTAGGTCACTCAGTTCTCTCTCTCTCTCTTTCTCTCTCTCTCTTTCTTTCTTTCTCTCTTTCTCTTTCTCTCTCTCTTTCTTTCTCTCTTCCTTCCTTCCTTCCTTTCTCTTTTTTAAGTTTATTTTTTTTCTTCCATGTGCAAGAGAGACAGAACTCCCAGCAGGGTCTTTATTTATTTTTTTAAGGTTTTTGCCTTAGGGTGTGTGCGCTCTCCAGAGATAGAGAAAGAGACAGTGAAAGGGAAGGTGAGAAATCACCCCCCAGGGAGGATGGTCATGCCACAATCTCTTTTCCCCCATTCTCCTGGGATCTTGGGCATGCACGTATACTTGCCCTGCGTGAGCTTTAAGCTACCAGATCTGGGACTTGAACTGCAGTTGGCCATGTGGGAGTTCAGCAGTGTAACTGTTACATCATCTGCTGGCCCCTTGGCAGAGTCTTGAAGTTATAATCCACCCCCAGCCTTCAGCCAGGCCTGACTCATGGGCAAGCATGTACCTGGTAATACTCAAGGAGGTCTCCAAACTTGAACTGGGAACCTTCTATGAGGGATTGCCTCACAGAGCATTGTATCTTACTGCCAATGCCACCATCTGGTCCCAATACTCAGCTCTTCTGAATCCCAGTATCCTCACATATAAAGTGAAGTGTTATATCTCACATGGTAATTTTGTGACTCAATGGAGAAAAAAGTGCAGATGAAAGGTCTTACCGTTTTTTTTTTTTTTTTTCTAATTGCAAAAGTAATAAATGTTCAATGCAAGACATTTGGAAAACAGAAAAAGACAAAGGAGAACACCAAGGAAGTACTCATAATCTTATCAACTGAAGAGAACAAATTGTATTTCAATATCTTTTTACACACATACACGCACACACACACATACACTCACACACACAAACACATAAACACAATTCCTCTTAAACAAAAATAGCATATTAACTGTTCATACTATTTTTATCATCTCATTTCTACTTAGCAATATATTGCAAAGTATTTTCCACATCAATAGTCTTCTCCCATATGTTAAGAAAAGCCCTTTTAAAATGGTAAAGGGCAGGCCCGCCAGTGGTATCATGGTTAAAGCAGCTGGATCCCACGTGGCTGACCATGTGGTTTGAGTGCCAGACCCAATGGCTTGAGAAACATGCTGGGCTTATGTGTCAGAAATCTTGAAAGGAGGGAGAGATGGAGGATTGCAGCTTCACCATTCCCCATGAGGGGTGCTTGCTCACTTTCCTTCTCCTGTCTTTCTCTGGAGAGCATGTGTGCCCTCTGGCAAAACTTAAAAAACAAAAACAGAGAACAACTGTAAAGTGTGGCTCATTCACACTGGTAAGAGACTGCTGTGCAAGGCTGTGGTCTCATGGGAGATCTAGCTTCAATTCCTGGACCAGACTGGGTGTAGCAGCGTGTGCCTGTAATTCAAGCTACCAGGGAGGCCTTGGCAGGAGGATCTCAGCATGATAAAACTGTAAAAATTGCTCTCTCTCTCCTCGTCATCAAAAAACAAAGCAAACCCCCCAAAAACTGCAAAGAGCTCTTTAATATCAGTCATTATTAACAAAACAAGAATGAGTGAATATATTCATCTCTCCCTGATTTGGAAGTGGTACAAAAATGATGAGTGGGCAAGTTAATTTGGTGTAAGGATGCTTTGCCCATTTCCCCCTATTTCATGATCTGGATCAAGATTTGAGAGACATGGGTCCTCATTTTGACTCAATATTCGTACATCTTGAGCAGACCACGCATCTTTCCTCAACCTCGGTTTTCTCATCTGTAAGATGTCAGGAGTAAAATAGGTAAGCTCTAAACTTTTAAAGCCACATTTGGAAGTCCAGGTGTGCATTCTCATGGAACTTAGAAGATAAAGTGGACAGATAAGCCCTGGAACAGATTACAGATTAACCAGTGGCTAAAATATTGTACAACCCCTAACCCCAAATAGAACTTTCCAAGTACCCCCATTCCCTAACCTCTCTCCTTTCAACTTCCCCGGCTCTTCTCTCTATACTCCCTAGACTTCTCCCAACTCCAGCAACTAAGGTGTTTCCAGGTATTATCCATTCTGATTGGTTGGTGCCCAACTATGCACTAGTTTTATAATTTATAATAATTATTATATTTTTGAATATTATCTCTGGCTAAAACAAACTCATATGCACCCCCAGTGTAGACTAAACACCTGCTCAACACAGAGGTTTAATTATTATCCCTGTGACTAAATCCTCTGGAGTTCACGGAATTAGAGACTGTGGTTGAAATGGACTATTTGACATGCAAAGGGTGAAAATAAAGTGAAAACCGTAAGTGAAATTATGAGTTTTATCATCTTAAGTGTCCAGTAAGTTAGGTACTGTTTTTTAAAAAATAAAGTGAAATTTTAAAATGTTTAGTTCTAAACTTCAAAAATAGCATGGCATATAAATGTATTCTTTTTTCTTTTTTTCTTTTTCTTTTTTATTTTTTGCTGTGGGGCACATGCACTTGAGTGCAAGAGAAAGTAAGAAATCACCCTCTATGAGGGATAGTCATGCCACAATCCCTTCTCCTTCATTCTCCTCTTGGGATTTTTGGCATGCACACATATGCACCTAGTATGTTTCTCCAGTCGCTGGTTCTGGGATTTTAACTGCATTGTTAGTCATGTGGGATCCAGCCGCCTTAACCACCATGCCACCAGCTGGCCCAAAAGTATTCCTTTTTAAAAAGATACCCCTTGTGGGTGACTTCTCACTTTCTCTCTCTCATTTTTTAAAATTTAAATTTAAAATTTTTTTGAGAGTTTTTTTCGCTATAGGGTGCGTGTGCTCGCCAGACTGACAGAGAGAGACATAGAGACAGAAAGCGAGAAATCACCCCTCAGGGGGGGTGGTCACACCACAATCCCTTTTCCTCCATTTTCCTCTAGGGATCTTGGGCACGCACGCACACGTGCCCGGCGTGAGTTTTAAGCCACCGGATCCGGGACGTGAACCGCGGTCGACTATGTGGGAGTCCAGCGACATAGCCATTGAGCTAACTGCTGGTTCCCCTAAATTTAAATTTAAATTTTTAAATTTTCACTGTACATGCTCAGTAAAATAATTTACTTAAGATGCGGGCAAAGATGTTTTGAGAAAAGCTAGAGAAATAGAACAGACCTACAGGCCCTCGGAGGCCACATTGAGAAGTTCTCTCTATCCTGTGAGCACTAGAAAGCCATGGAAGGGTTCTAAATAAAGAGGAGGAGGGATAAGAGAGTAACATGATCAGAGGGTACTTGTAAGAGCTCCCTCTGGTTGTTGTGTGAACACAGATTGAAGGATTGTTCATGAAGGCAACAACAAAACATAGGTTCTTGCCCCACTTTACCAGATGCTGGATGATTAGGCAATGAACTGGCAATGTCTAGTTCATGGTTTCCTGATGAGATTTATTATGTCTATTATATCCAGCTTACAGAGTTGTTGTGAGATTCAAATAAGATGGTGGATAGAAAACCATTTCGAAGAAACTCAACGGGTGACATAAATACAGACATTAATTTAAGATGGCAGAACCCTACCTAGCAAATCTTTTGTGGTAATAATGAGAGATTTTGCATTTAGTTCTCACAGTAACAATAATATAAGAAACGTATTATTGGCTGAGCAAACAGACTTAAGACATTAAGCAATTTTCCCAAGGTCACGGTTGCTTATTAGGGTCAGAACCAGAATTCAAACTCAGGTATGACTGATTCTTAAACCACATCTTAAATCACTTTTCTTAATCTTTAATTTTTTTCTCTTCATTTATCACATTTTTTGAGGAAACATTAAGTGCTTAAAATAAAAGAGTAACTCATTTTGCCCACACATCCTGTTTATGAACATATGCCTTGGCTGGAATGATCGCAGATAAGAGCCAAACGTCAACAAGTAAGCAGGTCAAGTTTTTTTGCTAGACTTGGGAGAGAATGGATAATATTTTAGCAGTCAGACATCTAGTTATAATTATTCTCTGTGTTATTTCTATCGTACCAAATAAGTTCGATTAAGTAGAAGTTGCTTTCACTTGAATGTTTTGGCAAAAATGTTGTCATACAGGCAAGCAGAATAAGACAGATCATATGTGTCTGTGTGTATTCATAATGGAACAGGTAAAAAGGAATTGGGCCTGGTATACATACATATCCACAATGATCTTGAGCCTGGTTTCTGAGCTTCAAACTACTCAGGAGCTTAAATTTATAGCAGAGGGTCAAATATCAGTTATTCTAAGTTGTCATATGTTCCTGCTTCCTCACACCAAACTAAGCCAGTTTTGATGAGAAAAAAAATTGTATAATGTGGAGTGTAGATAAAAGAGCAAACAGACTTCTTTTAATAACATGAGATTTAGGAATTAAACATAGCAGGCAGAAGATCCTGCAGGAATTCCAAGTGATATTTTACGATGGTTCACTAAAGGATGTTTTAAGCCTTGGTTTACATAGCATGCTACTTTATATAGTATTCTTTATTCTCGAGATTCCTGCAAGAGGAGATACTGTATTGATACAGATAATAATCTCTGCTTCCTTCCTATCTGACCAGGCGGGGTGGGAATAAACAAAAATAATACCTAGCTCACTGAAGAAGTAAAAAAGAAGTTTTAGAAGAGTAAAGGCCAACATAAAAAAGAAATGCAAAGTAGTGAATATTTTGAGTAGGACAACCTTATATTAAGAATCTTCTAAATGATAAATATATCTTAAAACTGAAGTTGAAAATATATTTGAATATTTTAACAGAACTTTCTAAGAATTACCAATGTTATGGTCTTTTCAAGGAGAAATCTACCACATTTTATAAAATGCCCAGTAGTCTTAAATTAATTTCATTTACTATTCTTTTAATCATATAACTAGTGGTTGCTTTATTTATTATGCACTTGTGAAGCATATACCAGAGACTTGGGTTTAAAAACTACAAAAAGGCAGAGTTCTTGCCCTTAGGCTACTTCACATTTGATTGGAGAGGCCAGATATCTAAAGTGAGTAGGGGACCAAAGCAATACCAGGATGTGTTTCACTGAGGAAAAAATGCTAGAAATATAGAGGAAAAGAACATTTCTGTTGCTATTTTAAAGAAAACAGCCTCCTAAAGAGGGTGGACTCTACTAAATGAAAAACCTCCTTTATAAAAATAAGCACTATCAAGAGACTGGCCATGCAACTTTGAGACCCAAAGCAGGGAAAAGCTGAATTCAGTGCTTCCGAGAGAAAAATAATGAAGTTTTTGGTTTAATCCAAAAGTTAATGGACAAAGGTGAAAAATGGAAGGAGAAAAAGAAAAGAACCTGTTGGAAAAGAGGGACAGGTATTAGGGCACAGAAGTCACAGTGATGCTCACCATGCCGCCATTTTGGAATTGTGTGCATCTTTGTGGCTCAAATCGCTCTTTCTCTGACCGCTCCCCATGTACTATCCATAGTAAATTCTACTCTTTTCAAGAATGCTTTGTGCACAGGAGCAATTTGTTGTCATTTGTGTGTGACTACCAAAGAAGGAGTATCACATAATGGATCTCAAGAGAGCATCTGGGGAAGTAGGAGGCAGAGGAGCTTTCAGAAATCTTTTATTTTTCAAGAGGTTTTTGCCTTAGGGCACAAGTGCTTGCCAGAGAGAGACAGAGACAGTGAGGGAAAGTGAGAACCTCAGGAGGAATGGCCACATTGCAATCCCTTCTCTATTTTTCTCTCTGGCTCTTGGGTATGCATGCATACACACCTGGTATGATTTTGAAGTCACTAGGTCCAGGACTCGAACCACAGTAAACCATGTGGGAGTCTTGTAATGCAACCACTACACCCTCTGCTGGCCTCTACTTTCAAAAATCTTAAAGGATAGTGGGCCATAGAATTCTATCCAGGTCTCAGGGAAAGGGAGGTCTAGCTAACATCTAATTTACACAAATAAGAAGAGATATAATCCACATTGGTAGGGTAGTGTGTCTGTGTGTGTGCACGCACACATGTGTGTTGTTTATGTTTTGAGAGGAAGGGAGGTTAGGAAATTTTAATTCAAATCTTGGTGGAAATGGTTATTTTAGGGTTGGTTACAGGGTAGCAGGTTGGCAATAGCGAAAGGCCTACCATGAGCATTAGCAGACACAAACGCACACTCACACACAATGTGTAATGAGAATATTTTGGCTATATAGTCAGTGTTTTAAGAGTCCTTCTTTGCCTTGAAGAAATATGTTTTCAAGCCCTCGTCAAGTTGCTGATTGTTTATTTTATTTATTTTTTTTTTGGAGAGATTTTCGCTATAGGGCACGTGCGCTCGCCAGACAGACAGAGAGAGACATAGAGACAGAAAGCGAGAAATCACCCCCCAGGGAGGATGGTCACGCCGCAATCCCTTCTCCTCCATTCTCCTCTCGGGATCTTGGGCACGCATGCACACGCGCCCGGCGTGAGTTTTAAGCCACTGGGTCCGGGACGCGAACCGCGGTCGACTACGTGGGAGTTCAGCGACATATCCATTACGCTAACTGCTGGTTCCCAAGTTGCTGATTGTTTAATAAGAAACAAGACCCCAGACCAGTGAGTCCTAGATTTACTTTGACAGCAGAATTTTATCTTCAAACAATTATTCCAAACTGCAACGTGTATAACAGATAAAAACTCAGTTGTGTGAAAGTCTTATTCTTCTGTGCCTCTCATATCCATCCTTCAGCATTCCTGGAGCTCCATGGAAAACAGCCTGAAAACTGCCACCCTAGAACAAGAGAAACAAGACTGTCTCATTGGTCTCCTTTCTTGACTAAAATATGTTGACCTTGCCAGGGCAAATTTCATGTAGAAGTTTGTGCCAGAAGATGAAAAAAAGTAAATAACATCTAGCGTTGCCAAGGGAAAGGGGAAATGGGCACATTCCAACACTGTTGGTGAGAGTATAAGTTAGTGCAGCCTTTCTGAAGACAAAATGTAAATGGATAAGCTGTGCGATCTCACAGTTACACTTCTAAAAACCTACACATAGAAATATCACATATCTGTACAAAAATGTATGTGTAAACATGCTCATTATTTATAAGATTGCAAAGTTAGATACAAACACGGGAAGGATTGTGTACAGTATACCACCTCCACATAGTGGAATCTATGGCCATTAAAATGAAAAGGGTAGATCTATATATACTAAAATAGAGGATATCCTTGATTACTGTAAAGTAAAAATATAAGCTATGGAAGAACATAGTAATTTGTTACTTATTTTTAAAAGCAAGAAAACAAAATCCACATTCTATGAAAGCTGTGTAAGTACTTCTAATGGCATTAAAATAAATTAAAAAAAAATAAAAACGAAAACCCTCTAGGAATAGTCTCAGGGGTTAGATTTAATTTTGGAGAAGGCGAATAGAGGTATAGGGAAGGGGGGACATACATGTTTTTAAGCTATAGATGTTTGCGTTATTTGGATGTTTTACAAAAAACAGTCATTTTGTAATTTAAAAAGTAATGAAAAGAGAAATAGCACTATAAATTATTTTCCCTGTTGACAAGAACTAGTTCCTTTTTTCTATCAGCAAAATCCAAATAATGTACTCTATTTCTCTTTTTGCCCTGGCTGCTAAGAAATCTACAGTCAATTCAGAAGAATGAACTTGGCAGTGACATTGACTTTTATTTAGATCTAGAATATTTACACTTTCTTTTGGTCCTGCTTTTCTATTCCCAGTTAACACTTTTCAAAAGAGAGAGGTTATAAAGAAAGAAACAACCCTGGGCCAGCCAGGTGATGTGATAGTTATGGCAGCTGAATCCCACATAGTTCACAGCACTGCATGAGTCCCCAGCCTGGCAGCTTGAAAGACACACTGGGTGCCCAAAGTCCTAAGAAGAGAATGGAGGGGAAGGGATTGCATCGTGGTCATCCCTCCAAGGGGGGTGCTTTCTTACTCACT
>NW_006159835.1:2414110-2416436 GCF_000334495.1 Tupaia belangeri chinensis | reverse complement strand
CTCTTTCTTTCCCTGCCACTGTCTGGGGAGGACATGCACCCTATAGCCTGAAAAAAAAAAAGAAAGAAAGAAAGAAAGAAAGAAAGAAATGAAATGAAATGAAAAAATAAAAAAACCCACAAGAAACAACCCTCTGAATACTTCACTCTGAGCAGCCTATATTTTTCTATTTTTTTTTTTTTTATTGGAGAGGTTTTTGCTATAGGGTGCATGCGCTCGCCAGACAGTGAGAGACAGAGAGACAGAAAGCGAGAAATCACCCCCCAGGGAGATGGTCATGCCACAATCCCTTCTCCTCCATTCTCCTCTCGGAATCTTGGGCGTGCATGCACACGTGACTGGCGTGAGTTTTAAGCCACCGTGTCCGGGATACGAACCATGGTCAACTACATGGGAGTCCAACAACATAGCCATTACACTAACTGCTGGTCCCTGAGCAGCTTATATTTTTCTGTGAGTATCAAACTCTCCAGGGGTGAGCTAAGAGAGAAAGATTTACTATTTACACTTTCTACTCCACTCATTGTCACATAGGATTGGAAGGGTCTGAGGGCCAGAATCTGCACTCTTGTATCGAACACCTAACTTTACTTTAGGGTTTCACTCTGCCTCTACTCCAACTCTAAGGGCTGCAAGGATGACAAGTCTAATCTTCATCCTGTAGATGGTCAGAAACCACTGAGCATTTTAAGGTAAAGGAATAACTGGGTCTGCATCATCTTTGAAGAAAAAAAATGTGTGGCAGAGGAGAAAGTATTTAGATTAGTGCACAGAAAGACAGAGGTGTTCATTAAGTAACTGGAAGAGGTTGCATAATTGATGGTTAAATGACCAAGGTAATTTAAAAGTCTGTATTTATTGGAAGGGTGTGTTCACCCTTTGTCAGTAATGCCTGGTTAGATCAATGGATCTGAACATGAGCTAGTTAAAGCCCCTATCATAGATCTAGTTAGATTCAAAAAGAAAAAGGAAAATCTGGAACCTTAAATCTGGCAAGTCATTTTATAAGGGGAGTGTATAAATCAGCCCAGAACAAAGACATCCTGGTGATTAGGAAAGGAGCGAAGGCAGCCGTTTCCCCAGGTCCCTTGGTGGGCCATATATTTTTGTGTCTACAGAGGAGATGGTTCCCTTTGCCAAGGCTGAGGAAGACTTACCTGCCTCACCTCTGAGAAAGGAATGTTGCACCAACAAAGGATAGAGCTTGGGTCAGACCTGGTTCAGGCCTTCATTCTGTCACTTATTAACTGCGTCACCTTGAGCAACCCCTCAGAGCCAATTTCTTCATTTGCAAACGGGAAGGCAAAAATACTCACTTCCATGGGTGGGAGGGTAACATGAGAGAAGGCAAGTAATCCTGAGTGTGAATTTTATTTTTATCTTATTTTTAAATAAGGGCATACTTTGTATTACTTTCCGCCCCCTCCCCCCCAAAGGAGCTTTAAGGATGCATTTGTTATCTATCATTTGTTAACACAAGCAGCCTGGGGTGTTTTAGGTCTTTTGTACATTGAACGGTTCGTGAAATTAATAGCTGATGTGTGTGGTCCCTTTAGATCTGGGAATGAGGGTCACGTGTGGGGATGATAATCAGCTGCCCTGTGGCCGCCACCTCATGGGGGAAGGGGAGGCATGTGTGAGTGAGTCCCTCTTCCTCTTTCCCCAAAGTTCAACCTAGCTCCCAATTCCCGTCAGAGTCTGGGTCCCCCAAAACACCCGCCTTGGCTTAGTAGCTGCAGAAACTGGGCCCGCAGCCCTGCCCCGCCGGCGGGAGCTGCTCATGCGCAGTTCACAGTTCCAGCTGGCTTTGGAGTAATTCCAGTGCGCTGCGCTGTGGTGAGCCGGGTTCACCCACCACTCCAGGTGCGCGGGTTCGGCAGATCCAGCAGCAGGTGTCATTGAAATCAGTGACTCAAAAAATATGATGCCAATAATACCGGTATTATGCGTGGATCATATTTTAAATGCATTGGGATCAGGGGCTTCATGCTTTAGACAAAGCCCATGGTAAACCTTTCTCCATTTTGCCTGACAAATATGGGATTTTTCAGCTGCTTTTTCCTGTCTTTGCCTAGATACCCTTTGGCAGGACGTGGCAGGATGGAAGAGGGAGAAATAATACGGGTTCTAGTGAAAAATCTTATTCCTGAGACTGGAGGTACATCGCTACCCACTCGCAGTTCTAGAGGGCGGGGTCCTTTTAGCTTCCTCTGCCTGCCCCTCCCCATCTTACTAGGACAGCGGGAGATGGGAGCCACTGAGCTCTGAGGACACCGCCTACGTCGTGTCAGGCTGTCCCCGAGCATGTCAGAGGGTTTTTGCGTGG
>NW_006159835.1:2410805-2414099 GCF_000334495.1 Tupaia belangeri chinensis | reverse complement strand
CCGTGGTTAGCCACTTGCTCTGCAGGAGAGGACAGGCTGGGGCGCGCTGCCCTGCTACCGCTCCCCTAAACCCACTCCCGTCTGCGTCCTCACCTCCAACTCCAACCCCAGGTGTCCCGCTAAATTCTGGCCTTCCCAGAGACTGGTGACGTTCGCAAATCTTTCTGCTGGCTGCAGGTCTTGTGGGCATACTGTGGAAGAGGTCTGCAGTGAAATCGAAGTATTTTTGGCCTCAGGAGATGGGTCAACTCCTGCAAAGCATAGTGTATGAGTACAAATACACATATTCATTTTTCTTTTATTTTGGAGAGGTTTTCGCTATAGGGCGCGCTCGCCAGACAGAGAGAGACATAGAGACAGCGAGAAATCACCCCCCAGGGGGGATGGTCATGCCGCAATCCCTTCTCCTCCATTCTCCTCTCTGGGATCTTGGGCATGCACCCACACGCGCCCAGCGTGAGTTTTAAGCCACGGGTCCCAGATGGGAATCGCGGTGGACTACATTGGAGTCCAGTGACATAGCCATTATGCTAACTGCTGGTTCCCACATATTCATTTTTCTGGGGAGAGTGCCAAAGGGATCAGTGACTCAAAAAATATTGCCAAATTAGGGAACCAGCAGTAAGCGTAATGGCTATGTCGCTGGACTCCCACGTAAGTCAACTGCGGTTTGCGTCCCAGACCCGGTGGCTTAAAACCCACGCCAGGCGCGTGTGCGTGCGTGCCCAAGATCCCGAGAGGAGAATGGAGGAGAAGGGATTGCGGCACGGCCATCCCCTCTGGGGGGTGATTTCTCGCTTTCTGTCTCTCTGTCTCTCTCTGTCTATCTGGTGAGCACACGTGCCCTGTAGTGAAAAACCTCTCAAAAAAAAATTGCCAAGTTAATATCCATATTATATGTGAGCTATATTTCAAATGCACTGGGAGCTGGAACTTGGTAAAATATATAAGGAAAATGAAAGCCCGTGTCAAACCTTCCCTTCACCCCTGTTGACAAACTTGGAGGTTCTTAGCTACTTTTCTCTTTTTAAATATAAATCTGTAAGGAGTACTCTTCTCAGAGATATCCCAGGCTTCAAGTAGGCCATTTTTACCTTTGCTGGTGTGTTCTTTTTTTTCTTTAAAAATTTATGTTTAGGGAACCAGCAGTTAGCGTAATGGCTATGTCGCTGGACTCCCACGTAGTCGACCGCGGTTCGTGTCCCGGACCCGGTGGCTTAAAACTCACGCCCGGCGCGTGTGCGTGCGTGCCCAAGATCCCGAGAGGAGAATGGAGGAGAAGGGATTGCGGCGTGACCATCCCCCCTGGGGGGTGATTTCTCGCTTTCTGTCTCTATGTCTCTCTCTGTCTGTCTGGCGAGCGCACGCGCCCTACAGTGAATATCTCTCAAAAAAAAATGTATGTATACATATAATCCTTATACATCTTTGTAGGTTATAGAATGATCTTTTAAAATAATAATTATTTATGTAATTTTATTTATTATTACTATTATTTTAATTTGACCAGAGGGAGACAGAGAGGGGGAAAGTGAGAAAGCAAGCCACCAGGTCTGAGACTCAAACCGTAGTTGGCCACATGGGAGTCCAGCACTCCAACCACCACACCTCTTACTGGTCCCTACAGAATGGTCTTTAAAAGCATGTCTACATATATATGGTGAGTAGTAAACAAAACTGAGGGTGTAAACATATTCACCTTCAACATTTAACATTATGTTGTGAGCACTTGAAACTTGCACCAATGGTTATTCTGCACGTATGGACTGAATTGTCTATGACATTCTTCACTGTCAGTTACAGTTATAAAGAAAAACATATTGATTAAAAGTAAGGCAACAAACAATCCCGTAAATTAACAAAGATAATCTTAACATAGCCAATGAAAGAAGAGTTTGTAGTTCCATGTAGAGGACTGTGGGAGATAAGAGTTTATTATTAGAAAAATCTGTGGGTGTCAATCATTGTTTCAGCTAGAGAGGGGTGAAATTGTACATAACAATAGTGTATTAGGAAGAGAGGGAAGAACACTTGTACTCACACTGAATTCTTTTGAGACTGTAGTACTGTACTGTGCATAAAGAAACAAGTCCTTGAGAAAGCAAAGATTAAAAAAACTGGGAAGATCTGTTTAAAAGTGAAGACATGGTAAAGTCACTGATTTGGTGGTTGATAGGCTTTACAAAGTTCTTGATTTTAGTGAGTTTATTTTTTTAATTGAACCGAAAGACTCAGTTGTAACATTTTAGACTTTTTCTCTAATATGTAGTTCTATACAATGAGTAATGGATATAATAAATATGTAAATCGAAACCTGGATAGACAGATGTGTTCTGTTTTAACACTTTTGGTAATATTTGCTATACAAAACAAATTCTATTATCTTAATGCTGCTACTCAGGTGAGGAACATGGGAAAGGATGTGCTTTTGTACCTTTGTAGAGTTCAATCACACACCAGGTATCTTTTAAACTTTTTTTTTTTTAATCTCTATATCCTCAGTCCCCATTTCACATAAGAAGAAACTGAAGCAAAAGAGGTCAAATAACTTGTCCAAGTCACAGCATTTGAATCTAGACCTCAAAACTCTGAATCCAAAGTCAGTACCTTTTGTACTCTGCCCAGAGTTCTATGAGGAAAAACATGTTAACTTTTGATGAAATTTGCATTTCGACACTAAAATACTTTCAAGTTCCTTCCCCTTTAAAAAGGATATCACTATTTCCAAATCCTAGGCATTAGAGAAGAGCTCTGTCCCACTTGCCTCCTGGTGCTGTCTCTTCTGGAGTTCCCCTCTTCAGTAGAATCTGCTTCATTCCTGAGGAATGGAACTTGAGGAAGGGGTTTGGGCTGCATGGTGAAAGTGAAACAGTTTTACTTCTCACAGTACCAAGATTAGCCTATGGTTTTAATTCCCCTTCCAAAACTCATATGGAAATTTAATAGCCAATATAATGGTATTGGGAGGCAGAGCCTTTAAGGAGTGATTAGTGGACCAGTAGGTGGCACGGTGATTAAAGTTTTGGATCCTACATGGCTGACTCTGTGGTTTGAGTCCTGGATCTAGTGCCTGGTGAAAAACGCATCAGGCATGGGTGTATGCATGGGTAAAATCTTGAGAGGAGAATGGGGGAGAAAGGATTGCAGTGTGGCCATCCCCCCAGGGGTGATTTTTTACTTTCCCTCTCTCTATGTCTCTATTTGTCTCTCTCTGCAAGTACATGCATTCTATGGCAAAAGTTTTAAAAAAAATGTGATTAGGATCTGTGTTAATGAACTAATGCTGTTACTGTG
>NW_006159835.1:2399973-2410788 GCF_000334495.1 Tupaia belangeri chinensis | reverse complement strand
AAAGGACACAATTTCCTCTCTGCCTTTTGTGCTTGCCTTTCTGCCCTTCTGCCATGGGATAACCCTTGCCAGATAGTGGGGCCATGCTCTTGGACTTCCCAGCCTCCAGAACTGTGAGCCAAGTTAACTTGCTCTTTATAAATTAGCCAGTCTCAGGTATTTTGTTATAGTAGCAGAAAATGGACTAAGGCAACCTCCGTTTAACAGATCCCTTTGTGTGTATGCTCGAGTTGCATTATCAAAGGTCCTCTTTTATTACCTTAGCTTTGATACATACTAGGCTCTGGAAGGGGCTGAGGGGAAAAATTGTTTTTGTTAAGTGTATTTTCAGAGAATTACATGGATATTAGAAAATGGATATAGAGGGAGGGGATGTCTCAGTTTTAATCTAAGCTCAAAAGCTGGAATTTAGATGTGTTTGCTGAACTGGTTGGGTCGAGTATCTAGTCCCACTTGAAACTCTCTAAGAGATAATGCATCTTGAGTAAAGAGTGATGCAAACTTCATTCAGTAAAAGAGTGATTCAAACTTCATTCAGTAACAAAATCTAAGTGACAGGATGGGAAGAATTTACATCTTAGAGTTTTCCCAGGGAAAGACTCCTCAGATGGTCTGTCTAGCCGATATCCAAGAATCTCAGAGAAGATAATCATTGGTTCAGCTTAGTTAATAGCTGTCCTTAAGCCAATCTACACTGGCCAGGATATAGGATCATGTAAGAAACATGAGGTGGCCATACTGGAGGACTGCTGGAAAGGAAAAGGGAGTGCAGACAGACGATCTCATAGATGTTTCCCATATCAAGCCACTAGCAGAAACCATGCCTGGATTTGAAGGTTCGCTGCCATTACCATGCCAATATACTTACTTCATCACCAGTACATCTGAGAAAGCAAAAAAGAGGTTTAAGCCTGACCCCGTAGCACAACATTTAAGTGCTGTGTGTAGGGAGTTGGCTCTCACATGACCCTCTGTGGTTCAAATTCCAGTCCTGATGCCAGGTGCATGCATGTGCGTGTCCAAAATCCTGACAGGATGGAGAAATGGAGAAAAAGGTTTATGGCATGTCCACCGTCCCACACTGGGGTATTGCTTTTTCTCTCTCTTTCTCTCTGGTGGGTACATATACCCTCTGGAAAGAGGAAAAAAAAATAAAAAGGGCCTGTGTGGAGGTTAAGATGGCTGGATCCCACATGGCCAACTGTATAGTTTGGACCCAGTGACTTTGAAAATATGCTAGGTGTACACACTGCATGCAGATCCAGAGAGAAGAGAATGGAGGAGAAGGGGGTGCAATGTGGCCATCCCCGCTAGGGGTGCTTTCTCACTTTTTCTTTCTGTCTCTGTCTGTCTCCTACAAGCACACATGCCCTATAGAAAAAAATAATAATAAAGAAATAGAAAAAGAAAAGAAAAAGGTACAATGAATTCTCAAGGGCTATTTAAAGAAAGCCAGTTGGAACCAAGCACAGTGCTGTACACCTATAATCTTAGCTACTCAGGAGGCTGAAACAGGAGGATTGCAAGTTTAAGACCAGCCTGGGCAACAAGCCTAGTGAGACTTTGTCTTCAAGGAAAAAAAAAAAAAAAAAGAAGCCAGAGGGGTTCTGAATTAAGATGGTAGATTGAATGTATGTATCTAATTTTACTTCTTCTTGAAGCACCTTTCAAAGTACATTAAAGGAATTTTACAAAAGATACAAACACACAAGTACAGAAAAAACGGGAGAGATGATGAGAGCAATAGGAGAGATGATGAAAGCTTGAAAGCAGATGGACAAGCCAAAAAAGCTGAATCCCAAACTGGCTTTACAGCACAGAATCTTTAAAAAGCTCAAGAATTGGCAGTATCGTGTACACCTGTGACTGGATTAAAGGCAGCCCTTAAATAAGAGATAAAAAAAAAACTGTTTCAGAAGCATTTGGATTACTAGCTGCCTCCTCCTCCTACATGGCACCAGGCGACTGCCCCTCCTCTATCTCAAGGGAAGTATGGAGTTTTTGTGTCTCTGAGCACAGATGAGAGCGGTACTTCCTAGTGAAGGGGGAAATGAGTCCATATGTTCTATCTTTCCAGCCCTCTTCCTCCATTGGGTTTCTCAGTCAGGCCTCATTTACTCGGCAAGAGACCAGAAAATTCTTCTCCATGGAATTTGACTAGAATAAGAAGGACACATAAAGATATTTACTTCATGGGTCCTTTAAGAAACAGTATACCTGAATCACCCGTAAGTTCAAAGTCAGCAAGCCTTGCCCACTTGCTCAATGCTTTTAATCAAATCTTTAATTCCCCACTAATAATCAAGAGCAGAAAACCAAGGATTACCAGATATCAGAGGAAAATCCCCACCATAAAGATAGAGACCCAAATAGATGCAAGAAAAAAGCAACATGGAGCTATAGAAACTTCAGGGAGGGAGACAAATAAGATCTTCTATATCCTCAGGCAGCAGACAATATTCCATACATGAAGCAAGAATAGGATATTATAGCAACAATAGCAAAAGATCATTTAGAGGACAAAAATGTTCTTAGAAATTGAAAACATGGGCCAGCTCCATGGGCTGGTGGTTGAGACAGCCAGTTCCCATGTGGCATCTACATAGTTGGAGTCCTGAGACTGGCAGCTTGTAAAACACACCAGGCAGATGTGCACATGTCTGCCCAAAAATTCTGAAAGGAGGAAGAGAGAGAAGAGATTGTGGTGTGACCATTCCCCATAGGGGGTGGTGCTTTCTCCTGTCCCCCTTTCTCTGTCTCTTTCTGATGAATGCACATGTCTTCTGGCCAAAAAAAAAAAAAGGAAATTAAACACATGGGGCTGGCAGATGATTAAAGGTCTAGACTCCCACATGGCCAACCACGGTTGAATCCCAGACCTGACCAGTCTCTCTCTCTCTCGTTCTGTCCTTCTCTGGTTAAAAAAATAAATAAATAAATAAAGTTAAATAAAATAATTCTTTAAAGAAGAAATTAAACACAATTATGAAATTAAAAATAGAATAGCTTAAGATTAAGAATTTTCTCAGAAACTTGAACAAAGAGACAGAGGAAAGAAAAGATAAGAAAATGAGATTTCTATTCTAGAAAGTTTATTACCCAAATTATAAGACCTCCAGAGCAAAGTAAGTGGAGCAGGGAAAATTATCAGTGAAATAATTTAAGAAAATTTCTCAGAACTGATGAACATGAATTGCCAGATCACAAGGGTTTATGGGGTCCTAAGCACAGTCATAACTCTGGGACAAAGAGAAAGTCATCTAATCTAGAAAGGCATAAACAGGTTAAATACAGAAAATTAAAAGTCTAAATAATTCTAGATTTTCCATAGTACACTAAACAAGACAAGAAGGGAGCAATATCTTCAAATTTCTGAAAGAAGTTTATTTCCAACTGGCAATTTTATATGTGGGCAAACCATCAATCAAGCCAGGCTACTTTATTGTTCAATTCTAGGAGTCAACATTCAGAATACGGTGTTATACAATAAAGTGGCATATATTCAAGTATAAGGACAGAACAGACATTTGCAGGCATTCAAGTCTCAAAACTCTTTTCATTCATCCTTTCTCAGAAGACTACTGAGAAATATGCTTCATTGAAATAAGAGTGAAAACTAGGAAAGAGGAAAACATGAAATATACGCAGGGCTGGTTTTGCAGTCATCAACTCATACTCGGTTTAGTGTTCTGCTCTGCTGTTGCCATACTGAAATTGAAAAACATATTTAACTGACACAAAAATGTAAAGTTTGTTGAAAATGATGTATATAGTAATATTCTTGATTTGATTATCACACATTGCAAACCATGTTGTATGTCATAAAGTTGTACAACAATTAAATGTAAATAAATTATAAAATAAAATCAGGAAAAAAGAAATTCTTAATTTTTAAAAAATATTTATTTTTTATTTTAAATTTATTTATTTTAATTTGACCAAAGAGGAAAAGAGTGAGAGCGAGAGAGAGAGAGAGAAAGTGAGAAAGCCATCAGGTCTGGGACTTGAACTGTAGTCAGCCATGTGGGAGTCCAGGGCCCTTAACCACCACGCCACCTGCTGGCCTCCAAATTCTTAATTTTTAAACAATTTTAATTTTTCACTGTACCCCACAAATTATGCAGTCTGGTCATGGATAGAAGAAATAGTTGGGGGGGGCAACAGATGGCATAGTGGTTACATTGCTGGATTACCACATGGCCAACGACAGTTCAAGACCCAGACCTGGTGGCTTGAAAATCATGCTGGTTGTGTGTGCGTGTGTGTGTGTGTGTGTGTGTGTGTGTGTGTGTGCACCTTAAATCCTGGAGAGGAGAATGGAGAAAAAGGGATTGTGTTGTGGCTATCCCCCTTGGGTGATTTCTCACTTTCCCTCTCACTGTCTCTGTATCTCTATGCAGCAAGCCTATGCTCTCTAAGGCAAAAACCTCTTAAAAAAAAAAGAAGAAAGAAAGAAACAGGTGGTCCAACTGCAGGAGGGAGACAAAAAGCATCTCCATGAGATTAGTTAGGAGATAACAGGAGAGTTGTCATAGAGAACAACTATCCCAGAGAATATGAGTATGGCAGAATGCTTGAATGAGCCTGCCCAGATTCTTAGACGCCATGTCTATTTGCTGATAAAATTCATGGTCCAGTTCATGCCCTATTGCTTGTGTTAGGTGGGAACACTATCTCACGAAATTTTCTGCTTAAACTATGTCTGGAAGCTGGAGATAAGGTAGCCATAGAGAGTATCTCACCCAGTCTGACCATATTTCTGCCTGATTCCAATACCAGACTCACCCAATAACATTGCCATGTGCTCAGACTGAGAAGAGCCCTGTTGCCCAGAACTTGCCTATGACCTTTCCCCAAAAAGATTTCTGGTCAACTCTCAGAGAAGTGGAAGTCAAGAGATTCTGTTGTGTTCATCCCTGTGGTTCCAGCTGAAAGCATAACTTTGACATACCTTGAGACAGCTACTAAATTTTCAAAATTAAACAATATGTTGTTTAGATACACAGACATATGTGGTAAAACCCAAAAGACAGCAGGGAATGTTTAACACAAAAAATATGAATTGGTGTTAACCTCTGGGTGGTCATTGAGGAGGGATGAACAGAGGAGGATACATCTGGGGCAGGTGCATGGGGTTTGTAGGTACTATTAATATTTTATTCTTAAAATAGACTAGGTAGTGAATATGTGGGTATTAGGTTCTTATTCTTTTCTAAACTGTATTTATATTTTAATAAACTCTTCTGAATGAAATATAAAATAAAATAATGAACATCAATGCTTTCATCATTGGGTAATTTAGTCAATTGCTACATCTGACCCTTGAGCCACATCGGTCCGTGTAGTCCTTTCATCATGGAATTCTGGACAAAAGACTTTACACCATCCAGTCCAACCTCATCATTTGTAACTATTATTATCCTAATCCGTTTTTGGTAGAGTTTCTTGTCCTGTATGTTGTAATATAAATTTATAAGTTCATGTTGTTTTTAGATTCTTGGTGAATTTTTGGACTCTCCACTTCCTGGCAGTATTTCTGCCTTTTTCCTTCATCTCAGTCCTTTATCTTTCTGAAAGATATGCCCAAGATTTTCTTCGCTGGCTTTAAAAATTTCATTCTCCTGAAATATATGGTGTGGGGCAGAAGTGGATGGGGAGACCGAAGGAGCGAATCATGTTTTGTACGATCAGAATTCTTCTGCCTTTACTTCTCCCTAGAATGTATTCATTTGGGGTTTACTCAGTTCAATGAGAAGAGCTTGGGGAGCTGGGCTCGTTTTGCCAAATTGTATATGCTGACTCACTGATATATTTCTCAAGTGATCCATTGGCTCAATGAGTAACATCCTGGAAGAAACATGAGTTATTACTAGTCATAATTATTCCTTCACCTTTCCTGGAATGCCTTTGAAGGTACCAGGCATTAGCAATATCTGTCATCAAAAGCTCCTTTGTCTGCATTTTCTGTGATTGCATTCAGCTTGTTCACAGCAGAGAAAGGTTTTTTCCTAGGATGATGGCTTCCCTTCTATAAAAGGTATCCACTATTTAGCTCGCATGCAGAAAGGAAGTTGGCACAAGTTCTGAAGAGCCAATCAATTTCTTAGCTGTTCTTGAACAAATGACCCTTTCTTGATACCTCTAGAATTTTACAATTGCAGAAGTTGAGTTACTTGTCAGCTGGTCATTTGTAACCAATAAACTGAAAAGATTATCCACCTTTACTTAAATTTTGAACAAATAGACAAAGGCTGTAATTCTGGAGTTATGTTTATAGGGTTACCTGTACTATGGAATCACATCTAGTCAAGATTTTGCTTGTAGTTGTTTGCATTCCTACACAATAAAAAGTACGAAGGAGTGAGAAATATAAGTGAGAACTGTATCAATTAACTTGTTAGTTGTCTTCCTGGTATAATGAGAAAGGCATAAGCCAATGCACTGAGATATGAGTTTATTAGCTATAACTTTTTTTGGTTTGCAAAGGATAGAACCTCTTTAGTACAAGCTTACTAAAAACAGGACATATACTCTAATAGAATATAAAGGAGTCCTAGAACTCAAGGACAGAAATGCAGTTTGCCCTCAGGAAACCAGGAATTAGAACTCAGGGACTTTCTCAATGCTGTTCCTCTCTGTGCTACTATGTACATATTTTCTCCTTCTTTGCAAATAGCTTCTCAGTAGAACTCATCCCCTCCTATGTTTATTTTTTGTTAGTCAAGATAAATTCAGGCTACACCAAAGTAAGAAATCCTACACCATGAAGACTTTTTTCCTCACTCATGTCACAATTCTCTATGGGCTAGCAGCCCTTCTCCGTCCTATAACTATGCCATCTGAAAATGTGGCCTCCTAGGTCCTTGTGATGGGGATACAGGAAGTAGAACAATATGCAGGATGTTTTCTCTTTTTTTTTTTTTTTTTTTTTTGGAGGTTTTTGTTTTAGGGGCCCGCGGTGTTCTAGAAAATGAGAGAGACAGAACGTGAGAAATCCCCCCCCCGGGGGGGGGGTAGGTGGGATGGCCACATCACAATCCTTTGTCCTCCATCTCCTCTCGGGATCTTGAGCACATGCGCCTGACATGAGTTTAAGCCACCAGGTCTGGGACTTGAACTGTGGTCGAGTATGTGAGAGTCCAGCAACATAGCCATTATGCCAACTGCTGGTCCCATGCAGGATGTTTTCAACAGCCAGGCCTGTAAGTGGCTTGTATCAATTCTGTCTATTTCTCATTTGTCAGAACTAGTCACGTGGCCCCAATTTAACTGCAAGGTATGCTGGGACATGTAAAAGTGCAGATGGAAGTTAGTGAGCCCTAACAATCTCAGTTGCAATCAACAGAGAACTCCAACCAATTAGTCCAAACTCCTTATTTTCTGGTAGTGATTCTGTTAGTCCAAACTCCAAGTTCCTCTGGCAGAGACTTTGGTCTAGCTTTGGTCAGATCCCACCTGCTCGGTCCTAGATAGAAAGATATGTTGGACAGAATGGCAGCCAGGCCCCCACCACTTTAAGCATGACTCAAATGTGGAAGAGCAGGACAGTACGCAGAGAGAATGAGTGCTTCAGACAATGAGCTATGGGACACTGCGGAGAGATGTGTAGTATTTCTGAAGTCTTTGAGAATCAATCTCTCTCTCACGCTATTTCCCAATAATGGTTTCTATATTTCAGGAAATACTGTATTTAAAAGATGAAAATATAATGGATCTGCTTAAAGGAATTAGGACTTGGGGCCAGCAGGTGGTGTGGTGGTTGGAGCACTGGATTCCCACATGGCCTACCGTGGTTCGAGTCCCAGACCTGGTGGCTTAAAAAGTACACTGAGTATGTGTGCACGTGTGTGTTCAAAGCCCCTGGAAAGAATGGAGGAGAAGGGATTGTGTCATGGTCATCCCCCCCTGGGGGGTGATTTCTCATATTCCCTCTCACTATCTCTCTCTGTCTCTCTCTACCAAGCACATGTGCCCTATAGCAAAAACCTAAAATAATAATAATAATAATAAAGAAAAGGACAAAAAAGAATTAGAACTTATAGCTTTTCTCTCCAGATAATTGCCCATAAGAACTGCCTGTGGAAATAAGACTCCTGAGCTGTGAGGATGATGACCAGACAGATAAATGTGAAAGTCATTTTTCCTGATTCTGTTAAAAGCTACCAGAACATGATAGCGGCACTCGAGTTCTTCAAAATGGACCCTCACTGGTGGCTCATTGGGGTTATTCCAAATATTCCCGTTTTCTCTTCCTTCTAGTTACGTGGTAAAATTGCACTTCTCTGACTCTTTGTAATTAGGTGTGGGCGAATGACTGGCATTATCCAATCTAATGGAAACAGAAGTGTCACTTGCAGGCAGAAGCCTTGAGAGCTATTTTATGACTTACCGTATTTCCCTCCCTCTGCTGAGGTACTTGCTGAAGCGTGTGTTGAGATGGACCGGCTCAGCCTGGATCTCCCTGCCTATCTGTGCTTCCATGCTGGACATTGAGCATGAGTAAGCCATGAACTTTTGCTGTGTTGAGGCACTAAGATGGGAGTGTTTGTAATACATTCTTCTTTTTCTTTTTCTTCTTGAAAAATTTTGCACAAGGCCATGTGTACTTGCAGGACAGAGACCCAGAGACAGGGAAAGTGAGAACCCCCACCCTCATGAGGAATAGCCACGCTGCAATTCCTTCCCCTCCATTTCTCTGACCTCTCAGGATTTGGGGCATGTGCATGCACGCATGTGCACACACACACACACACACACACACACACACACAAACACACATACACACAGAATATGTTTTTCAAGCTGCCAGTCTGAGACTCAAACTGCATGACTTGTCATGTGGGATCCAGCTGCTTTAACCACCCAGCCACAAGCCGGTCCTCCACTCTGATCAATATTCCTCCTACACAGCCATTCTTACCACCAGGGACTTTCTCCAATGTGCTCAATCATGTGTGGAATCCTGGTCAGAGCAGAGTGCCCTTTCTTCTCTACGCTCTCCCCCGGAGGACCAGGTAGGGTTTACACCAGCTTGGCGGTAATTGTGACTCTTGAGTTGATTTGCGTGGCTTCTTGTTATTATTAAAGCCATAGGAATCATAGGGCCACAGATATTTTAAACTGGGAACTCTTCGGATGTGGAGTAGTATAGGATAGATTATGTCTGAAACACATGTTTAAACTCTCCTCATCACTGTCTCCTTCCAGAAGGATAGGCTGATGCACTGCGCTCACCACAGTCCGCCTGCCACAGACTGCATTGTTGTAGCCTGGATGGAGATGAAGTGTAGATGGAGAGGAGCAGGAGCCTGAGCGGCGGCTGGGGGTGCATGCAAACAAAGCCCGCTTGTCTGGCTGTACTCAGGCTCCTGACACACTTGAACTCACTGTCTAACAAGTCTGCTTAAAGATGTTCTCAGGTCAAATTAAGAACCAGGCAAATCTAATTACTTATTAAAGGATCAGGTTTTACTTTAGTCCCTAAAGATAAGAGAGCTACACAACAAGGGAATTCTAGGGGTTCCTTTCATATGGGTAGGACCCAACAACTGAATTTCTAAAAGTCTTAGGAAAACTACCACTGGCACAAGCCAAGGGGTATCTTGCAGACACAGGAGGTATGCAGTGAAAACTCCAGAGAGCAGCAGCAAAGGAGCCTCTTGGCTGATGTCCTAACCTAAACACTCGATGATGCACGTCCTCCTCAACATTCCCCAGTCCGCTTGTTCCCCAGTGTGGCTTTAACATTCCCACATTACGGTTTGGAACTTCTCCGGAAACACTTGGTATCTCCGGTGCCGGCTGTTCCTAACTGGTGATCTGCCTCTGGGATTAGCAGCAGTCCTGTCTCAGGCTCAGGGCCCCAGCCAGACTATACCTGTGAGCAAATGAGAAAAGATGTCCTTGCAGATATAGCCGCAAGCCAAGATGTTTAGCCTGGAGAGTGGAGCACAGAGCAGATGTCAGACTCCACTCTAGAGCTGGCCCTGAGGTACAGGGCCCATTGAGCACACTTCACACGGAAGCCCTGCCTGTTTGCTGGCTACCCATGAATTCTGCTGTTGTCTGGCCTAGGAACTGAAGTGTACAGCAGTTTGGAACATGACACACTGTTCCCCAAAGAAGCTTTGATGAGGAGAAGGAAGAGGAGAGGAAAATAGGATGATGATTATAATTATTAATTATTAATAATATTATGTGGTTATTCATTACCATGGCAATTAGATTTCTAGCTTACTCCCAGAAATGACAACTTAATGAATAACATTGCTGAATTCTCATATTAATAACATTTATTTGAATTCTTATTCCTGGGAACAAGGGTTGAAAACTAAAATAGAGCACAAGGAAAAGGAGAGGAAGAAGAGGAGGAGAGGGCACAGTGCTGGTGCCTTCTTTCTCAGGCACAGATTGAAATCAATGGAGTTTGCGGGACCAGCAGATAGTGTAGTGACTATATCGCTGGACTCCCATGTAGTCAACCACAGTTCAAGTCCCAGACCTGGTGGCTTAATCTCACACTGAGCACATGTGCATGCGTGCCCAGGATCCCGAGAGGAAGATGGAGGAGAAGGGATTGAGGCATGGCCATACTCCCTGGGGGTGATTTCTCACTTTCTATCTCTCTGTCTCTCTGTCTTTTAGGCGAGTGCACGGGCAGCCTGTGCGTTCATCGTGTTCACTCACATACACACCCTTGCCCCATTTCCATAGGTGCACCACCATGCTCTAGAATTATCTATTAGGTCATCCAGAAAGTCATGACATATTTTTCTGTTTTTCTGTGCAAAAATGCATCATGACTTTCCCAACAAT
>NW_006159835.1:2371470-2399947 GCF_000334495.1 Tupaia belangeri chinensis | reverse complement strand
CCTAGCAAACAAAATTCCATGTTCTTGGTGTAGCTGTTTTTTGTTTTTGTAATTTGCCAGAGGGTGCATACACACGCCAGAGAGAGAAAGAGAAAGGGAGGGGAAGGGAGAAAGTACCTCCTTAATGGGGCATGATCATGCCATGCATGCAAACATACCGAGTGTGTTTTTCAAGCTGCTAGGGAGAGACTTGAACTGTGCAGCTGACCATGTGGGATCCTGCTGCCTTACTCACAGGCCACAGAGCCACCCCAGTGTAGCTGGTTTATAAGACAGAAAGCAATTTGTTTGAACCAAACCATCTGCAGATGAGAATGACTTACAATCACATTGCGTTCCTAGAGTGTTCCCCCTCTTTTTCTATGTTTGATATGTTGTTTGTTTGCTTTCAAGGGGATGCTTACCACAAGGCCCATCCCTGACTGGCTGTTTGGTCCTAGAAACAACCTCCCAGAGCTGTTGCTGCTTCCTATCATTTCTTCCCTATGAATCTCTGATTTTCTAGAGGCTCTAATTTTTCTCTACAATGATTCCCTTGCAAGAGAAGTAGGAAGTCTGGCAGTGGGGTGACAGAGGGAGTGCATAGTTTTAATTGGGGACTACATATTATGGGCACAAGACAGGTTCTGGGGCAGGCTAGGGGGCTGTGGGTAGACATCACACATGCACACCTGACCCCAGTGCACACTCCAGGTACTAAAAATCTTTGCTGAAAAAAGATGTTTTCTGTAGTAAGTGAGACGTGCTGATTAGATCAAGTCAAACATGAGTCAATGCGGAAAATGAGAATGGTACAGTACGCATAATATTAATGTCAGTGTATCACCCAATCGACACTGAACTGCCTGAAATTGTACATTACAGGAAATTAGCTTTCTAATTAAATGACTTTGCAGTAAATAGCATTGTTCTGAAGTGAGCACTAAGTGAGCTAATGATGCCCCACTTTAAAACAAAGCACACTGTGGGAAGAAAAAGTTGTATTGTAATGGATCCTCAGTTAGGCCTGAGTCACTGTTACTGGAGGCTGATAAAAAAGACAGACTCATTCTTGGAATATTGATCTCACAGTCTGTAGAAAGCACCGAAAATATGATCTTGAAATCTGAGACAAAAGTGAATATATTATTTTAATTCATATTTCAGGACATGAGGAGGAAAGCATTCGAGTTACATATCAAAAGACTTTTGCCAGACGTTCCCCAGCTTCTTGCCTCCACTTCATTTGCACAAACATAAAAGGAATGTGCTGGTCTTCTTATTTTTATTTTAAAAACAGAAATTGTAAGAACTTGTTGAGAATATTTGATACGACAAGGCTCAAGAACAGTCAGAGGGATTGTTTCCTTGGAATCAAGCATGGGTCTGGGAAGGGCTTACTCAGCAGGGTCCTGCCACCCTGGGTACTCAGTGCTCTCCAGAGAGGCCAATATCTTTGGGCTGCTCAGTGGGAGGGGTGAGCAATGTCCTTGGTCCCTGGGTCTAAACAAAGAGAGCCTACAATGGCTATTTTGTTTTCTATTTCTCCAAAGAATAAGGCTAAAGAATATGTTACTCATGATTAATTCTGGAGAAAAAAATTCCATGCAACTCAAATTTTTTCCAAGATTTAAAACAAACAGTATTTTCACCCATATTTAAAGCCTTCCTAGGACAGCTGATACTGCGCAATGCTGAGTGCTTAGGAGAATGTGTTAGCTGTTCTCATCTCGTTCCAGGCTTAGTCGCCATGACAAATCTCAAGGCCACAAAAGACAAAAGGTGGGGGGAGGGCTGCCCCTGGACAAAAGGTGAGGGGGCAGCCTGAGGATGAACACTGAGGGGCTGGGACAGCTCTCCATACATAAGCTATAGGACTGTGGTCCAGAAGCTCAACCTCTTGTATCTTAGTCCCTTCATTTGTAAACTGCAAGACTAGACTAGAGCAGGGGTTCCCATCTCCTCTGAGATGCCTTCCCTGACTATCAAGGTTGTATTTCTACTTCCTTTTCAACATACCAT
This sequence comes from Tupaia belangeri chinensis, assembly GCF_000334495.1. Taxonomy (NCBI): domain Eukaryota; kingdom Metazoa; phylum Chordata; class Mammalia; order Scandentia; family Tupaiidae; genus Tupaia; species Tupaia belangeri. Next base: position 2,397,946 of record NW_006159835.1, on the reverse strand, counting down.
TTTAAACTCTCTAACCATGTCATTCCCTTAAGCATAATTCTTATTTAAGACGTGCGCATACTTACCTGGCAGGGGAGATATGATCACGAAGGTGGTTTCCAGTGGGAAGTTCATCCATTGCACTCCGGGTGTGCTGACCCCTGCAATTACCCCAAATATAGTTTGTGGTAGTGGGGGACTGCATTCGTACTTTCCCCTGGGGAAAAAAAAAAAGACATATACAAGGGGTCTTCTAAAAGTTCATGCAGGGCCAGGCAGATGGTGTAGTAGATCTCACATGGCCAACTACGTGATTTGAATCCCAGACCCAATGGCTTGAAAAACATGCTAGATGGGGCCAGCTGGTAGCATGGTGGACCCCCAACTGTGGCTTGAGTCCTTAACGTGGTGGGGTGCTTTCTGGTGGCTTTCTCACCTTTTCTTTCTCCTCCTCTGTCTCTCTCTAGTCAAATTAAAATGATGATGATACATTTTTTAAAATTCTGGGCACATGTATGCATATGACCAAGATCCTGGGAGGAGAAGGGATTTTGGTGTGGTCATCTCCCCAGTGCCCTGACCCTGGGCGTTCTTTCTCACTTTCTCTCTTTGTCTCTTTTGGTCTCACACATGCCCAATAGCAAATTAAAATAAACATAAAGTTCATGGAAAGTGTATATTATGAAAAAACTATGCATGGATTTCAACATTTTTTGTACCAAAATAAACTCATACTTCAATTTCACATTCCACTAATTTTTTGAAGTTTCCTTAGGTTTATGTTATATCAGTAACTGTAGAATTTGAGTCTTGGTATGTGTAAATTACAGATCACTCCTTCCATAAATAGCTAGGAAAGGAAAACAACGAAAGTTTAAAATAGAAAGGGGACTAAAACAGGACAAGGTGGAGATTTTTAAAATGAAGACTGGAGCAGGACCAAGGAAGACAAGCAGTAATAATCCTTGACTTTGAAAGGACTTCCTATGACATCAGTGGGGATGAAAGGGGAGTTTTGCACATGACCAGCATGGAATTCCAAAGGCAAATCCAAGCTGCCAGATTCTGGGTATAGAGGGAGTTCAGTTCTCAAAGATTGTTCCATATCAAGCCTATCTCATTTCTTGGGGGCTCATATAATATGAAGAAGCATCCAGGGGGTTGAAGTCAAACTTTACCTTAAGATGGTTTCCCCCATAACCAAACCCTAAAACAAGGATTTTTTTTTTTTTTTGAGAGATTTTCACTGTAGGGCGCGTGCGCTCGCCAGACAGACAGAGAGAGACATAGAGACAGAAAGCGAGAAATCACCCCCCAGGGGGGAGGGCCACGCCGCAATCCCTTCTCCTCCATTCTCCTCTCGGGATCTTGGGCACGCACGCACACGTGCCCGGCGTGAGTTTTAAGCCACCGGGTCCGGGACATGAACCGCAGTCGACTACGTGGGAGTCCAGCGACATAGCCATTACGCTAACTGCTGGTTCCCTAAAACAAGGATTTTAATGCAGGTAGTTTATTTAGATATGATTCAAAGAAGTCAATGCAAAGAGGTTACACATGTTATTACTATGGTCAATTGGGGCTCAATCCCTTAGAGACCTCTGGGACACTGTGTAGCACCCACCTCTGAGGTGTCCCACTTGATGGGGGAGAGCTGGTGCATTATCCATCAACTCTCTTTTGTTTCTGGAGGCAGTAAGTCCCCAGAACTTATAGCCTATCCCTGATTGTATCTATCCCTGAAACTGGAAGGTCTTTAGTCAGAGTCACAGGTATTTGCAGTAGGAAGCCCTTAGCAGACCAACATCAGCAGCAGTGCAATACTCGGCAATTCTGAAAGCCACTTGGAAGCTCAGGATTTGGATCCCAGGTGGACCTACACCCACCAGGCCCACATGTGTGAGCACCTGTGATCCTGGCTGCCTGGGAAATGAAGGTAGGACTGTGGCATGAGACCCTGTTGAGGGTGATTTTCTCTCTCTCTCTCTTGTACTCTCTCTCCCTCTCTTTCTGAAAGAAGGACGGAGGGAGGGAAAGTAGGAAGGGAAAGGAAAGAGAGAAGGAGGAAAAGAAGAAGAAAGAAAAGAGGGGGAAAAAAGACCTTGGCATAGAAGGGATATGGACAGGACAAGAGTGAATTCAATAGAAACAAAATTAAAAAGACCTAGGGCCAGATGGTGGTGCAAACCGTGACATTCTGTAAGGCAATCCCACATGGGCAGGTCTTTGGTTCAAGCCCAGCAGTCTCCGAGTCTACTGAGAACATATGTGTCTGTGATCTAGGGCTGACTGAAGCTGGGGGTGCATTACAGTGTTGAGACACTTTTGGGGGTGTTCGCTCTCTCTCAGGAAATAAGTAAACTTTAAAGATATTGGGTTGTGTCACTGTTTTTCTGACAACCCAATATAATAAAGAATTCAGAGAAGGCCCAGCCCCAGAAAGAATTCTCACTGTGGTATTTTTAGCGAGCTTATAAAATCACTTACAAACATCTTATGAAAACAATGGAAAAGAAGATCCCAAGAAATATCCTGCTAATGAGTATGAAATGGTAAAGGGTTGAACATTCATATAGTAGTCATGACTACTAATTTAAGATGTATAAAAGTCATATTTATTTTAGTATAAGAAAACATAACTCTAGTGGCTTTCCCACACATCATTTCCCCAACATGATTTTTTAAAATTTATTTATTTAATTCCATTTGTTATTATTATTTTTTAATTTGACCAGAGAAAGACAAAGGGAAAAGGAGAAGAAAGCCGCCAGGTCCAGGACTCAGACCGCGATTGGCCACATGGGAATTCAGCGCCTTTAACCACCACGCCACCTGTAGGCCCCAGCCCAACCTGATTTTTACCATATGGGTTTAAGTTCTTGAACCACAATTCCTTCTGCCTCGGAATTTTTAAGAACAAAACCTCCATAGCAGAGGAGCCACTATTGTACAGTCTTTCGTTATTTTTTTCCTCTCTCTGTTGTTTAATCCCGTTAGGGAATAAATCTCGTCTAGTGCTGCAGCTCTCTGTCCCTCTCATGGCACCCAGAGTGAACCCTTACTCGTAGCAGTTATTCAGTGTGCTTGTTGATGGCATTCTAGGTTTTTTCCAACACTATCACAGTTATATTTCCAAAACTATTAAGGAAATGATATAAATATATAAGAAAAAAGTGTATCTTTGATGACAAGTGGTTAAAGAGGAATTTAAGAGGCAGAAGTTCTTACAAGAGTAGGAAATAGATATAAAACATGTCAAGCTTCTCTAATAACTTGATTTGGTAGAATTCACTGTTTAGTCCGGCCAAAGCCCTTTCCACTGGCACTCTCTCTTTGAGGTCATGCCTTTTCTTTCACTCCAAACGAATGGCTCTGACAGGAACCACCAGTCATAGAGCCCAACTCCTTGGCCATAGTTTATTGGTTTAAGGGTGAGCAACTGACCCAAGCCAGACCAATGAGAGACCTTCCCTGGGAATGTGGAGTTGGTAAACGCATTCAGTCATTATTAATAAGAGCATGGGAATTCCTGGTGGCCAGGCTTCCTAGCATGTGGAGAAAATCAGGGCTTTAAAGTGAAACCAATGCATGGAAAAAAGCAGAGGCCAGAGAGAGAGAAAGAGAGAGTGAGAGAAGAAATAAACAATGCCTCATGTCTTGGATTCAGCTGACTCTGAAGCCCAGCCAGCCATATCCATACTCTTCCTTCAAGTGAAAGGTTGAGGTCTGTCCCTTGAAACTAAGGGCTCCAGCTGTTACAGAAGAAAAATACAAATGTAAATCAATGTAAGGTAGGATACTTGTGCCAACAATTTTTTGTTTTTTAAGGTTTTTGCCATAGGGCACGTGTGTTCATCACACGTGGTGAGAGGGAAAATGAGAAATCACCCCCAGGGGAGATGACCACACTACAGTCTCTTCTCCATTCTCCTCCTGGGATTTTGGGCCTGCATGTACACACACACGGCATGATTTTCAAGCCACTAGGTCTGGTACTCAAACCACAGGCAAGCCATGTTAGAGTCCAACACCTTAACCACCACCCCACCTGCTGGCCCATACCTGATGATTCTTTAAGCTGACGCTCTTGATGTGGAAAGCATCTTGGACACACATAATGTGAATCAGAGACTAAATTTATAAAATTTGTAACAACTCTAAGCTTATAACTCCACCATTAAATAAAAAAGATCAGATCGGGCTATGGTACTACAGGTGGTGGGGTGCTATTGTGTGATCCTAGAGACCTAAGGAAGGCCTGGGTTTGAATACCAGAACACCTTAGACATCCTTGGGGTGGCAGTGCACACTGTGATCCTAGCTAACTGGGAGGCTGGGGCAGGAAGATCACAGCATGGTGAGACCCTGTCAAAAATACCCCTCTTTCTCTTTGTCTCTCATTAAGAAAAGAGACAGAAGATAAAGTACTCTACGTTATAGTAACTTGGGGAGACAAAAAGAAGGAAATTAGTATTTATTGAGTTTTAGAATGCAATAAAGGGTATGCTAAGTATTTACATAATAATTGCTAACATGATCGAATGCTTGCTATGTGTTAAGCACAGTTTTAAGTGTTTATATATCTAAATAATATCTCACTTAATTCTCACACTAATCCTGTGAGGTGGTGCTATTACTATTCCTATGTTTTAAATGAGGAAACTGTGCCTCAGAGATGTTAAGTAAATTGCCCAAGTTCACACAGATGGTAAATAGGAGGCCCAGAATTCAAACCCAGCCAGTCTGCCAGAGCTCATACCCTTAAACATACACTATCTCATTTAACTTTGGAAGATGGAAAGAAAAGGCACAGAGAGATATGTAGAAACACTAGTTAGGATAACTAAAAACTAGAAAAAGTCTCTATGTCTACTTATATAGGAAACTTTAGAAGGAAAATAAGAAACATTGATACAATGAAGCATATTGCTGGTTGGAAAAATAAATATGAGGAACACATAGGGAAAGGACTATAGAAAACAATAGCAGATGAGAAAAAGTACAGTTTGGAATGATTAAATGACCAGTTTCTAACTATTATGTATAGTTGTTTTTATGCAAACAGTAGAATGGAAAATGTCTTCAGGGTTTATGAAAACATGGAAATTTGAGGGCATTTTTTTTTTAGTAAATTCTAGTTAGTATTGCTACTTAGATATTCCTTTAACTCTCATTGTAAAGTTGATTAAATGCCCAATTAAAAGCAAACTTATTAAAGATTCAAAGTAATATTCACTGAAGAAAATAAAGAAGAAAGGCATATGAAGTCAAAAGAATGTTTTTTAGGCCAGCTCTGGGGGTGCAACAGTAACTCAGTGCTCCATGATGCGTACTCATAACCCTAACTGCAGGAGGCTGGTGGGTCAGTTGTCTGTCTCTCTCTCTATTTCTTTTTTGTGAAAGACAAAAAAAATGTTGAGCCTTAAAAATTTTTTTTTAGGTCTGGAGATCCTGAAACCTCCTTCGGCATGTCAGGCACAAGTGTGCGCATGGTCGTCTAGGGTTGGTTGGTGTTCTCTCTCTCTTGTCTCTTTCAATCACAGAAGGGAGAAATGGATAAACTTTTTTAAAAATGGAAGGACTATAGAAATTACTATAATGGGGGACCAGCAGATAGCATGATGGCTATGTCACTGGACTCCCATATAGTTGACCGCCGTTCAAATCCTGGACCCAGTGGCTTAAACTTACACCAGATGCATGTGCGTGCATGCCCAAGTTCCCGAGAGGAGAATGGAGGAGAAGGGATTGCGGTGCGTTCATCCCCCCTGGGGAATGATTTCTCACTTTCTGTCTCTCTGTCTCTCTCTGTCAAAAAAAAAAAAAAAAAGAAAAAGAAATTACTATAAAGGTTCATTGTAAGTATCGATTTGACTGAGTTAAGAGATACTGAGCTAGCTAGTAAAATATTATTTCTGGATATGTCTGTGATGGTGTTTCCAGAAGGGGTTAGCCTTTGAATCAGTAGGCTGGGTAAGCAAAACCTACCCTCACCAATATGGGCAGGCATGATCCAGTTTGTGGAGGGTCTAGATATAACAAAATGACAGAAGAAAAGCAGGTTTTCTCTCTTCTTGAGCCAGGGTATCCATCTCCTGCCCTCCAAAAAAAATCTCTGACATAGAGTTACACCACTGCTAGTAGGGGTACGTCTCAGGCCTTTGGACTCCCACCAGCTCTCCTGGTTCTTATGGTTCTACTGGTTCTCCCTTCCCTGACTGCCTGTATAATGTGCAAGAACACTTTGAAAGTTGGGAGTTGTAAGCATTTTGATTTCAGGAAGTAGGTCATAAATCACACACAATGTATGAACAATGTCAAACTAAATATTTACTACTATGATTTTTATCTGCTACCAGTCACAAAGATGGAAGTGCTCCCAATACCTTTCTGTATGTAGAGAATTCCTCTATCTTGCCTGTTAAGTACACAGTTTTCTTTAAAAGAATTTTTCTATGGGTAGCTTTTGGTTTATTGTCTGTCTTCCCTCATTAGAATGTTAAGTTCCATGAGAATATAGGTATTGTGGGACCAGCAGGTGGTGTGGTGGCTAATGCGCTGGACACTCCCACATGGCCGACCACGGTTCGAGTCCCGGGCCTGGTGACTTGCTTTCTCGCTTTCTCTCTCTCTCTCTCTGGTCAAATTAAAATAAGTGAGTGAATAAGTAAAATTAAATAAATAAATCTTTTTAAAAAAAGAACAAAAGGATATAGGTATTGTCTGTTTTGTTCGACTATTATGTATCAAGTCTATAACACAGAAGGGAATGAATGGATAAACGTATGCCGGGCGCTCAATAAATACTGCATGTTAAATAAATGAATGAAAGAACACTTGAGTGACTAAATGTGGTTCTGGTTGTGGTGTTAAAGTCTTTTACAAATATTAACTTGGATATCTTACATGCACACACACACACACATATAACTCTTCAGTGACCTTTGCTCCCTTTTTCCCCCCTTCCCAACAACTCATCATATAAATTATGTAATTGTTGGCTATTTTCTTTCTTTGTTTTTTTTTTTTTTTTGGGGAGGTTTTTGTTCTAGGGCGGGTTTTTTTTTGGAGAGGTTTTTGCTATAGGGCGTGTGCGCTTGCCAGACAGATAGAGAGGGACAGAAAGTGAGAAATCACCCCCCAGGAGGGATGGCCACGCCTCAATCCCTTCTCCTTCATTCTCCTCTTGGGATCTTGGGCACACACGCACTCACGCCCGGCGTGAATTTTAAGCCACCAGGTCCGGGACACGAACTGCGGTCGACTACATGGGAGTCCAGTGACATAGCCATTACACTAACTGTGGGTCCCAAATTATGTAATTGTTGGCTATTTCTAATAAGGATCCATCTGGCTTTCACTGAATAGAAAATGAAAATGCTTTGCTTTTACAAAAACTTATATGTGGAACTTGCATCTCCAAAAAGATGTTTGTAATACCAAAGTATAGTTCATTTATTAAATCCAAGTTGTTGGGTGGAGTCTCTGCTAAAAATCACTCTCAGGCAAAATGAATTGCTTGTTATTCTCACAAAGAATATACAGGAAGCAATTTGTAAAGGTTGCCATCAAGCTGAAGTCATTGCTGGCACCAGGAATCAGTGTGTCATCAACCTCAGAGCAATCATTTAACCTAGGTCTGCTCAGAGAAATCTCCATAATGCAAGGAAAATTGAATTCACTGCCTCAGATTACAATCACTTTTGATATTATTCCAATTTGATCATGGAGTTTAAAATATTTGACATATCAGTTTCTCTCATCCTGCCACTATGTAGTAATATATATTTAACATGTGCTTAACATGGGCCCTGTCATTACCAGCCTTTTCACGAATAATGTTTTAAAAAACCTGTTCTTCTTTTCTCTTGATGTTCAGGAAGTTGCTGTAGGCATAGCTAGGAAAGGGATGATTTTCAAATCTGTGCTGGCCCATTTCATCCTGGTCAAGTAATAAGAGCAAAAGAATGAAATCCACTCATCTTGAATGAATTGTCGTCCATCGAGCTGACAGATACATCATTTCTCATTTGTTCTAGGTAGACCTACAGGAGCATCATTCAGACTGGAACATGGTTCCAGTCATGGAGTAAATGTGGACAGGTCTATGCTCCCAATTTTTTTTACAATGTGTTTATTTTTATCATCCTGAGAAAACAGGGCTAAAATGATGAAAATATTTAGATTCAGGGGCCAGCAGGTGACATAATGGTTACATTGCTGGACTCCCACATGACCAACTGTGGTTTGAATCCCAGACCTGGTGGCTTGAAAATCATGCTAGGGCTATAGCATGTACATGAGTGCCCACGATCCTGAGAGGAGAATAAGGGGAAGAGACTGGGGTGTGTCCATCCCTCTGGGGAGTGATTTCTCACTTCCCCTCTCATTGTCTCTGTCTGTCCAGCAAGTACATGAGCCCTGAGTTATAAACCTCTTTTTTAAAAAAGGAAAAGAACGTATTTCCAAGCATTATATCATATCCCATGTTTTCAAAACCAGTTTTCAACACTAGATTGGAAAACAGGTATTGATGAAACCATATAGATCTTTTTTTTTTTGGAGAGGTTTTTGCTATGGGGTGCGTGCGCTCACCAGAAAGACAGAGAGATAGAAAGCGAGAAATCACCTCCCGGCGGGGATGGCCACACCGCAATCCCTTCTCCATTCTCTTCTCAGGATCTTGGGCACGCACGCACACGCGCCCGGCATGAGTTTAAGCCACCGGGTCCGGGATGCGAACCGTGGTCGACTATATGAGAGTCCAGTGACATAGCCATTACGCTAACTGGTCTCCATATTGATCATTTTTCAACCTTGCCTAAGTAAGTGTTGTAGATATTCTCTACAAGAATATGTAGAATGCTGTGAGCAGACAGCACAAGGTAGTCTCTGGAAATAATGCAGAAACATCTTACTACACAAACTCTCCACTACTAAATGATGTTGAATGAATATTTCCTGTACCGTGTATGCACTGAAAACAATCAGATACTGAATTTAAAATCCCTCTGCCTGCCTTAGGTGAAAAATGCAGCAACCATGAAGTTTAAGTGCTTGAAGAGGCTGCAATTATCCTACAAAAAGATTGATGGGAAGTATGTGGTCCTCTCTTCTCTGCAAACAGACACCCTTTGTCTAGCTCTGAGACTCCTTTTTTTTTTTTTTTTTTTAAGGTTTTTTCCCACAGGGTGCATGTACTCGCTGGTGAGGAGAGAGACAAAGAGAGATAGTGAGAGGGAAAGTGAGAAATCACCTCCCCAGGGGTGATGGCCATGCCACAGTTCCTTCTCCTGGGATTTGGGAAACTCATGCACACATGCCCAGTGTGATTTTCAAACTGCCAGGTCTGGGATTTGAACTGCAGTCGGCCATGTGGGATTCTAGCACCTTAACCACTATACCACCTGCTGGTCTGAGACTGCTGTTTTTATGTCCAGTTACCTAGCATCCTGGTCTTGGGCCTCCCACGTTGAATAAGATTTCTTGATTGAGTCAGGCCACATTTATGCTGACTGTCCTAAACCAGTGTGACCTGTCAGCCGCTGTCACTCTCCAACAGCTGATCCATACGGTGGCGTGTGACCTAATACTCCTTCATATCCCACCTGTTTGTCCCATCACTTGTCCATTTCACAGCTGATTACAAAGCTTTCTGTCCATGGTCCTTACACATCTGGGTCTAAGAAATTAATTTGCAATGATCCTTCTTAGTTGCAACTGATTAACTAGACTCTAAGGTGATTTTTTCGTCTTAACATATAATTAATCAAAGTCTACTTAATTAAAATATTTAGTCAACTATGTGCCTGACACTGTGCAAGAGGAGAGGATAGGCCCTCCAAGTTCTAGTAATCTAGAAAAGTTCATGTACTTCTTTAATTTCTCCGTAATTCTGCAATTTCTAAGTTAAATAAATATTTAAAAAAATTAAATACAAAACTGTGAGTCCTTTGTAATTTCTCCTAATGTTTCAAACTGAAAATTACCAGCACTTTAGAGATCTAATTAACACTCACTCAGTGGTGTTTGTATTTTATTTATTTATGAGTTTAAGGATATTTACTACTGGGCTGGCAGGTGGCGTGGTGGTTCAAGGCACTGGATTCCCACATGGCTGACTGCAGCTTAATTTCTAGCTACCCCTTTCTCTATCTCTCTGCCTTTCTCTGATCAAACTGAAAAAAAAAATAATGAATGGAATTAAATAAATATATAATTTTTTTTAAAAAAAGAGTATTTACTACTAAGATACGGGGGTACATTTTGGAGTGTGGTTGGAAGTATTCTATCTAAACTAACTTAATTCAAATTTCTAATAAATGATTTCCACAATATATATTTTTAAGTAATCTCTATTATTTTATTTTACACTTGATCATTTATTTAATATTTACATAAAACTGAATTTGTTTCTAGAAACTCTAGGGTTTCTATTTTGTTTCACTGACATATTGCTACTTTGTTTGCTCATTGTCCTTTCTCTCTTTTTAGATTTTTTTTTTTGGAGAGGTTTTTCCTATAGGGCTCGTGAGCTCGCCAGAAAGACAGAGACAGAGAGACAGAAAGCAAGAAATCACCCCCCAGGGGGGATGGGACATCACAATCCTTTCTCCTCCATTCTCCTCTTGGGATCTTGGGCACGCACGCACATGCACCCAGCGTGAGTTTTAAGCCACCGGGTCCGGGATGCAAACTGCGGTCGACTACGTGGGAGTCCAGCGACATAGCCATTATGCTAACTGCTGGTCCCTACTCTTTCTAAATGCTAAAGATAACCTAGTTAAGTTTTTGTTTGGTATTGGATTAAATTTTTTAAAATAACATACTGAGAGTTAACATCTTTATCATATTTTATTATTCCTGGATGTTATTATTTAATAAAGTTTATTATTATTTTGTTTATACAGCCAAACACTAAGTCTATTCCTCTCTATATTTTATTACTATTATGAACTATATCTCTTTTGTTAAGTTTTTCTAGCTTGTAATTATTAATATTCAAGGATCTTAATGACTTTTTTCTATTTTATCTGGCCATTTCTGTTCTGGTAAGTCTAAACATTCCAGCTGATTCTTTGGATGTTTTGTTAGAAACATAATCAATTGTCTTGAAATGGTGATGTTTTTATTTCTTCCATTATTTATTGCTCTTGAGTTTGTTTCATTTCCCTTCTCGTATTGGCCTGAATTCTCAAAACAGTGTTAGGTCCAAATGATGATAGAGGGCACATCTCCAGTAACATCATCTTAAACATTTCCCTTCATACCTCAAGCAAATCAGCAACGCAGTGAGGAGAGAAGAGTGGTTGAAAGTCTGGCATCAGACGTTGTCGTATAGAAAACTTGGCCTTTCATAAATTTAATAACTACTATTAACTTAGGTTTCTTGGTCTTTTGGCCAAGATCTAGTGATGATTTTGCAGTGCTATTATTAAAATTAAATTAGTGTCTAAAATATTAAGTTAGTGGGACCAGCAGGTGGCATGGTTGTTAAGGGTGCTGGACTTCCACATGACTGACTGTGGTTGGAGTCTCAGACCTAGCGTCTTGCTTTCTTGCTTTCCCTCTCTCTCTCTTGCTCTGTCTGGCTGGTCAAATTAAAATACATACATACATACATACATACATAAAGTTAAGTAAAATAATTCTTTAAAAAAATTGAGTTAGTGGGACCAGCTGTTAGTGTAATGGCTATGTCGTGGGACTCCCATGTAGTCCACCGCAGTTCACGTCTCTGACCCAGTGGCTTAAAACTCATGCCGGGTGAGTGTGCGTGTATGCCCAAGATTCCAAGAGGAGAATGGAGGAGAAGGGATTGCGACATGGCCATCCCCCCTGGGGGGTGATTTCTCCCTTTCTACCTTTCTGTCTCTCTCTGTCTGGAGAACACACACACCCTATCCAAAAAAAAAAAAAAAAAAAAAAAAAAAAAAAAAACCTCTCCAAAAGAAAAATTGAGTTAGTAAGTAGAAATATGTGCATCATAAGTTAGCACCTTTTTTTAATACGCTGAGTTGATGTTGCTATTACTATAACAAAGTCGTACCTTGAAAGTCAGTTTTCCTCCAAAAGTTGTATTTTGGCTGATTTATAAGACTATGTAGCTATCAAGGAATAAATTATGATTTTAAATAACAATATCAAGAATGTTCATTTTCCTAGTGTACTAGGTTCTAGAAGAGATACTGGAAGTCAAAATTATATAAGAGACACTGAGTTTTTCTACATAAATTATATGATGAATTCCGAATTGAATTTTTTTTTTTTTGGAGAGATTTTCACTGTAGGGCGCGTGCGCTCGCCAGACAGACAGAGAGAGACATAGAGACAGAAAACGAGAAATCACCCCCCAGGGGGGATGGTCACGCCGCAATCCCTTCTCCTCCATTCTCCTCTCGGGATCTTGGGCACGCACGCACACGCGCCCGGCGTGAGTTTTAAGCCACCGGGTCCGGGACACGAACTGCGGTCGACTACGTGGGAGTCCAGTGACATAGCCATTATGCTAACTGCTGGTTCCCCCGAATTGAATTTTTAACTAAGGGTCAAATATCCATCTTTTTCTGGCAATGAACATGAACAACATGTTATATGAAATATAAATGTTACATAATATAAAGTTTTGTTAAGCTTATCTGCAAAATAATTAACCAATTAATTGGTTGACTAGCACAGCACAGTTACGTATCATGTGACTTTGTATTTCTTTTAAAAGTAATTATCATTATTTATATATTCAATTGCTGTATATCAGGTAGCTTCTAGAGAGAATTTGCCCAATATGAAATAATCCTTAGACCATTACAGTTGAGAATACTGTGCATGCCATCAGCAGGTAATAAAACATTTCTGTAGTCCACAAATGTCTTACCTCTCTATTTTTTCTCCCTAATTACCTTCTCTATACCCTTCCCCTCTCCCACCCTTCTTTCACACTGTCTCCAGTGTTCATAATTATTTTCAATGCTTTTTATGTCTTCCAATCTTTCAGTCTCTAGAGTGTGGACAGTTGAGACATACAATTATTTTTTTATAGCCTGACTTGATTTGCTCAACAATAAATTTTCCATATTCATCCACTTTCTATCAAATGCCAAGGTCTTGTTGTTTTTTATGGTTGAATAGTATTCCATGGAGTATATGTGCCACACTTTTTCAATCCATTCTTCTGTTCATGGACATTTGGGTTGGTTCCATGTCTTAGCAATTTTGAATAATGCCACAGTAAACATAGATATGCAAGCACTTTTATGACTGAGCATTCTCTTGTCCTTATGATGGGGATGTTGAGCATGTTTTAATATGCATTTTGGCTGTTCATATGTCTTTCTTAGGGAGTTGTTTATTCAGTTCCTTTTCCCATCTTTCAATTGGGTTAATAATTTTTTTCCCAGTAAGCTACTTGAGTTCCCTGTGTATTCTGGTTATCAGTCCCTTATCTGGGCCATAGTTTACAAAAATAGTCTCCCATTCCAAGGGTTGTCTTATTCACACTAATTACTGAATCCCTTGCTGTGTAGAAACTTCTTAATCTGAGATAATCCTACTTGTTTATTTTGGGGATTATTGCCTGTGCTTTGGGGATCTTACTTAAGAAGTCTTTGCCTACCCCAATGTTTCCCAGAGTTTCCCCAGTGTTTTCCACCAGTAGTTTTATAGTTTGAGGTCTTAGGTTTATATCTTTGATTCACTTTGAGTTGATTTTTGTTAATGGTGATAGATAGGGTTCAGATTCACCTTTCTGTAGGTGGAGACCCAGTTTTTCCAGCACCATTTACTAAAGAGGTTTTCCTTTTCCCACTGAATTGACTGGTACCTTTTGTCAAAGATCAGTTGGATGTATGTTTGGGGTTTATTTCTGTGGCCTGTTTGCTGTTCCATTGGTCCATCTGCCTGTTTTTGTGACAGTACCATGCTGTTTTGATGTGACTTTATATTTCTTAGAGTATCATCATGTTCTGTAACTATTTCTTGTTTTCTTTTCATTTCTCCCTACTTGCAGTGAAGTAAATTAGAAGGTAAAAAACCCACATTTATCAAGTTCATAAATTGCAGAAGTTCTTCTTTGGAGGGTTGGTTTAGAATAAGGGTTTGGAGCCAAGTTTTTAGAGAAGGGATACATTGATACAAAACCTGGTTAATTTAAAAATATTTAGTAAGCTCTAGATGCTAGGGATACAACAGTACACAAAACAGATAACATCTCTATTCTCATGGAGTTTGCATTTTAGTACCACTTATTAGTCATCATGTTCAAAAAGTTTAATATCTCTGAACTTCAACTTCCTCATTGATAAAGTGAGAATAATAGTACCTCCCTTGTAGTATTGTAGGTATTTTTGTATTATTTTCAGGTTTTTGCCATAGGGTGTGTGCACTTGTTGGAGAGAGACAGTGAGAGGGAAAGTGAGAAACCACCCCCAGGGTGGATGGCCATGCTGCAATCTTTTCTCTTTCATTCTCCTCCTGGGATTTTTTGGGCATGTATACACATGTGCCCAGTGTTAACCTCAAGCCACCAGGTCTGGGACTTAATCTGTAGTCGACCCTAACCACCTGCTGGCCCCTGTAGTATTGTTTTTAAAATGTTGTCATGGGGACCAGCAGGTGGTGTGGTGGTTAAGGTGCTGGACACTCCCACATGGCTGACCACAGTTTAAGTCCTGGACCTGGTAGCTTGCTTTCTCACTTTCTCTCTCTCTCTCTCTGTGTCTTTCTCTGGTCAAATTAAAATAAATGAATTAATAAATAAAATTAAATAAAGTAAATCTTTTAAAAAATTAAATGAAGTAACTCACTTTCTCTCTCTCTCCCTCTTTCTCTCTTTCTCACTCTTGCTCTGTTCCTCTCTGTCAAATTAAAATAAATAAACAAATAAAAGTTAAAAAAAATTAAGTGAAATAATGTCTGCAAAGCATGAAGTACATCTAAGAACTCAAGAAATACTATCTGGTTTTCATGTTTTCACCATCTGCTTTAAAGAAAATTTATGAGAAACAGTCATTTTAAAAAAAGATAACATTTAACTCTTCATAATTGTATCATCTAGAGGTAACTATTATTACTACTTTATATACATCCAGATTTTTTTCTTATGCATGTTTTTAAAAGAGAATCATGTGCCACATACATTTTAGTTTATTGATATCTATGTCACCCGATTGCCCTTCAGAAGGGTTGAACCAATGTATTCTTCCACTGATCATATGTGGGAGTGCTAATTTCCCTTTGGAGAGATTTAACCTTAGTTGAAGACTTTTTGAAATAATGTTGCCCTTATTATATCATGCAAAATTTACTATGGCTATTGACTAGGACATCCAAATAAGAAAGATGATCAGACCCATGTCATAATTAGAGATCTTTGGCTGAAAAGAATTCACTCGAGTTACTTCATAAATAGTGTATCTTAAAGCTATGAATAGACTGGAATCAGAATGAAAGTCAGAAAGCCATGAAGAGACCCAATCAATTCCTCCCTCTGCCTGTCCCTTATTTATTTATTTATTTATTTGGAGAGATTTTTGCTATAGGGTGAGTGTGCTCACCCGAAAGACAGAGACACAGAAAGCGAGAAATCACCGCCCCCCCCAAGGGGGATGGCCATGTCACAGTTCCTTCTCCATTCTCCTCTCAGGATTTTGGACATGCATGTACACGTGCCCGGCGTGAGTTTAAGCCACCGGGTTCAGGACTCAAACCTGGTTGACTACATGGGAGTCCAGTGACATAGCCATTATGCCATCTGCTGGTCCCATCTCAGGAAACTTATCAACAAACTCCTGGCATATCTGCTACTCCAGGTACATCTATTGACCTGGCCTTCCAAAGACTGACTTCCAGTTTACTTAGAACCTAAAGTGACCACCTCATGATCTTTCAGTCCAGCTCTTAAAATTATTTAACTTCACCTCCTCAGTTTTTCAGTTCTTATTTTCTGAAAGAGAAATCTAGTTAACTCAGATCATTTTCTTTGAACTGGTATATACAAGTCAGAAATAGCCCATGAAGGAGTGCTTTGGATCAAGTATCCATCCTTAGTACAATCAGCTATGACCAGGGGACAGAGTCATGATATAGAGGATGTAAATCGTATCATGAAGAGATTTGGACAGGAAAGGGTTTATGAGAAGGTACCTAACACAAGTGATTCTTCATGTCTTTTTTTTTTTTTTTTTTTTTTATAGGTTTTTGCTATAGGGTTCATGCGCTCACCAGAAAGACAGAGAGAGAGAGAAAGCTAGAAATCACCCTTCAAGGGATGGCCACACCATAATCCCTTCTCCTCCAGGGGTCTTGGGCACACACGCACATGGGCCTGGAGTGAGTTTAAACCACTGGGTCTGGGACACGAATCGTGGTCCACTACATGGGAGTCCAGCGACATAGCCATTACGCCAACTGCTGGTCCCAATTCTTCATCTTTTGATTCTGCTTAGCATACTGGGGTATCACTTTAACAAAACAAAAACAAAAAGCTAGACTTGTGCTTAAGTAATGATTAAATTCAAAGGCACATAGCCCTGAATACAATTCTATATCTATAAAATCAGGTGTTCTAGGGGCAAGAAAGTGGCATAGTGGTTAAGGCACTGGACTCCCACATGATGAATCACTGTTCAAGTCCTGGACCTGGTGACTTGAAAATCATGCTGGGCACTTGTGCCTATGTGCCCCAAATCCCACGAGGAAAATGGAGAAGGAATTGCAGCATGGCCATCTCCCCTGGGGGATAATTTCTCACTTTCCCTCTTACTGTTCCCTTGCAAATACACATGCCCTATGGCAAGAACCTTAAAAAAAAAAAAAAAAAAATCAGAGGTTCTCCCATATAAAGTCTCACATTTAATTTTTGTCTTATAAAAATGAATTGGTAGGAGGGAACCAGCAGTTAGCGTAATGGCTATGTCGCTGGACTCCCACGTCGGCGACTGCGGTTCGCATGCCGGACCCGGTGATTTAAAACTCACACCGGGCGCGTGTGCGTGCATGCCCAAGATCCCGAGAGGAGAATGGAGGAGAAGGGATTGCGGCGTGACCATCCCCCCTGGGGGTGATTTCTCGCTTTCTGTCTCTCTGTCTCTCTCTGTCTGTCTGGCGAGCGCACGCGCCCTATAGCGAAAATCTCTCTCAAAAAAAAAATGAATTGGTAGGAGAAAATATTTGAAAACCACATGTCCAATAAAGGCCTTCTACCTAGAAAAATACACACACACACATCTATAAGAAAAATGAAAAGAGGGTTCATCAGTTGATTCAAATCAAAAGGTCTTTCGTTTCAAACACCAGTAATCTGTGCTATGAACTTTTCAAATTTAGAATATTGTCCAATATGATGGAAGATTGTAAATTTTCTTCATGTTTTAATTCCTTTCACTATTTACAAGATACGGGATTTTTGAAAGAATTGAAGTAGCATTCATTTATCATTGACTATCTAAACCATGAAAACTCGTTCTTTTTTTTTTTTCTTTAATTAAAATCTTCTTAGGCAAGCTTTATGGCCTAATGGCTAAGGCAGCCAGATCTTACATGGCCCATGGCAAGGTTTGAGTCCTTGCTCTAAGGCTTGAGAAACATGGCAGGCATGGGTACGTGTATGCCCAAAATCCTGAAGGACATAGTATTGAAAGAGAAGGGATGGTAGCATGACCATTTCCCATGGGAGATGCTTTCTTCTCTTCCCTCTCTGTGTCTCTCTGGTAAGCACACATGCCCTCTAGCGAAAAAAAAAAAAAAGGAAAACAATTTTTTTCTTAGCTCTTTGGTCTTTTGAGAATTAAATTTCTCTGTAAGCTGCAACCCCCTAGGTTTATAAGATTGTATTGTATTTTCTTATTGATGTGGCCAGAAGTTGAGAAAATAGAATTTAGCAGTGGGAAAAGAAAAACAAATACATACACCGGGCGCGTGTGCGTGCATGCCCAAGATCCCGAGAGGAGAATGGAGGAGAAGGGATTGCGGCGTGACCATCCCCCCTGGGGGTGATTTCTCGCTTTCTGTCTCTCTGTCTCTCTCTGTCTGTCTGGCGAGCGCACGCGCCCTATAGCGAAAATCTCTCTCAAAAAAAAAATGAATTGGTAGGAGAAAATATTTGAAAACCACATGTCCAATAAAGGCCTTCTACCTAGAAAAATACACACACACACATCTATAAGAAAAATGAAAAGAGGGTTCATCAGTTGATTCAAATCAAAAGGTCTTTCGTTTCAAACACCAGTAATCTGTGCTATGAACTTTTCAAATTTAGAATATTGTCCAATATGATGGAAGATTGTAAATTTTCTTCATGTTTTAATTCCTTTCACTATTTACAAGATACGGGATTTTTGAAAGAATTGAAGTAGCATTCATTTATCATTGACTATCTAAACCATGAAAACTCGTTCTTTTTTTTTTTTCTTTAATTAAAATCTTCTTAGGCAAGCTTTATGGCCTAATGGCTAAGGCAGCCAGATCTTACATGGCCCATGGCAAGGTTTGAGTCCTTGCTCTAAGGCTTGAGAAACATGGCAGGCATGGGTACGTGTATGCCCAAAATCCTGAAGGACATAGTATTGAAAGAGAAGGGATGGTAGCATGACCATTTCCCATGGGAGATGCTTTCTTCTCTTCCCTCTCTGTGTCTCTCTGGTAAGCACACATGCCCTCTAGCGAAAAAAAAAAAAAGGAAAACAATTTTTTTCTTAGCTCTTTGGTCTTTTGAGAATTAAATTTCTCTGTAAGCTGCAACCCCCTAGGTTTATAAGATTGTATTGTATTTTCTTATTGATGTGGCCAGAAGTTGAGAAAATAGAATTTAGCAGTGGGAAAAGAAAAACAAATACATAGCTTATTTGTTCAAGAAAGTGCAGGCATGACTCACTTTATTATGCTTCGTGGATGCTGTGTTACTCTATGGATTGAAGATTTGTGGCAACACTGCATTCATCAAATCAATCAGTGTCATTTTTCCAACAGGATGTTCTCACTTCATGTTTTTGTGTTGCATTTTGGTAATTCTCTTAACAGTTTAAACATTTTCATCATTATTATATCTGTTGTGGAGAGCTGTGATGAGTGATCATTGATGTTAACTATTATAATTGTTTCAGGGCACCATAAATTGCATCCATATACAAGGCGAACTTGATCAAAAAATGTGTATGTTCTTAGGGCTCTACCAACCTGCCATTCCCTTATGTCTCTCTCTCTTCAGGCCTCCCTAGTCCCATAGACACAATAATATTGAAATTAGGCCAGTTAATAACTCTACATTGGCCATGTAAGTGTTCAAATGAAAAGAAGACTTGCATATCTCTTGTTTTAAATCAAAAGCTAAAAATGATTAAACTTAATGAGGAAGCTGTGTTAGAAGACAAGGTAGCCCAAAAGCTAGCTTCTTGCTCCAAACAGCAAAGTTGTGAATACAAAAAAAATTTTTCTTGTAGGAAATTACATAAGTGTTACTCCAGTGCACATGTGAATAAGAAAGTCAAAGACCTAATTGCTGATTAGGAGACTTTCAGTGGTCTGAATAGAAGATATAACCAACCACAACATTCCCCTACACCAAAGCCCAACCCACACAAAGTGGTCTTTTTTCAATTCTATGGAGATAGAGAGAGGTGAAGGAATTATAGAAGAAAACTTTGAATCTAGCAGAGGTTTAAGGAAAGAAGCCCTCTGCATAACATCCAAGTGCAAGGTAAAGGGGAAGGGCTGGTGGAGAAACTGCAGGTTTTGTCTACTGATGAAGGTGGCTACACTAAATAAAAGATTTTCAATATAGACAAAACAGACTTCCATTGGAAAGAAGATGCCATCTAGGACTTTCATAGCTAGAGAGAAGTCAATGCCTATCTTCAAAGAACAGGCTGACTTTCTTGTTGGGGGCTAATGTACCAGGTGACTTTTAATTGACCAATGCTCATCTACCATTTTGAAAATTCTAAGGTCCTCAAGAATTGTGCTAAATCAGGATATGGTATAATGGTTATGTAACTGGAGTTCCCATAGCCAACCGTGGTTTGAGTCCTGGGCCCAAAAGCTCACACTGAGTGTGCGTGCATGCATGCCTAAGATCCTGAGAGAAGAATGGAGGAGAAGAGATCACAGTGTGGCCATCTCCCCTGGGGGCGATGGGTAATTTCTTGCTTTCTGTCTCTCTGTCTCTCTGGTGAGCACACACGCCTTATAGCGAAAATATCTCTTAAAAAAAAAAAAAAAGAAGAAGAAGAATGCTAAATCTATAGTACCTGTGCTCTACAAATGGAACTACAAAGTCTGGATGGCAGCACATCTGTTTACAGAATGGTTTCTTAAATATTTTATGTTCACTGTTGAGAAGTATGGCCAAGGGGAAAAAGCTTCATTTCAAAATGCTACTGCTCAATGACAATGCTCCTGGTCATCCAAGAACACTGATGGAAGTGTACAAGGAGATTAATGTCTGCTGTCTCAATTCATTTTTGTGTTGCTAACAGAAACTGGGTGGTTTGTAGAGCAAATAGAGGTTTAGGGCCAGCCCTGTAGCCTAGTAATTAAGGGAGGCAGATCCAACACTGCCGACTGCTGTTTAAATCCAGGCCTCATCAGCTCAAAACACACACCAGGCGCCTGTGCATATGTGCCCCAAATTCTGACAAAATGGAGAAATGGAAGAGAAGGGATTGCATTTTGACCTTGCCTCTATTGGGGTTCTTTCGCCTTCTCCCTTTCTGTTTCTCTCTGGCAATCACACATATCCTCTGGCAATTTAAGTAAAAAAAAAAAAAAAAAAAAAAAATTAGAGATTTATTTGCAAAACTCACAATTCTGGTGACTACAAAGTCCAAAGATATCACAAAATAGCAGAAGGGAGAACTTTTAGCAGAGCAAGGCACAGTCTGTACCCTTGAATTTCTCTTATTCCAGTCTCATTGGCCCTACCTGTAAACTGGCCAGCATTCAGTCATAGGAGCCCAGCCCTGATGATCTTATCATACCCAAAGGCCCCACCCCAGGACACCATGAAAGGATTAAGTTTTCACTTAACACCTTTACTACACAATCAAGTCCCAACATATGAATTTTAGAGGGGTATCCAAACTATATCCCTGCACATAATATCCATTCTGTAGCCCATGAATCAAAGAGTAATTTTGACTTGCAAGTCTTACTATTTAAGAAATACATATTGTAAGGCTATAGATAGTGTTTCCTTTGGTGGATCCAGGCAAAATAAATACTTTTTGGAAAAAGCACTATTCTAGATTTCATTAAGAACATTCATCCTGGGGCCAGCAGGTGGTGTAATGGTTAAGACACTGGGTTTCCACATGGTCAACCACGGTTTGAATCCTGGAGTCAGAGGCTTGAAATTCACACTGGGCACGTGCATGTGTGTGCTCAAGATCCTGGGAAGGGAATGGAGAAGAAGGTATTGCAGTGTGGCCCTCCCCATTGGGGAGTGATTTCTTGCTTTCTGTCTCTCCAGTGAGTGCACACACCCTATAGCAAAAATCTCTCTCGAAAAATAAAGAGAAAGAACATTCATCCTTAAAAATCATACTATTGCTCTCAAGATATACGTCAATTATATATAAGAACTGGAAATCATATTTAAAAATTAGAGAAAGGCACATTCATGATTCATGGAAGGAGGGAAAAATATCAACCTCAACAGGAGTTTTGAATAAGTCTACCCCACCTCTCGTTGATGACCTTAAGGGGTTTGAAAATTCAGTGGAGGAATTGTACATGTTATATAAATAAGAAGAGAACTATTGATAGAATTAGAAGTGGAGCTTGAAGAGGTGAATTCAGTTACTTCAATCCCGTGATAAAACTTCAGTGGGTGAAGAGTTACTTCTTGTGGATGATTAAAGAACATGGTTTCTTGAGATGGAATCTACTCCTGATGAAGATGCTATAACATTATTTAAATGGCAGCAAAGGATTTATATAAACTTAGTCGATGAAGCAGTAGCAGGGATCACGAGGCTTGACTCCAATTTGAAAGAAGTTTTACTTTGTGTAAAATACTATCAAAAAGCATCACATGCTACAGTAAATCTTTCATGAAGGGAAGAGTCAATATAGGTGGCAAACTTCATTGTTTTTACCCCAACCTTCAACAACCACAAGCCTGATGATCAACATCCATCAATGGTGAGGCAAGACCCTCCACCAGCAAAAAAAAAATTACAGCTGACCAAAGGCTGAGATGATCATTAGCATTGCTTAACAATAATTTTTTTTTTTAATTACTAGAGGGGTTGTGCACTCACTGTAGAGAGACGAAGAGAGAGGAAAAGTGAGAAAACACTCCTCATGGGAGATGGTCACACTGCAATTCCTTCTCTGTTTCTCCTTTCAGGATTTTTGGCATACACACACATGTGCTCAGCATGTTTTTCAAACCTCTGAGTCCAGGACTTGAACCATGCAGTCAGCTATGTGAGATTCAGCTGACTTAAACACCAAACCATTGGCTGACCCAACAGTCAAGTTTTGTTTTGTTTTGTTTTTGTTGTTAAGTTTTGCTATTAATATATGATGCATGCACTCACCAGAGAAAGACACAGGAGGTCATGGGGTGGTGGTGAGGGATGACCATGCCACACTCTTCTCCATTCTCCTCTCAGGATTTTGGGCACACATGCACTTGTACCTGGCATGTCTTTCAAGCCACCACATCTGGAATCAAACCACAAAGCCGCCTATGTGGGATCCAGCTGCCTTCATCACTATGCCACTGGTGTCTGTGTATGTGTGTATGCAAATGTGAGTGTGGTGTTTTAGACAAAATCTTGCTGTGTCACAATCTATCTGCCTCACCCTCCCAAGTAGCTGGGATTACAGGACCATACCATCCAACCAGCTTTTAGGGCTGGATTGGGAATTGAACTCAGGTTTTACATGTGACCTTCACCTGTGGAGTAGCAGAGTCAATCAGCATGTACTACTATGTCTGGGCCTCTTCTTTAAATAGTTAAATATTAGCCCACTAGCAAAAAGTTTGGATACTTTAAGAGTCCTAATTTCAAAGGTTTAAATTCCAAACCACAGACTGTCCATATTTCAAGGTCAACCAAGCAAACCAAATTAGGAACACTTATTAGCTAATAATTTATGACTAGAGATTTGAGAATTGAAACTTTTCTATTAGACTACAGGACATCGTAACTTTTAAAGGCTTAAAGCTAATAAAAAAGGATAATGTCTAAGCAGTAACTGATATTTATATTGTAATTATCTGCAGTGTATTTCTGGGGTTATGCCAGTTTCTTAAACAAACTTTATCCTCTTAGGAATTTAAGAAAACTCTAAGTTAGAGAACTCTGACATGGATCAATATTCAAAGTCAGGTAAAGGTGCTTTTTCCTTTACTAGAGATGATGGTAGGTCTAACTGGTTGAGATATAGCAAGGCACATATACAGGCTGGAGGAAAAATTATGCTAGAAGATCCTGAAATAGATGACAGAAGGGAAAACAAGAACATCGATCCAGAAGAAGAGATGATTAGGAGTCAAGATAGAATGAAATTGTGGATGGCTGAGGAACCAAGTAAGCTGAGAGACTGGAATAACTCCTGGAATGAAAAGGTGAACTCCAGAGGCAAGGCACCTATGTCTGTGATGGTATCTATCTGTTTATGTGGGCTCAGATCCCAAAATGAAATGCATGAACACTTGAATGTTTCATTATAGTTTTGTTCTAGAAAATACACAAATTTGGGTTTGGTGCCAATTAAATCCCTAAATTTTGTGACTGTTTTGCAACTCACACAAATTCATGAAAAATAGAGTTTGTGTTCAAAATTCCTTCTTGTTGGGACCAGCAGTTAGCATAATGGCTATGTTGCTGGACTCCCACGTAGTTGACCATGGTTCGAGTCCCGAACCCGGTGGCTTAAACTCACGCTGGGCGCGTGTGCGTGCTTGCCCAAGATCCTGAGAGGAGAAGGGATTGTGGCATGGCCGGCTCCCCTGGGGGGTGATTTCTCGCTTTCTATCTCCCTGTCTCTCTCTGTCTGTCTGGCGAGCGCATGTGCCCTATAGCAAAAACCTCTCAAAAAAAATAATAATTCCTTCTTGTTTTGGACTTTGGGGGAATCACACTTTATTTCAACTTTAAGTTGTAAATTCCTACAAAATATATTTTGTACAATTGACCTTATTTTTTAATATCCTTTTATATGTGTTAGCTTCATTTTTTTATTACAAGAGTAACTTAATTAATATATGATCATTTACAGAATACACACACGTACACCACGAAGTATGAAGTGAAATCTACAACCACATACATCCACTACCAATTTCCACACTCGTTCTCTAGAAGTAGACAAAGTCAAACTTTTGATATGATTATTGGTGTTTTTACAGAACATTCATGCACATACATTGTTTGCTTTCATTAAAGTGGAATCATGCCCTATAAATTGTTACAAAACTTTTCACTTAACAATTGATCAGCCTTGCTTCTAATCTTTGTATGACTTCAGAAATTTCTATTTTGTGGTCATTTCTACATCAATTCAGCCATTGCCCCATCATTGAACAGTTAGAATGTCTTGTATTTTTAACTATTACACATAATGTTCCTTATTCATATATTTTTGCACACTTGTACAAGTATTTCTATGGACATAAATCTAAAGGTATGAGTTTAAAATATTTTAGATTTTAGTAGCTATTGTCACATTGGGACATTGATTGACAGTTATTTGTCACTCCAAATTAATTAATTTTCCAATTCACCCTGCCCCATAGGTCTGTGAGTATTTTCCCTCTATACCCTTGTCAAGCCTGGATTTTAGCAATGTTTATTTATTTATTTTTTTGGAGAGGTTTCTGCTATAGGGCGTGTGCACTCGCCAGACAGACAGAGACAGAGAGACAGAAAGCGAGAAATCACCCCACAGGGGGGATGGCCACGCCCAACCCCTTCTCCTCTATTCTCTCTCCTCTCAGGATCTTGGGCACGCACGCACATGGGCCTGGCATGAATTTTAAGCCCCCGGGTCCGTGACGCGAACCGTGGGCGACTACATGGGAGTCCAGCGACATAGCCATTACGCTAACTGCTGGTCCCAGCAATGTTTAATTTTTGATAATTTGACAGATAAAGATGAAATCTCATTTGATAATTTGACAGCTAAAGATCTCATTTATTTATTTATTTTTATAAGAGGTTTTCGCTATAGGGCGCGTGCGCTCGCCAGACAGAGAGATACAAAGAGATAGAAAGCAAGAAATCACCCCCTGGGGGGATGGCCACCATGCAATCCCTTCTCCATTCTCTTCTCCGGATTTTGGGCACGCACGCGCCCGGCATGAGTTTTAAGCCACTGGGTCCAGGATGGTCGTGGTCGACTACGTGGGAGTCCAGTGACATAGCCATTACGCTAACTGCTGGTCCCATGAAATCTCATTTTAAACTTGCATTTTTCTAATTGCCAATGAAGCCAAATATCTTTTCATATGATAATTAGGTATTCATTTTTTGTTGTTTTTGAGAACTACTTCTCTATATCCTTTGTCCTTTTTCCTATTGGGTGTTATATATTTATTTACTTTCATTATATTTATTGGAGTTTTTTTAATACCAGGCATAGTAATACATCTTTGTTTTCTTTACAGAAGTTTTACTTTTGTCTTATTTTTTCCTTTGTAGCTTCTGAGTTTTGTGTTTAAGAATATCTTTCCACACCCAGATGATAAAAATATTTCCGGTATTTTATTCTAGAACTTTTGCAGTTTTGCCTTTTTACATTTAGTTCTATAATCCCTTGAATTTAGTTCTCCTAAATGATCATCCAGTTGTCCTCAAACTATTACTTAGTCCATTCTTTCCACGTGGCTTGAAATTACATTTTTTATATACAAAATGTTGAATTTATATGGATCTGTTTCTGAACACCATTTTATTCAGTTGCTCTCTTTCTGTACCAGCGTTACTCTATTGTCATCACTACAGTTTTAGAGTAAGCTTTGTTACTTAAAGGAACCAGTTTCATTTCATTATTTTATTCTTACAACTTACTTGTAATTGTAATTTACTCATCCATAAGAATTTCAGAATTAGTCTGCCCCTTCCATAAAAAAATCCCACTGGAGCTTTTGCATTTGAGGTGATTCATCTTTACAGTATTGTACTTTATATTGAGAATCATGGCATGCTTTTCTCTTTTTTTTTTTTTTTTATTAATTCACTTTACACCATCACAACACACAAATGAATTTTCCATCCAAAATACACTGTGCATTGGTTCAATCTAGCACATCCACATACATGTTCTCAGCAAATAATTTTCCAATTCTTACATCTTGCATACCTTGCCCTTTGTCTTGCCATCCCTGATTCCCCATCCCCCACCCTCTGCCATGTCCCATCTTCCTCCTCCATTGTCCCTGGCATCCATGGTTGCCCTCCATGCCTTCCGCCCCCCCCATTCATTTGTTCTGCCAATGAGCTTAATTAGTCTAAATATATCCAATAGCTAGCACAGCTGACACATACCTATA
>NW_006159835.1:2356330-2370639 GCF_000334495.1 Tupaia belangeri chinensis | reverse complement strand
AGGCTGCGCAAGGCCCGCCTCCCGCCCATGCTTTTCTCTTTATATGGGCTTTTAAAAATACTTTTTAGAAAGTTGTATATTTTCTTCTATCTCTTGCATATTTTGGGGGTAATGTTTCATTTTGATTAATAGTTTTGTTGGTAATACAAATGGAGTCATTTAACATGATTTGTAATTGATCACTGTTGGTATCTACAATGAATATTAATAATTTGTATATTGATCTTATAACTATTTTCCTTACTAAAATCTCTTAATAGTTCTAATAGTTTGTTGATTTTTTTTGTATCTTTTTAAGATACATAGCATGACATTCTGTCCCATCCGTTCTAATATTTCTCCTTTTAGATGCATTATCTACCTATCCATCTGTAGAGACATTCTTTATCAAATTAAGCACATTTTGTTCTATTCCTAACTTATAAAAATTTTTGTTAAGAATTGGTGTTGCCTTTTCTGAATCTATCAAAATGAGTAAATGATCTTTAATATATTAATGTAATGAATTAAAGGAATAGATTTTCTAATGTTGAACCATCCTCCCATTTCTAAACTCTATTTGATCATGTTGTATTGTCTTTTTATATACTGCAATATTTAGTTCACTCATGTTTTATTTAGGTTTTTTGTATCCGTATTCATGAATGAGACTGGGCTACACCTTTCTCTTGGTTTCTTTTTTTTTTTTTTTTTTTTTTTTTTTTTTTACTTTTACTTGTTATTGGTCTGAATATTTTATTAATCTTATAGAAGTAACTTGACAGATTTCTATTTCTTGTCATTCTTTGGACCAGTTTAAATAATATAAGTTATCTGTACTGGGAGGCCAGATAAAATTTACTCATAAAAATCACCTAAGCCTTGGTGTATGTGGGGGGGAGTATATGTTTGACTAACTTAAAAAAATATGTATGGATATTGACCTATTTTTAATCTTTCTTGTATATAGTTTGGCAAATTTATACTTTCCTAAAAATTATTTTATTTCATCTAGTTCTTGAATGTATTGTGATGAAGTTACACATACTATTTTAATATTTTTAACATCTCCTTACTCTATGTATATACCTCTTCTATTATCAAAGTGGTTATTGTTCTTTTTCTTTTCTATTTATTAGAACTAGTAGAGATTTGTTCATTAAATTGCTTCTTTTGAAGAGTCATTCTTGGATTGCTGATTTTATATAAAACTTCTTTATATCTTTATTATTTCTTCCCTTCTATTTCTATTGTTTTGTTTTTTCAATTTCTCATGTAAGATGTTCTGTCCATTAATTTTCAGTCCTTTTCTTTCCAATACATGCATTTTAAAGACTATACACTCCTCTGAGTAACATTTTAGTCATATCCCATAGTTTTTTTTTTCCCCTGAATCTACTTTGTTGAGGTATAATTTACATGCCATCAAACGCATTCATTTTAAGTGCAGAGTTCAATGATTTCAAATACATTTAAAGAGTCATATAACCAATCATCACAATCTAATTATAGAACATTTTCATTATACAAAGAAGAAATCTTATACAATTTTTCAGTCCCTCCCTATTCCACTCCTCCAGCTCCAGGCACTTGGTCTTTTTTTAAAACTCAAATGTCCAAATTTCACTGTAGATTGTGGGGGATGTAGTTTACCTTTATATGTTCTAAAAGATCCACAATTGATTCACCTTTTTAAAAGTTTTTGTTTGTTTGTTTGTTTCTATAAGGCATGTGCGCTTACCCCGGAGAGAGACAGACAGAAACAGCGAGAGGGAAAGTGAGAAATCGTTTGCCTGGGGGGATGGTCAAGCTGCAGTCCCTTCTCCTCCATTCTCCTCATGGGATTTTGGGCATGCACACGCACATGCACAGCGTGATTTTAAAGCCTACAGGTCCAGGACTCAAACAGTGGTTAGTCATGTAGGAGTCCAGCGCCTTAACCACTACACAGCCTGCTGGCCGCAAACAGTTGACTCAACTTTAACCCAATTTTGAGAACCACTGTCATATGGGCAGAAATCATTTAAATTACTTGGTGAGATACTAATCAAGCAGGATTACAAATTCAAATAATTCACAGTAACACAATTTAAGGAGTCAGAAATTCTTCAAATTACCTTGGTAACACAGGATCCTTTAGTCTCAGGGTTGAAGCAATCCATTTCTGTATTTCTTATGATGCCAAGAACAGTGCTTTACATAAAGATGATGTATCAAATATGTTTTTAGTATAGAGTACACTTTACTGTATACAGATGTCAAATCCACAAAATTATTCCTTAAAGGATATTTTTGACTGAACAGTCAAACTTATTTAGAAGACTCTGTTTTTCATATAAAGTTCCAAAGTTTATTAATTTAAGAATAACTTAACAATAAATATCATAAGCATTATGCTTCCCAAACCAACATATTTCCTATTATTATAAATGGTCAAGTGAGTTCAATATAATTAATGTTGTAAACTGCATAATAATAATTGCTAATTATTGTAAAAAATGTATTGGATTTAATGAGCTTGAAATAGTATTTTCTGTGTATTACAAAATGAGCTAATGTTATTTTTTGGATGATCATTATTCAGCGGGAAGTACTTTTTAAAGTTTATTCATTTATTTTTTTGAGAGAGAAAGAGAAAGAGAGAAGCATTTCCTACAGGGTCTTCACAGTACATCTACTCCTAGCCTCAGCCAGCCAAAATGAAGGCATGCTCAGAGAGGACCCCGGATGTGAACCAAAGACTTTTCCCATGTGATTGGCAAGCACTACCACTGGTCCACCTCCTGACTGCAACCAATCTTTTAATATATTTATTAGAGGGACCAGCAGATGGAGTACCAGTTACGTTGCTGAACTCCCATGTATTCAACCATGGTTCGAGTCCTGGACCCAGTGGCTTAAAACTCAAGCTGGGTGCATGTGCATGTGTGCCAAAATCCCAAGAGGAGAATGGAGAAGAAAGGATTGCAGTGTGGTCATTCCCTCTGGGGGGGTGATTTCTCACCTTCTGTTTCTGTCTCTCTCCATCTCTTTGGCAAGCGTATGTGCCCTACAGCAAAAACAAAACAAAACAAAACTCTCAAAAATATATATTATTAGTATTTTAATCATATTAAAGTGAGGCACTAATAGTTTAATTTCAATAATCCATTTTAATTAGATGTTTGACCTCTTTGGACTCTCTGGAATTCTCAGATAAGGAATTGGGTTATAATTATGCCACTTGTGGATACAGCATAATATAATAATATATGTATTTGTAATATTTACATAAATAATTATTTAACCTGCAGTTAGCTGTGTGACTTTTGGCTCTGCATCTCAGTACATTAATGACTTCACCATGCAGGCTGGACCAACCATTGGGATTTGGTAGAAATCGCATTGAATTTGTAGATCACTTTGGGCACTATGGACATTTTAACAATATAAAGTCTTTCAATCCATGAAGATGGGATGTCTTTGATTTCTTTCTGCAGTGTTTTGTAGTTTTTAGTGAATAAATCCTTAATTTCTTTGGTTAAGTTTATTCCCAAGTATTTAATTTTTAAAGAGATATTTTTGCCATAGGGTACATGAACTCATCAGAGAGACAGAAAGTGAGAAATTACCTCCTGGGGGAATGGTCACACCACAATTCCTTCTCCTGTTCTCCTCTTGGGATTTTGGGCACTGACTCATGCCCAGCATGAGTTTTAAGCCACCAGGTGCCGGAATTGAACTGCAGTTGACTATGTGGGAATCCAACAATATAACCACTATGTTATCTTCTGGTTCCAGTATTTTATTATTTTTGATGCTATTGTAAATGAAGACTTTTTTTTGTTTTTAATTTCCTTTACAGATTTTTCACTGTTACTGTATAGAAATGCTTCTGATTTTTGTGTGTTGATTTTTTATCTTGCAATTTTGATTAATTCAATTATTAGTTTGAGTGTGTATGTGATCTTAAGGGTTTCTACATATAAGATCATGTTGCATATGACTAAGGTAGGTTTACTTCTTCCTTTTCTGTTTGCCCTTTATTTATTTTTCTTGTCTGATTGCTCTGGTTAGAATTCCCAGTAGTATGTCAAATGTAAGTGACATGAATATACATCCTTGTCTTGTTCCTGATCTTAGAAGAATGCTTTCAGTTTTTTACCATTTATTGTAAAGTATTTATTATTTTAGTACTTAATGGATATGTCCTATATAATAAAATATTTACAGGATATTAGCACCAATTCCCTGAAGATGAGGACTTGTAATCAAAGTTAAGGAGAGGAAAAAAATACAATAGCTGATACAATAGGCAAGAGCTGAAATTCAACAAACATGCTTTACTTCAAGTCAGTCGCCAATTTACATATTCCTGTAGGCAAACTTAATTTCTCTTTCCAGCATCTATTTTCTCTTCTATGAAATGGGATAGTATTGGTAGAATCATTTTACCTCCCAAAGGTCCCATGAGACTATACTAGACTAAAATTTATATGTAAATTACTTTATGCTAATTAGTGATAAGAATAACTTTAGTAAAATATGGGATTAGTGCATAATCTTTTTATGGAAAAAGATTATTGAAATCCTCATTTTTATTCTGAAAAGAAAACGAAACTTCATAAAGATGGTAATTTGGGGATTTGCATTTATACTAATCTTTAAAAGTCATAATAACAACTATTACCTATATATAAATAACATAACGGTATATTTAAGTACAGTGTTTCAAACAAGTAAGCATGCAAGAAAGTCTGTTGAATATCAGTTAAATAAAAAGTTAATTTTTAATTTTAGGTTTTATTATTTTTTCTTTACGTATTACTTTTCTATTACTCATCATCTAAATCAGATATGTATGAGGCTCTGTGTATAATCCATCCTGGGGCATAATTCCTCTCCATCTTTGGACCTGTAAAATGAGAAAACAAACTATCTGCTCTCCACAATAGTAGGGGAGGCATGGCTTATAATTATAGATATTCCAGTTCAAAAAGATAGAAGATGAAAGGAAGAAAAAAAGGAGTCACTAGTCCCAAGTAATTTTGAAATCTAGTTGGAGAAATTCCATTGGGTTTCAAGGTCTAGGAATTATCCTCAATGATGTGTGACATTTAAAAAAATTTAATCTTTTTTATGAAAGGACATACATACTTATAACTGCGTAATCTCATTAGCCTATTATCTGTGGAATTTTGGAAATCTGACTACCTTATTTCTTCTCATATTGTTCTTATTTTATTTAGTCCTAGTCGACAATTTTTCTGCTGCTATAAAATTCTTAAGAACCAGACCAGTTGTGATGGCACACAGTGTTACCACTTTGGTAACTTGAATCCACATGGGAGGCTATATATTGTTCCCAGGTCAACCTGACCATGCTGGCATGGTTGTCCATGCCTATAATGATAGCTAGTTGAAAGCCTGGAGCAGGAGGATGGCAAAAAACAGTTAACTATGTGGAAGTGGCTTAGGAATTGGACAGCTGGTGGAAGTTGGAAGGATATTGAGGCACATAATAGAAAAAACATCTAGATTGCATGGAACAGACTGTTAGTAGATATGAACTTTCAGAAATTGTATCTTGCAGTTATGTGAAAGCAGAACTTGTAAAGAATGAAATAATTTTACTTCTGCCCAAAATGCCTCTCTCTCTCTCTCTCTCTCCTCTCTCTCCTGGCTATTGTTCTTTCTTTCTCTCCATAACTTTTCCTTTTTTCCTTTCCTCTCTTCTTTCCTCTTTCTCTCTTATAAAAGGAGGAAAAGAGAACTCTCAAGAACTTAGTGGATTTCTCATGTATATTACAGATGAGAAGCTCATCCACAGATTTTCTCTAGATAATCCTTTTTTCTCTAGAGTACACTTCCATGACAACAAATCTCTTCATTTCCAATCATCAAATCTTGGTTCTTTTAAATTACTTTCCCCAAATTTACAAGAAGGTGTATGTACTTGCCAGAGAGAGAGTGGGATGTGAGCAAGTAGGAGAGTGAAAAAGCATGCCCCATGGGGGATGGTCACATTGCAATCCCTTCTCCATTTGTTCCTCCTACTGGGATTTTTGGCATGCATATACACACATTTGGAATGCGATTCAAGGTGCCAGGTCTGGGACTCAAACTGCTCATGC
Organism: Tupaia belangeri chinensis; assembly: GCF_000334495.1. Classification (NCBI taxonomy): domain Eukaryota; kingdom Metazoa; phylum Chordata; class Mammalia; order Scandentia; family Tupaiidae; genus Tupaia; species Tupaia belangeri. The sequence goes on along the minus strand of NW_006159835.1, from coordinate 2,364,547 downwards.
AAGACCCAGCCACCTAACCATCACACCGCCAACTAGCCTAGATTCTATTTGTTCTTTTCTCAATTTATTTTTTCCCTCTTGCATTTCACCATCAGCAGAAAGAAGAGACCAAAGTATACCTTTAACACTTTATATGGAAATCTCAGCTAAACATCCATATAATGCACACCAATTTATTGGCTTAGAATGACACAAATTTATAATTTTATAGTTCTGTATGTTAGAAGCCCAAATGCGTCTCACTAAGTTGAAATCAAAGGATGTTGCTCTTTTTTGGAGACTCTAAAGGAGAATCCATTTCCTCCTTAGCCAGGTTGTTTACAGGATTTAGTTCCTTGCATTTGTAGGAATAGGGTCTTTATTTTCCTGTAGACAGTAAACTGAGGGCTCCTCCAAGCTTTCAGAGACTGCTGCATTTCTTAGTTCACTGGTCTTTTGTTCTAGCCAGGAAGCTGGCAAGAGAGGATTCTCAAGTCATAGCTCTCTGACTCCCATAGATTTTGATATGTAAAGTTTCCATAGTCATTCATTTCCATATGTTCTATGGTCTCATTAGTTTTCTTTCTTCTTAATCCAAAGTTCACTTAGAAGCATAAGCATGTCTTAAAATTTTTCAAATGGTTGGATTTGGAGACTAGTATATGTGTGTGTGTCTGTGTGTGCATGTGCATGCACGTTATAATTGCAATATGATCAGAGAATGTAAATTATACCATTTTGACTTTGAGGATTTTGATGGGATTGTCTTTGCAATTAGCTTAATATATTGTCTATTTTTGTAAAAGTTCCATAGGCATTTGAAAAAACTATATGTCTTCCATTTATTAGCTCTAAAGTTCTATGTAGCTATGAAATTTAGTTTTTGAACTGTGTTAATCAAATTCCCTCTGTCCTCATTGATTTTCATTGGCTTGATCTGTCCATTTTTGAGAGAAATATACTAAAGTATGCATTCTATTTCAGATCATGGATTATCCTAGAATTTTCTGGGAGAGGAAAAATGCTATATAGACTTAAATTAAGTTATATATAGTCAATATTCCTGTACAGAAATATAACTAGTCAAAACTGGAGAAATCTGTTTAAAAAGGATCACATAAGCATCCCAACAGATTTTTGTCATTTCCTCTGCTTGCATGTAATGCCATCAATTGCACTAATCCCACCGATACCCAACTACTAAATTGGCTCTTCTTTATTTCTTATCAAGTTTCTTGAACATGGAGTATTTGTTACTTCCCAGGGCCTCTCATCTAGAAACACTGAAAGAACAAGGACAATTCAGGAAACTGGTAAAGTGTTCTAAGAGTAATGTGGGGTATAGCCAATTTAACCCCTAAATTCCAATGGAGGAAAGGTGGGAGACAGGGAAGTTTCCAGGGGTCAGGTCTCTACTGTACTTGCAACCTTTAGCATGACTTTTTATTGATTTACATTTTGAGTTGGGACAGTACAGTACTGACCTGATGAATTAATTTTGATTTGTTGATTGACTTTTATTTCAATTTAAATCTTTTAGCTTAATCTAGTGACCACCACCATAAAGAACTATGGTACATAAACTTCTTATTAGAAAAGGACATCCCAAGTACCACCTTCAAATAAACTGAACCATTTTCTAAAAAATCATATAAGCTGTGTCTTAAATGTAGAGCACTCTACATTCTTTTGTGAAGAACTAATGAGAGTACATCCAGAAAGAATTGCTCAATTTTTTTTTAAAGAAAAAGCAACCTTTAAGATTTATTGGTTTTCATTGTAAAGGTGTTTTTTTCCTTAACTTAATCTTAAGGACCTTAAGTGTCCTATAGTTAAATATGCTTGGTTTGAGAGTTAAGAAAAATGTAAAACCTATTTTAAGAAACACTTTGCTAACTTTTTAGGGAAGCAAATTCAACAGGGTTGCATGTGATAATGGGCCAGTGAAGATTTACTGTCTTAGTCATTTCAAGGGCTGAACCTCTTGGTTTTCTGTGCTTTACTCAACTAGTTACTTTGCTGAACTTTGAATTAACAAAATAAAAACCATCAGCAGCACAAAAGGAAAGCCTCTGCAATATCCTCTTATCAGAAAAAAGAGACAAGGCATAAAATCTTCGGCTTTAGGAACAAATAGTAAATCATTTATGCAAGAGAGATTTGGAAGGGGAAATGCAGCATGAGGACAAATAAATAAAATACTGACAGTGCAGTATTAAAATGAATTTAGCTAGCATTTAACCAAAGAGTGAAAATAGCTTGGTTTTAGCTTCCAGCTAGTTGAACAGCACAAACTTCTTAGAATGCTGTGCTGACCTGCAGATAGGATTTTCCTATATATTCACATTTCACAGTCTTTGCTGAGGAATGTATTGTTGGGGTTTAGATGCACGAAGATTGTGGCTCAAGATCATAGGGATACACATCTCTTCATAGGAAGATATTTGCAAGACTGCAACAGAAGTTCCATGGAATGGGTGAAATTTATTTGTCCGTGTCATTTCTTGTCAGCTGTTCATTAGTACCTGCGCTTTAAAATATCCTCTCTTCTTTTCTTTGTGTGAACTAGAACCCTGGAGACCCCACAAGAGCTCAAATCTAAATCTTTAACTTTTCCTGACAAATAAGTCTGACAGATTCCTCTGACCTTGCTAGCTTGTGGTGGTCTTCCTCTTCAGCTTTTGAATTTTTGTACCAATTATATTCATTTATTTGCCAAGTAATCATGTACTGATTTTTGGTGTTTTTTTTAACTATTTTTGAAACTGTTTTCTGTTACTGAGCATTCCATATTTATGTTGAATTGTTCATATTAGTATATAAATCACTTAAAGTCAGAATCCATGCATCATTCTTTTTTTTTATTTTTTTTCCTTTCTTTTATTTATTTTTTAATTAAAAAATTTTTTTTCATTTCATTTTCTTCTATACATTCAATCACATTATTATTTGTCTTACAAAATGGATATTTAAACAGGTGAACATTTCTTCCTAGTACTGTTGATAAAACTATGAAATATCTTCAACAGATAATACCACACCTCATGCATCATTCTTATTTGACTAAGAGGGGAAGGAAAAGAATCAAAAAAGTGATTACCTCTGTCTATATTAAAACTCTCAGCTATGCAAACCCATGAAGCCAAATAATACACTTTTTTTTTAAATGACAATATATGGAACTTGGCAAGCTGTAAGGAATAGTGTGGGTATTATCATGATTACTATTACTTTAGAGATAACCACCAGTGGTTTAGTAGTCACATCCTGTCAAATACACCTTGCTAGAGACGCAGAGGGAGGGCAACTAAAAAAGGATCAGGGACAAGCCAATATACAGTGTATTCTGGATGGAAAAATCTCATTTTGTATGCTGTAATGCTGTAATGATGTATAGTGAATGAATGTAAATAAATAAATTTAAATTAAAAATTTTTTTCAAAAAAAAAAAGGATCAGGGAAAGGTCAGTAAGGTAGAGCAGGGCCTGAAACTGATTCCAGGGTAGGGATGCAGGACAAGGGAATAGCTGGCCAAGTGAACAAATAGAAAGAGGGCCTAGGGGACATCAAAGGTAAGAATTGGGACAGGGTCTGCTCCCTGCACAGTGATGCATGCCTCAATCAAGTTAGATTAAAAACTAGAGACAAAGCAGACCTATCTGAACTGTAAAAGCAAGTTTGGGGCTTCAAACAAGCTCTCTCCTCATCTGCAGAGCTTCATGCTTTTGTTGAGAATAAAATGTGTTCCCTATGGTTCTCTCATGTCAGGGATCATTGGGGCTACTTAGAAAAGTCCTATTTGCGCTCTGTTCTTTGCGTGCTGCCTGGCATCCTTGCATTCCCTCAGGGCCCTGGAATGGTCCTATCTTATTCCCATCGACTCCACCTCCATACCATGGCTCAGCCTTATCTGAATGTTTTATTCTTCATATGTTCAGCCTTATCTGAGTGTTTCATTTTTTTTTCTTGTCTACATTCATATTGCCAGTGTGAATTCCCTACTGCAGAGAACCACATTCTCAGGTCCCAGTTGCATGTGAGCTCCTCATTTCTGGTTGTCTTAGCATATGTTTGCAATATCAGTGCCTGGAGTGGCAATAAAGCCCTATTCACAGAAGATGCTATGTCAGAATCCTACACTGACTTCTATTATTTCAATCCTTTGGGCTATTTTAAAGAGCTTTATCTGTCCCTCCCACTTTCCCTAGCATTAGCTGTGTGCCCATTTCTCCTGGCTATTTGTTTAAGTAGAGTGTACCTGTTTGGTTTGTTTGAACAGGAATTAGGAAGTCCTGTTGATGGTAGCTTACAGGGTTACTCGGGGTCTGCACAGACTTGCTATTTCTCAGATTATTTATACAATTTATTTGTCTACATTCTCTTACCTCTCTATCTCTAAAATCCATCTTAATGCAATACAGCCCTTAGTGCCAAACCAATTTTTTTCTAATACATGTTTTCCCTAAAGCCCCAATACCTTCATTCCTTTGTTCTGATTTATTGCTGCTGCCTAACCACAGCTACAAGGCAAAAATAATAATAATAATAAAAATTTTAAAGCCCTAGTAACAAGCACATCAGGATTAACACACTAGGTCTATGTTAAACCACCCAACAATGAACTAACTCATCTTTAATTTATTAGCTTGATTCTGGTATAAATTCTGAATGAAAAGTAAGAGGTTGTGTCGATTAATACTATTAAAGTTGCAAAACAAACCCCTAAAAAAATAGGAAATGTTAAGCAAAGGGAACTGTGCCATCTTTAATTCATTGCTCTGTTCCCAGGCAACTCCTTGTGTGTGAGATACAGACTCATGACTGCATTTTTCAAAAGACCCTGCAGTACCGAACTATCATGTAAGGTTTAATCAGCACAGTGTATTTCTGCAAACTTTAGGGCCTAACTCACATGTATCCTGTATGATATTGGTATGAAAACTTTTGTGAAGTATCTCCTGCTACTACAAGTTCCACAGAGGTACGTCTATCATTCTAGAGGTAAAAATTGCAGATCCAGTACTAGATCGGCTCCCGAGTGGCCTAAAGAAAACATGAGCTAGCATGCATAGTATTTCAACTGCAGTCAGGAACTGAAGAATCTAAATCAGCAATCTTAGAATGAAAAGAGCATCACTGGCATTTGACTTGGGTTTTTGCAAAACTTTTAACATTCAATAAAACCCTATTTATTTAACCTGATTCGGTCAGTCAGCCTAAATCTGTAAGATGGGCCAAGACAAATAAACAATCACTTTTAGTTAATGGAAGTGATTTAGCAGTTTCCAGTATAGATGGTTACTTCAGGTCACACTCTCGGCACCACCAAATTGGGGTTTTGTCCTTCCTGTTGGAACTGACAAGAAACAGTGAAAGTGGCGTGTTAGTTCTACAAGCACTAGAACATTCTTATAAACAACTTAGTTAATAATTAGTTCAAATATCCTCCATTCGATATTTACATCAGCATGTCTTAACAGGACACACTGGTGTGTTGCAATCAACCTAATACCAATCTTAGTAGACATATCAAAGTTTGAAAATGGTAGGTTTTCAAAAATAAAATCAGAGAATATTTAAGTTTATCGTAATATTATCACAGTCACTTATTTTCATTTCATATACTTTCTTTTTTTAAAATAATTATTTATTTATTTCCATTTGTTGTTATTATTATTATTATTTTTAATTTGACCAGAGAGACAGAGAAAGAGAAAGGGAAAGGGAGAAAGTAAGCCACCAGGTTCAGGACTCGAACTGTGGTCGGCCATGTGAGAATCCAGCACCTTTAACCATCATGCCACCTGCTGGCCCTGATTTCATATACTTTCTTAAGAGAAAAGGCAGCGGTGGGGTTATGAGATGGAACTAAGAACTACACATGGGCCTGTGTGGCTCATGTCAATACCATTCTTAACATTGTCACAGAAACAACAGAGGAGAGAACAACTGTTTTATATCAATTTTCTTTCTTTTTTTTCTTTCATAGAGATTTTTGCTATAGGGTGCATGCACTCATCAGAGAGACAAAGAGAAAGAGACAGAGACAGAAAGTGAGAAATCACTCCCCAGGGGGGATGGCCACACTGCAACCCCTTCTCCTTCATTCTCCTCTCAGGATTTTTGGCACACACACACACACACACACACACACACACACACACACACTAATGCCCAGTGTGAGTTTTAAGTCACCGAGTTTGAGACTTGAACCACGGTTGACTAGGTGGGAGTCCAGCAACATAACCATTATACCATCTGCTGGTCCCTACATCAATTTTCTTAACAAACCCTTTTATTATACAAAAGTGAGACTAACCCTTGCTCAGTCAACTTTCTAATTACAGGCAATAATATAATTCTAATATAAATTCTGAATGAAAAATAAGAGGTTGAAATTAATTAGGTTTTACTAACTGTGTAAACCTACAGATGGCAAAAAAATGTAGACCTTGGAGATTTACCTACCATAGTGTGTTACTGAATATTGTGGTGAAAAGAGGCATGGCAGAGAGAAGGATTTATAATCTGCAAACACAGTAGAATTCTTGGTAAGCCTCAAAGGGTGGCACCACGTTGATGAGGTCACTCAGGCCAGTCTTAGTCTTGAAGGTTGAGAAACTCGACTTTGTTATCATAATATTATTATAATATTCATTTCCCGGACCAACATTTAGCGTAATGGCTATGTTGCTGGACTCCCATGTAGTTGACCATGGTTCAAGTCCTGGACCCGGTGGCTTGAACTCATGCCAGGCGCGTGTGCGTGAGTGCCCAAGATCCCGAGAGGAGAATGGAGGAGAAGAGATTGCGGCGTGGCCATCCTCCCTGGGGGGTGATTTCTCGCTTTCTGTCTTTCTGTCTCTCTGTCTTCCTGGCGAGCGCACACGCCCTATAGCAAAAACCTCTCCCCCCACAAATAAAATAATAATATTCATTTCCCACCAACTTTTTGAAGACTCCATCATATAAGAAGGTTCCAGGTTCAAGTCCCAAAGCCTCCCTGAATACACCAGACACATGTGCACATGATTCTAGCTGGCAAAGGCTGGAAGTGGATTGCAGAATGAAGATCCTGTTGGAAGTGACTGTCTCTCTCTTTCTATCTCTGTCTCTGTTCTTCTCTCTCATGAAAAAAATAAACTTGAAAAATACACTTGACAGAATCCTTTAATTTTGGAGTTTATGAAGACAATAGATTTGCTGAGAATAACTGAATTCTTTCTGAAATGAGAATATTTATACTTAAATATTTTATCATATATAATTCAATATAGTAAAACATATTTTGTATTAATTTATCATTTATTGTGAATTTGGTTATTTATTTATTGGAGAGGCTTTTTTGCTATAGGGTACATGTGCTCGCCAAAAAGACAGACAGAAAGCGAGAAATCACCCCCCAGGGGGGATGGCCACACCACAATCCCTTCTCTTCTTGGGATCTTGGGCATGCATACATACGCGCCCAGCGTGAGTTTAAGCCTCCGAGTCCGGGACTCAAACCAACCATGGTCGACTACATGGGAGTCCAGCGACATAGCCAACTAAATTCTTTCTGAAATGAGAATATTTATACTTAAATACTTTATCATATATAATTCAATATAGTAAAACATATTTTGTATTAATTTATCATTTATTGTGAATTTGGTTATTTATTTATTGGAGAGGCTTTTTTGCTATAGGGTACATGTGCTCGCCAAAAAGACAGACAGAAAGCGAGAAATCACCCCCCAGGGGGGATGGCCACACCACAATCCCTTCTCTTCTTGGGATCTTGGGCATGCATACATACGCGCCCAGCGTGAGTTTAAGCCTCCGAGTCCGGGACTCAAACCAACCATGGTCGACTACATGGGAGTCCAGCGACATAGCCAACTAAATTCTTTCTGAAATGAGAATATTTATACTTAAATACTTTATCATATATAATTCAATATAGTAAAACATATTTTGTATTAATTTATCATTTATTGTGTCCCTGCTTTATTTTTTGAAACTGAGGTATACCCCTAGTTAGTGTGGCTCAAGAACTGTTCTGGTTCTTCTAGGTTTTTAGAAATCCTGGGATTCTACTTCTCTTTTCTGGGCCCTTAGTTCTAATAGCAGGTTCATAGGTTTTGCTTATGGATACCTTGAAGTGTAGAATTTAAGGTTTTTCCAGTTCTTTACTACAGGTGGCTTGCTTTCTTTTAAAATGCTCTGGCAAATGCCAGCTCCTTCCTTTATGGTCAG
>NW_006159835.1:2348954-2356076 GCF_000334495.1 Tupaia belangeri chinensis | reverse complement strand
ACTGCATGTTGTTGCAGTTTTCTGTCTATCTTTCCAACTTGCATGTTCTAGAGCCACATTTTGTTTGTGCCAGTCATGTTCTGTGATATGGAAAATGGCGGAGGTGGGGAGCGGAGGAGTTGGCTGTGTTTGGAAACATTAATATCTTTAAACACACTCCTTTCCCTTTCCTAGGAAGTAGCAGGTATTTGCCCCATAGGAGCTAACATTAATATCTCTGCCAGTAGAGAAGATTCGGAAATAAAACCAAATTTACTATTTTAATTTTGTACATAATCACAATGAAGATTTCTAATAAGAAAGGAATTTTTAAGAAGACCCTAAAATTATTTGCAAATTTCGATTTTCCATACCATCTCAGATCCTTACTACCATAGTGCTTTTTAACTGCAGCAGATGGCATTTTTCAAAGATTGCTGCAACAATATCTCCCAATCCACGTGATCTTCTGCAATGTGACATTACTACCTTCCCAACAAGAGTGGCTATTTCTTTACTCCCTTGAATATGGAAGGTCCCCGTGATTTCTTTGATGATAGAATATGCCAGTTCTGGGCATAGCCATTAACTAGTCTGGTGGTTTCAATTCCTGTCTCACAGACGGTCCATGCCATGTATGAAATATAACTACCCAAAAATCACCATGCCGTAAAAATCCTAAACCACACTGAATGGCCCAGGAGCGTGAGATGCTACACGGAGATAGAATCCACGGAGCACTGAAACACTGAGATGGGAGTGAAGGAATCATCTAGTCCAGCAGAGCCTTCACATGACTTTATGATGTGACTATAATACATGAAAGACATGAGCAAGAAGGCTTGACTGAGCCTCGCCAACTCACAGGACTGAGATCAAGTTTTGTTTTTAGCCACTAAGCTCAGGCATGGTGTGTTAAGCAACAGTGGATAGCTGGAACACAGTCTGTGTTGACTATAGCAAAGTCTAAAAGGAAACCTTCCTCCCAAATGTCAAACAAAGTAGCTCTGGTCTTATCTATTTTACATTCTGGAATTCCTCATAAGAAATTATTTAGGATATAGTGCCTCTACCTCTTTATAAAGTTTGTATTACTGCCATAGGTAAATGAGAGTTGGCAAAATAAATACGGACTACCTTTGAAGACCATTAAAAACATATGGTACTAGATCTCCTCTGACTAGATTCCTTTTGATACAAACATACCCTGGCCATCCCAGATAGATGTCTATCTATAACTGATTCCTAAAGCCCTCAATAAGAAATTCAAACTCCAGTTTCTAGCAATCCAGGAAGTTCTTTCTCATTCAGAGACATATTGTTTATAGACTGCCCTACTGTACCCTTATTTGAGTTCAGAAAAAGGAACTCATGGCATCTCTCTTGGAGACTTGGGCTGTTGCTCTTAGAAGAAAACATAAACTGTTTTCTTTGGTGCCATTGTTTTATGTTAGGCACAAGATAAGGAGAAAACCCATATTAATAAGAGCACCTATTTTTCTTTGAAATGGCTTCTTCATAAAACGTGCACATCCTATGGCCCTGAGTTTTGCCTAAAGCATTTGAAGCGTGTTGCCAATCAAAACCATTTTCCTTCAACACTTAGCAAAGCTATACGCAGAAAGAGTTCCTTAAAGGCTTTCAGCATGCTCAGCTCAGAACAATGTTTTTAGTCTTGCTCCACTAGTGTGCTGGTTCCTTTTATCATTCAGACCATCTGTGATGAAGTCTATTTTGTTAACTCAGAAAACCTCAATTTCTGTAAGACTTTTAAATGAGGCATTAACATATTTTTATGGATTGTGCTACCATTATGGTTTTGGAGACTTCTCATTTCTGTTATTAAAAAGAAAAACCCTGCCATCTATGCTTCTCATAAGAAACTATTTTTACATTCATAATCTTTAAAGATGCTTATGGAAAGAAGTGCTTTGAACTCTTTCAGCAAGATTCCAGTTCAGCCTAAAGCTTAACAATAATGTAATTTGAGTGAGGGTGGCTGATCCCCACCTGTCAGAGATGCTTCAGGAAGATACATAAATCACAGCCAGAATCTCATCTGAAACTAGTTTAAAAATTCATGTGACTAATAGTCATTGTCGTGTGATCTGCTTCCTTAATGCCATATTACACCTGAACACTGGGTTTTAGAGTCAGCATGCTCCTTCAAAATCATTTCATCAAACCCCTTTGTGCTAAAGACAGGTAAACTGAGACCACCTGTTCCGACTGGGAGGTATACCTTCTTTCCACCTTCCCCTTGCTGGTCAAAGTGTGCTTCCTGGATCAGTAACAAAACCTGGGAGCTCATGAGAATACAGGATCTTGGGCATTACAGCAGATCAATTATATCAGAATCTCCATTTTTATGAGTTTTCCAAATGATTCATAAGCACATGAAGGTCTGAGAATCCCTGCAAAAGGAGTACAAGGTTTTGGAATCTAGTTTCAAAATTCAGATTTAGCTTCCAAAAAAGCTAACTTGAGCACGTTATTTAACCTTTCTGGTACTCAGTTTCCTCAATGTTAAATGAGGGTAGAAATACCTACTCTGAAACGTTACCTTAATATTATACAGTTCCTTGTCAAGCGTCTGACAGTAGACCCTCAGAAAATAGAAACTGCTACTACTGTTACTCTGCTGCTGCCACTGTTGCTGTTGTTACTATCTCAAATCTGAGAATCCAAAATGCTCCAAAATCCAAAACGTTCTGAGCGCTGACATGAAGCCACAAGTAGAAATTTCCACATCTGACCTCATGTGACAGGCTGCAGTCAAAACTGCATTACAAAAATATAGAATAAAGTTACCTCCAGGTAATGTGTATAAGGTGTATATGAAACAAAAATGAATTTTACATTTAGACTTGGGTCTACAATGTCTCATTATGTAGATGCAAATATTCCCAAATCTGTAGGAAAAAAAAAAAAAGAAGACAAAATCCAAAACGCTTCTGGTCCCAAGCATTTTGGATAGGGATACCCAAGCTCTCCAACTGCTGCGTGCTACTACTGCTGCTTGTACTGCAGCTATTTCTGTGGCTACCATTACCGCTACGATTACTGCTGCTGTTCTGTCGCTGCTGCTGCTGCTGCTACTTGCTATCGTTGCTGTAACTATTGCTGCTGTCGCTCCTACTACTGCTGTTCCTGCTTTTATTACTAATTTTACAGTTCCTACTGCTATTATTGCTAGTAGCTGCTGCTGCAACCACCACTAGCACCACGGTTATTAATATCTCAGAGAGGGAAAGTAACCTTTCATACATTGACAAATGACCAAAAGGAAATAGAGCTCAGGTCTCTTAACTGCTATTCCAGTGCAACTTTCCCTGTACCTCACAATTTCCTTTCTGTGTGAAGTATGGCTGGTGGCTACAGCCAACATTCTTGTGTAAGGCCTTTTTAATTCTTGGAATCGGATATAGAAAAAGGAGACTTTTTTTCTTTCTTTTTTTAAGATTTCCATTTAAACCTCCTGGAACAGTAAAGTCAATTTGCTCAATTTTGTGTCTACTCAGACTATTATAGCTACATCAGGTCTGAGTTTTTTCTTGGTGGCAGCCCTTCAACTATGGAATACCGCCTTTCTCTAATTTTGTTTCTGGCCTCCAAAATTTTTTCCACAGAAAGTTCTGTTGGATCTGATAGTACAAGTGTTTTCTTAGAAAACAGGATATGTGAGGTAACCTTGAATTTTAAAAAATGAATGTTATTTGTGTGTTTTAGTCTTAGTTCTTTTGGAGCTCAACCCTATGCTTAAGCATACCCACTTCTCCCCTCTTATGTAACCCCATTTCAAATCATTGTTGTGAAGGGGGAAAACAACCCTCATTGTGTAAAAACAGGATTTTGCCATTTTGAAAACAAATAGATATTGATTTTTTTTTCCTTTGAGGTTCTAGAATAATTTCTAGTCCCTTCTCTTAGAACTGAATATGTGTGAATTAATTTGAGAACACTGACTAAATGCTAACTTGTTAGGCTCAGAGAGACTAGATTCCAGCAATTTACAGATCCTCTGGGTAGGTGAAATAGCAAATTTGTGTGGAAAACATCCAAATATGCCAACAAGATCTGAGAAGGCACTTTGCAACCATTGACATCTAACAGCAACGTTTTGTGACATGTTAACTAGGGAAGTGTAAACAGAACAGGGTGGTACATAGGGCCAGTTTTAGGCTGACCCCACGGTAGCAGATAATGTAATTCCACACCTTAAAAGAAGTGGCATGCCCGGATATGGATGGACATCACAGAAGTTGTGCATCTGAGTCCATGAGTAGCTCTTTTGTACCAAGAAGTTCTGGGATGAAATGCAAGCCCTTGAACAAACCCCTGGTATGAAGCACTTACAGTTTTCCATCTCCAAGAAAGCGAGACTCCTTGCCACTGCCAGTATGAGGGTACAGTGATGGGGCCATAGCTTACACTTACTCGGTTCAGGAAACACTGGGCTTGGTTCTGTTTTGCCTTTTTAACAAATATATAAGCATTTGTGGGGATAAAAATAAAACAGAAGATCCAATATATATTTTTCAAAACTCTTCCCCCCATATACACACAAATTGGCTAAATTCACACACACACACACACACACACACACACACACAGCTGCTTTATCAGGCTCAAGGAGCCTCTAGCATGACTCCAAGTGAATTGCAAGCTTTAGATGTAAATAAGTCTAACATTTCCTAAGAGGGGACCTAGATACATGATTAACCTCTGCAGTCCTAAATCCCCAAAGGCAGTGTTTCCCACAGTCACAAAAGAGGTCTTGGGCCAGCCCCACACAGCAGCAGTTAGATACATACAAAGCTCGATTCCATATGGCCAACCAAGGTTTGAATCCCAGCCCCAGCTTGAAAAGCATGCCAGGCCCCTGTGCATGTGTGCCCCAAATCCTGACCGGTTGGAGAAACGGAAGATAAAGCACTGGAGCATGACTATGCCACATGAGGGAGTGCTCTCTTTCAGGAGTGCATGTGTGCACATGCCCTCTGCAAATTAAAAATGTATTTTTGGTTATTTATTTACTTATTTCTTTTCTTTTTTAAAAAAACTTATTTTATTTATTAAGAGAGAGAGAAAGAGAGAGACCCTTGACAGTTCCTTGCCACGCTGTGATCCTCCCTCTAACCTTCCAGCCAGCCAAGATCACAGGTGTGCATGAGCACACACAAGCATGTCTGGCATGTTTAGGTCGATCCGGGATCTGAATCTAGGCCTTCAATATGGTTCCAGTATTACCTGCACCACCACGGCTAGGCCCTCATTTATTTTCTAAGAATTTATGTAATGCTAACCAAACACTGTTCTAAGCACTTTTCAAATGTTAGCACACTTAAAACCTATACTAATCTTGAGCTGACCCTGTGGTCTGATGGTTAGGGGGGCCAGATCCCACATGGTCTATGGTGTGGTTCAAATCCAGGAACAGCAGCTTGAGGAACGCACCAGGTACATGTGTTTATGTGCCCCAATTCCCAACAGGACGCAGATATAAGGAGAAGAGATTGTGGCATGACTGCACCACATTGGAAGTGCTTTCTCCATCTTCTTGTCTCTCTGTATCTCTGTCTCTCCTTGGCAAGCACATGTACCCTCTGGAAAAATTTAAAAAAAAAATCTTTACTATGTAGATACTACTTTTATCCCCACTTTACAGATAAGGAGATAGAGTCACAGAGAGCTTAAGTCACTTGTCTAAGATTACACAGCTAATAACTGGCAGGACTGAAACTCAAGCAGTTTGGCTCGGAATTTCATCTATGTTCTTACTTCCTATGCAACATCATGAAGTTATTATGCTGGAATTTTCTCTATGCTTAGTGGCAGATAAAATTTTTAGCTTGGAGTACTAATGAAACCAAGATGGTGAGTTTAGTACTTAAATGTGCCAGTTACTGGGAGATCTGCACATATATAAACTGTAGACTGTATTTTTAATTTCAAAGTTTTAAATTTTAAAAAGTTTTAAATTAATATATCTTTTTTTTTTTTAAACAGGTGAGACTATGATAGTTTTTCCTTTTAGGGCCATGTGTTACTATAAACTAAATACAAACAGCAAGTTAATCATTGTTTCTAAAGATAAAGTACAAGCAACCAGAAACAAATGTCCAAAGCCTAGAGATTTGAAAGAGATTAAATTAAGAGATTAGAAATAGGCTATTTGCCTGTTGAACACCTGATGCTTCCCTGCCATGCTGCTATTTACATGAAAATCTGCCCTTTAGGTCAGGGTTGAAAAAGTTGCTAATAGCCAACCACAGTGCCAGGAATCAAAATGCCCCGACACAAAAAGGGGAAAAAAAAAAAAAAAAAACACACCACCACCACCACCACCACCAAAAACTACCTCCCTAATGTACAGCCTTCTGGGCTGCAGAACTGCCCTGGTGCCTGGGCCACTCCAGCACAGGCTACAGAGTGTTGCCATGGCGGCAGGGACACAACTGTGTGGGCTGGTTTCAATAACCAGCAGCTGCTCACTTCAGAAAATGCAGGATGGCAGCCCAGTTCTGAATGAGCGTTTTTCTCGGAGCTTCAACCTGACCTGAATATTGTTTTCTCATTGAATTTCCTTTCATTTATTTATTTCTAGATATCAACTTTCCTTGAACTTTCGCTCTCATTTGTGTTGTAGTTGGCAGAACTACAGAACTTCTCCTCCCTGTGCAGAAAATGTTTTTTTCTTTAACAGTTCCTGAACTTTTCTCTGTGCTTTCCCTGTCTCCTCTGTTCCCCATAGCTTACACACACTACACACACACACACACACACACACACACCTGTGCCTCATTATGTGAAGATTCAGAGGAAATCCACTGAGTTTATTTACTTCAAGAAGTTCAAAAGCCACAAGTAGCCCTCAAAAAATCTTCCATGATTCACCAAATAGCAAGCACATTTTATTGGCCCTATAAAAACTTAGAGCTGGAATAGAAAATATGCCACTTTATTCACTTGATTCTGGCCATGACCACAGAATCTGTGTTTAATCGTAAACACATTCTCAATTCACAGTTGATTCATAACCTGCTTTTTTTCTGTTTGTTTACATGTTGGCAAAATGTGAGGAATGTAAAAATATGAAGACTATAATGAATTCTGACCCCCCCCCCCCATTTAACCGGGATT
>NW_006159835.1:2311775-2348761 GCF_000334495.1 Tupaia belangeri chinensis | reverse complement strand
ATAATGAATTCTGACCCCCCCCCCCACTTCACAGGAGTTGCAGAAAAACTCTTGACGCAAAATAGAAGCTGTCCTATCTTTGAGGCAGATCTTGCCCTCTCTAGCTTTAAAGGAGTTTGGAATAATTTGGAAATAAGACTTGTACTGCTGTTGAACATCAAGAAGGAAAAACTTGAAACAATTTGTTTACTAGTTGTTGCTAAAAACTGTCAGAGAAAAATGTTTGTGGACATGGTATCCAAAGGCTGACAGAACCCAGAACTTGCTTGGTATTCAAAGGAGAAAGCATCCAACATTATCCTGCGCAGTGTGTAATTACTTGCGTATTGGGAGCCAAGAAACGGGGATGCAATCCTGTGTGTGTGTGTGTTTATACTGAAGAGTCTGAAAAGCAAAACAATTGAGCAGCATTCGTCATCCCCAGCATCTGGGAATAATTAATTTGCTTGCTATTGTGTATAGCACGAAGTCGATAAAGTTGTCTGAAGCTCTGTATTTAGGCCATTTGCCTTACTTAAAGCTTTTTGCTTTGGAGTTTAACATTGTGGCTAATTTTAGTAAATCTTTTTATTTTTAATCCTGAAATACTGTGACAAAAAAGAACCTTCTGCTTATAGTTTCTTGATCATTTTCCTTTCAGCCCTTATTCCCAGTGTGTTCAGCAAGTTTGCACTCACAAATCTCATCTCCTTCTTTCTCTGCAGCATAAAACTACAGAAAAGAGACCTCACAAGTGAGGCCCTGGAAAATGCAGGAGGGTTTTTTACATATATTCTTCCCCAGTAAACACATATCTTATGTATGACGAGTTCTTCTAAAATATAGAGTGTGTTTTTGTTCCATTTTACCAAATTTTAGGCCATAACACTAGAGATTGACACAGATTCTCAATGAATTACCTATGGGTAATATTGTAACAAGTTATGTTAGGTGCTACATTCCCTTGATTGAGACTTTTATAAAGAAAGTATAGTACATGTACAATGCCCTCTCTATGAAATCTAACAATTTAGAGTGTTAAAGGGGGCTTGTCGTCCCAGGGGAGCTGCCTCCAATTTCTCACCGAGGCATGCAGAAGAAAATCCTACTGGTACTCCAACTTTAGTCTGTTTAATTTGGAATTTCAGAATAAAAGCAAGCTTTTTTTTTTTTTTTCAGTTGAATGCTCTGACAGATCTAAAAGTTTTCTGTAGCACTTTTGAAAGCTCATATTTCACAACATCCATCCATTTTCTATTGAATTTTGGTGAGAAACAAACTGAGAAACTCTTCAAATACAGTCAGGCTTAGGCTTCATCCCAAGCCCTCCCGGTCTTTTCTCAAGGCTTATCTCCACATTTTGACAACTGTTTCAAATTGCGTGTGCCCTATATTCAGGCTTCTTTGGACTGAATACATGTCATTGTCCTTCATGGTGAAAAAATGATAACGTCTAGAAGGCTTTCTGTCTATGTGGAGGTTGTACTCACAAAGTGGCTGAAATCTAACAATTTAGAGTGTTAAAGGGGGCTTGTCGTCCCAGGGGAGCTGCCTCCAATTTCTCACCGAGGCATGCAGAAGAAAATCCTACTGGTACTCCAACTTTAGTCTGTTTAATTTGGAATTTCAGAATAAAAGCAAGCTTTTTTTTTTTTTTTTCAGTTGAATGCTCTGACAGATCTAAAAGTTTTCTGTAGCACTTTTGAAAGCTCATATTTCACAACATCCATCCATTTTCTATTGAATTTTGGTGAGAAACAAACTGAGAAACTCTTCAAATACAGTCAGGCTTAGGCTTCATCCCAAGCCCTCCCGGTCTTTTCTCAAGGCTTATCTCCACATTTTGACAACTGTTTCAAATTGCGTGTGCCCTATATTCAGGCTTCTTTGGACTGAATACATGTCATTGTCCTTCATGGTGAAAAAATGATAACGTCTAGAAGGCTTTCTGTCTATGTGGAGGTTGTACTCACAAAGTGGCTTCAGGCTGGCACCCCTGTGCCTTGAGGCAGAAGATGCTCACTCAGCGTTGCTGTCTTGGCTTCTCTGCACCCCCAGACTCTGCCCATGGTGACAGGAGCTGTGAAGGACTTTCCCACGCCTTTCTTTAGAACTTGGAAGTAGGGGCTGGACCTTACCATTACTAACTGAAGTGTTCCTATCCATAGCTCCTGAATGTCTGTTCATGGGCCAGGGACTGGACCGGCACTAGCTGGTAAGGAGATCTCTCCGATCTGTCTTCTGATACAAGAATAATGTAAAATACCCTGATTACAGGGACTTTCCCTGTCAAGTTTGCCACTGTACCCCACTACCTAGAGAAATTCCTGGTGCATATCACTTAATAAATATTTGGCCAATGAATGTAAGAATAAATAAGTAGATGACTAAGTGAGGCGAGTTTTTCCTGAACATGTTCAGAACAAAAATTTCTGATTGGATGGCCTCCTTATTTTGGCCTTTACAATGTGTTTATTTGGTAAAAATGATGATATAAGAATAAATAATTATAAGAGGAATTTTTGACAAAAAAAAAAAGGCAATATCAACAAACCTGCTGTCAGTTTCCCAAATTGTTACACCAGTCCTTAAACTTCAAAATCTGGAAATTACTGCTTCAATGAATATTTGTTTTGTTTTTGCCATTGCCTTCCCTCTCACAATGTTATCCTCTTCTTCATAATAGTTGCTTAAGAAGGGGTAATAAAAGATTAATGCCTATGAACCAAAGTGTAAATCAGAATCAGAATCACCAAACTTGTTGAGCATCCACTTTGAGCCACTGTGCTATGCATATCCTGAGAAAGTCTTGACTGGTGTGTGTTAGTATTTCCCTTTTACAGATGAGGTGACCAGTCAGTTAGATTTTGTTGGTCCATATCCTCCCACGCACAAGAAAGTTACAAATGGCCAAAGAGGTACAGGAGCAGCTAATGGAAGACCTAGGACTGAACTGAGCCTTGCCAGTCAAGGGTGACTTGGCCGGGGAAGTGAATGATGTTCTGGCAAAAGTAAATGTGAGAAGGAGGAATGAGCACCAGGTAGTTGGGACCAGAGTCCAGACCAACCTGAGTGGAAAGCAAGCCATGAATCGGAAGACTGCACATGTGACAATTAGATGAGATAGTCATTTTGCAGGTGCTTGATAGGTGGGCTGCTGTACCTGAATGCCATTGACTGGGTGGCTTAGAAACAACAGAAATTTCATTTCTCACCATTCTGGAGGCTAGGAAGTTCAAGATCAAGTGCCACCAGATTCAGTTCTGGTGAAGGTCCACTTCCTGTTTTATAAATGGTGACTTCTGTGTTCTCACATGGCAGAAGAGATGAGGGAGCTCTCTGTGGCCTCTTTCATCAAGGCTCTAATCCCATTCATGATGGGTCCACCCTCATGACCCAATCACCTCCTAAAGGCTCCACCTCCAAATACCATGGAGGGCATTAGGATTTAACATATGAATTTGGGGAGGGGACATAAACTTTCAGTCCATAGCAATACAGTCTGAAGCTTGTGGGTCAATGACCTGAAGGACATATTTATCTCATTGAATTTGTTTACTTGACCATTTTTGGTTCCACATAATGTTGCCTGAGTAGATTCAGAAGCTTATCTCTACACTTTGACAACTGTTACTGTTTATGCTCTTAACTCCTAGGACTGTTTTCCTATAAGGAGTATTCGCTTCAGATTTTAGTACACTCTCTGGAGGGTCTTTAAGCAAAATGAGTCAATAGCCCTGTTGCTGAGTATGCAATACATTCTTAGTTGCTTTTTCTTTCTTTCTTTTCTTTTTTATTTTAAATTTACCAGAGGGCATGTGTATTTGCAGAGAGTTGGGGAAGTGTGAAAAAGCACCCCACGCCATGGGGAAAGGTCATGCCATTTCTCCATTTCTCTCTCCTGTCAAGTTTTTGGGCACATACAAATGCACATGAATCCTGTGTGTCTTTCAGAACATCCGGTCCAGGACTCTAACTGCACAATCGGCTCATGTAACCACCATGCTGCCAGCTGGCCCTGCATTCTTAGTTTTCTATGAGAACTCAGACTGTTGAGTCAGAAGTTTCCAAGAGGAGCTGCAAGTCAGCCTATTACCAGTTTTCAACCCCATTCGAGGATCTTAGGCCTGATATAAAATTGTATGACACTATGTCCCAGCTGTGGTGGTGCAAGTGAGAGCGTGCCTCTGTACAGTGGCTGGGGCTGCATGTGAGGCTCTGGTTTGATTCCCAGCCCAACCTGTAACAGGCTGGGTGTGGTGGTGTGCAATTGTGCTCCCAGCTAACAGGGAGACTGAGGTAGGAGGATTATGAGATAATGAGAGCCGTTTAAAAGCATACCAATCTCTTTCTCTTCCTTTCATCCCTTCTTTCTCCCACTTGTTTTCTCTCATTAAAAAAGAAAAATACATGACACTAATCTTATCATAAAATCCTACTCTTTCCAGTGGTGATAGCTATCAGTCTAAGGCTATGCCACATGTTAACTCTGAGTCATCTCATTTGAAGAATGAAAATCTGATAAACTTGTTGGTATGTATAGATGTGAAAAAACCCTAGTTCAATGCCATGTGGTAGGTGTTGAATAGATCATAGCTACATTCGATTCTCGTTATTTGTGGATTCCATATTTATGAATTCACCTGCTCACTTAAATTTATTTGTGCCCCCAAGTCAGCCTTCATGGCACTTTTGTGGTTATTTGTGGACAGATTCCAAGCAGTGAACAATTTGAGTCACCTGACATACGTTCCCAGCTGAAGTTGAACAAGGCAATGTTCTACCTTCTTACTTTAGCTCTCATACTGTGAACAAGCGTCCTTTGTGCAGTCTGTTTAGGACCGTGCTTTACACACTTTGGTGATTTTGCTGTTTAAAGTGGTCCCCAAGGGTAGTGCCATAGTGCTATCTTGTGTATCAAAGTTCAGAAAGGTCTGTATGTTTAGATAAGCTTTGTTCAGGCACAAGTTAAAATGCTGTTGGCCAGGACCAGCAGTTAGCATAATGGCTATGTTGCTGGACTCCCATGTAGTCAACCGTGGTTCGAGTCCCAGACCTGGTGGCTTAAACTCACGCCAGATGCCCAAGATCCCAAGAGGAGAGTGGAGGAGAAGGGATTGCAGGGTGGCCATCCCCCCTGGGGGGTGATTTCTCACTTTCTGTCTCTCTTTCTCTCTCTGTCTTTCTGGCATGCACACGTACCCTATAGCAAAATCCTCTCAAAAACGAAGGTTTAAAATGCTGTTGGCCATTTCAATGCTATAATTAATACTATGTATTAAGTAAGGAAATAAGGTATCATAAACAAAAACACAAATAAAACATGATTATGTATTGACTGGCTGAGAAAAATGTGACCAGAGGAAACAGATAGGCCCAAATGTGTCAGGATGGGCTTGGATATGTTGTATTAACAACCGATCCCATCTCAGTGGCTAACACAGTAGTTTCTTTCTCAGTCAGTCAGCATCTTTTTTGGTCTGGCTTGTACAAGGCAAGGGCTAAGGTGGCCAGAGTTCTGTCTCCCCTGCCCTGCCGCCGAGGTGGCTGGGGGAGGCAAAGCAGCAAGCAAAGAGAATCCTGTTAGGGTCCTGGGTTAGGGTAACCTCCTCTAAGTCAGGTAAAACTGAGATCCAGCCATGAGGGAAGCCAGTAGGTAGGCCTCTCAACAGCAGCTCTACCTGACAGAATCCCTGAACCCTGTGCATCCCTTTGACCTCTGACAATTCCTTTCAGGTTCTCATTGGTACCTGGGAATGAGCTGCTACCCTGGTCAATACAATCTGCCCATCAGAGAACATGCTGCAAACACTGATAGGGCCAGGGTATGTGAAAGAGCTAAGATGAGGCTTTATGAGAAGTGCCGAAGCTGACATTCTGTTACTTGTTCTAAAAGATGAGGCATTTACAAACCATCATGGGAGCATTCAATTCACACTGTTGCTGAATGTTTTAAAAAGAAGTAACAGTTAAGGGACCAGCAGTTGGCATAATGGCTATGTCGTTGGACTCCCATGTAGTTGACCGCAGTTCATGTCCTGGACCTGGTGGCTTAAAACTCACGCTGGGAGTGTGTGTGTGTGTGCCCAAGATCCCGAGAGGAGAATGGAGGAGAAGGGATTGTGGCATGGCCATCCCACCTGGGGGGTGATTTCTCGCTTTCTGTCTCTCTGTCTCTCTCTGTCTGTCTGGTGAGCACATGCCCCCTATAGCAAAAAAGCCTCTCCAAAAAAAAAAAGAAGTAACAATTATGAAAACACATTGTATACTGTAATGCATTGAATAAATGCAGGGCAGGGACGAGCAGTTAGTGTAATGGCTATGTTGCTGGACTCCCTCTGTCTGTCTGGTGAGCTCACGCACCCTATAGCAAAAACCTCTCCATAAATAAATAAATAAATAAATAAATAAATAAATAAATAAATGCAGGGCATTGAGACAGTTTAAAGGTCGGTGAAAGGTGGGTCATGGAGTCAGCAGGTGGGATGGATGATGGCACTGGACTCCCATGTGGCCAACTGCCAGAACTGCTGGCTTGAAACTTACACCAGGTGTGTGTCATGTGTGCCCAAAATCCAGGGAGAAGAATGTAGGAGAAGGGAATGTGGCCTGGTCATCCCCCTAAAGGGTGATTTCTCACTTTCCCTCCCTCTGTCTCTCTATGCTGCTCTCCAGCGAGTACTTAAAAATAAATAAATATATAAAAATCAATACCTAAGAGCTGGTCATGTAAAAATAGGCTTCATAGACCAAATTTATGGTGAAGCACCATGCTAAGTGTTTTATATACATTATTTTATTCAGTCCACCCAAAAGTGTAAGAATTAGATACCATTATTATTATGGGCATTTTACAAATGGGCAACGCAAGCTCACAGAGTATCTATCCCAGATCACATAGCCAACTGTTAAATGACTAGAGGCTGTGTTCAAGCCTATGTCTGTGTTCCTCCCAAAGAATTCTCTGTAATAAAAGCCTTATACCTTCACTGTGTGCTTTCTCCCAAAGACTAAAAGCACCACTGTGTCTTTGTTTTTTATTTGAGAGGTTTTTGCTATACGGCACGTGAGCTCGCCAGAGAGACAGAGAGAGAGAGAGAGAGAGAGAGAGAGAGAAAGCAAGAAATCACCCCCCAGGGGGGATGGCCACACTGCAATCCCTTCTCCTCCATTCTCCTCTCCAGATCTCGGGCATGCACGCATACATGCCCAGTGTGAGTTTAAGCCACTGGGTCTGGGACTCAAACTGTGGTCAACTATGTGGGAGTCTAGTGACATAGCCATTACACCAATTGCTAGTCCCATTTGTTTCAGACTTTCTAGCTGATGTCTCTCCACTCATTGGCTTGCAGAGGTTACTCCTGCATCACTGGCACTGGCCTCTGCTGTCAGTTTAAGAGCATCCTCTGGGACCAGCAGTTGATTAATGGTTTAAGGTTCTGGACTCCCACGTGATCACTTGCGGTTCAAGCCCTGGACCCAGTGGCTTAAAATTCATGTTGTGGGGGCCAGCAGACGGCATAGTGGTTATATCGCTGAACTCCCAGATGGCCGACTGTGGTTCCAGTCCCAGACCTGTTGGCTTGAAATTCATGCCATGCGCGTATGCATGTGTGTCCAAGATTCTGGGAGGAGAATGGAGGAGAAGGGATTGTGATGTGGCCATCCCCGGGGGGGGGGGTGATTTCTCGCTATCTTCTATCTCTCTCTGTCTCTCAGCAAGTGCACATGTCCTGTAGCAAAAAACTTTCTCTCTCAAAAAAAGGAGCATCCTCTGAGGGATGCTGAGGACAGCCTGATTCTAGAAGAGGGCTTCCCTTCTACATTGCAAGCCCACAGCCTCCAAGCTTTGGCTGCTTCCAGAGTGCAGAGCCTTATCTGGCAGCCTTTGCATTCTTGCTGAGTGCCCCAAGCAGGACACATTCCTGACAGGGCGGAGGGAAGAATTCCTGGCATTCTTCAGTCCCTGTCTTCTTGGAGCTCCTAAACTCCAATGGGATGGAGGAAGAAAAAAGAAAAAAAAGTTCATTAGAATGTTTCTCAATTCATTTCTAATCTGAGTTGGATCCTGCTCACCAAGATATAAGAAGGGAAAAAAAGAAAGTGATCAAAATCATTGAAATGTACTGTGGAATCAAGAATTCACAACTCTTTCTCAACAGTCTCTAGAGCCTGAGCAAAGCAGCCTTTGCATTTAACCTTCAAGACTGAGAGTCTGGATGTCTGTCACTTTATAGCAATCCTAGTATCAGTTACACTTGGTAAACAAGACAGCCCAGATGTTTGTATGAACATCATGTCTCTGAACCAAAAACATATTACTTTTGTACATAAATATAGACTTTACAATACTTTATCACTTACATTATCTCATTTAATTGTCACAAGAAAACTGTGAGGTTTGTGTTCATATCTCTCTTTCATAGAGGAGAAAGCCAAGCTGAGAAGTGAGGGAACTTGTCTGCTCTCCAGCAACTGGTGAGGCAAAGGTGGCCTATGACAGGTCCCTGACTTATGTCCACCATGTTTCACTCATGGTCTCCCATTATGGCATCACAGATGCTGCAGGTTGGCTCCTGGGAGTCAGCCCAGTTAGTGGGTAACGCCTGACTTTCTCTCCCAGAGAGAGATTCCACAGAGATACTGGGGATGTGGAGGTCCAGGCCAGGGTGGGACTGGGTTGCTGTCTAGAGGACATAGTCAGGATGTCTCTGTAACAGCAAATCCTGAAATAAGAAAGGTGACCCATTGTTTCAAGAAGCTGAATCAAACAGCAAGCCAGTCACCTAACCTGTGATTTATCAAGATATGGACCACCGCCAACTGGTAGGCCACAAGCATTCTTTTGATGTTCTACAAATTGATCCCTAGATACATCTTTTCTTCAGATCTTACTATCAACCGGCCATTGATGCCCTAGATTTTCAGTGTGTATGTGTGTGTGAGTGTTTGTGTGTCTGCCTGTGCATACATGCACACATGTGTCTAGGACTATTTATTATAGAACTATTGAAATGTTAAGAGTTAGAGTATTTGGTATGCAAAAGTAAAAAATGTAACATGTAACTAAAGTTTACTGAGGGCTTACCTGAGTATTCACCTGGTTACCTACACTTGGCAATATTTGCAAAACTCCAGCTATAAGTAAGCATTGTAGATTGTTGAAATATTCTCTATTTGGGGGAAGGTTGCTTTGTTATCAACATCAGTACTATATTGATTTGCTTGTGCTTTTCACTAGTTTTTATTCTTCTTAATAATAAATTATCTTCATTTACTTCCATCACCATCTGTTTTATTAGAGGTGGATTGTTTAGTTAACCTACAGTGGGATAGTGAAGCCTATATAGGAAGACATAATTTATGACCTTTAAGTTCTCTCTGGCAAAACTTTAAAACAAATAGGATTGCATTAATCTACATGTTTAATACAATTCTAATCAAAATACCAGAATATTCTTCACAGATCTAGAAAAGACAATCATAGAATTTGTCTGGAATCATAAAAGACCTCGTATTGCAAAAGCAATCCTGTGCAAGAAGAGTGGAGTGGGAGGCATATCACTCCCCGATCCCAAGATATACTATAAAGCTGTGATCATCAAAACAGCATGGTATTGGCACAAAAACAGACATGGGGACCAGTGGAATAGAATAGAGATCTCAGAAATAACCCCCAAAGCTTACAGCCAACTGATTTTTGACAAAGGATATTAGTCAATCCATTGGGAAAAGGAAAACCTCTTTAGTAAATGGTGCTGGAAAAACTGGGTATCTACCTGCAGAACGATAAAACTGAACCCCCATCTTTCACCATTAACAAAAATCGACTCAAAATGGATCAAAGATCTGAACCTAAGACCTCAAACAATAAAACTACTGGTGGAAAATGCTGGGGACACTCTAGGAGACATTGGAGTAGAGTTGCTTAGAACTCAACGTGTGTGCATACATGCCAGAAATCCCAAGAAGAGAATGAAGGAGAATTGTGGCATGGTCATTTCCCCAGGAGGTGATTTCTCACTTTCTGTCTCTCTGTATCTCTCTGTCTCTCTGGTGAGCTCACATGCCTGATAGCAAAATTTCTCTCCAAAACAAAAATAAAAACAAACAAAAAGTGCGAGTGAAGAATTAAATATTTATTGTCAAATATATAATGGATAGAATTTCTCATAATAAAATGGAAATAAAAACTAAAGTGACTGGAAATATTTAGACCCAGCAAATAATAAAAAGTGATTAAGGAATTAAACTTATTTAAAATATGCTCTATAAAATCATTTTTGAGGGGACGGATGGTGGGCCAATGGTAAAATATAACGTTCTGTGAGGCAGACCCACAGAGTAAGGTTACTGGTTTCTGTCTATAGGCCCTAGCAAATCCAGCACTGCTGTGTCCATGAACTTGGCTGGTTGAAGCTGAGAGTGGATTATGGTGTTGAGACTTTCTTGACAGTACTGTATCTCTCTCTCTCAATCTCTCTGTCTCTTTCAATCATAAAATTAATAAATAAACTTAAAATATCATTTGGGGGACATTGTATGTATCCACTTAATATATACTGACTATTCACACTCTATGGTAGAGATCAAAAAGCAGTGAAAATAGTTAATGAGGATAAGACAGTGTGGAATGGGGCGGGAGAAGAGAAGAGTATAGAGAAAGATAGCAAGAGAATAAATAAAGAGACATGACATTAGTGGGACACAGAAATGGTTTATTACCTGTTGATGATTGCGTGTATAGTATTCTCAACTGGATTTGTCTGAGAAGTATTTCATGTTGGGTAAAGTCTTCTTACAAGCAAAATGAAAAATAGTGATTGACTGTTTAAAAAAATAATTAGAATAATAATAATGATAATGACGATTGGGAAAAATAATGAAAAGTCATTGGATGATGAAATGGGGATTTTAATGTGTTTATATTGACCGATATGCATGGTATTCCTTCTGGAAAAAGAAATGTAATACACTGTAAAGTTATATGTGATTCAATGTAATATAAACAAGATTATGATGATAATAAATAAATTTTAAAAATTTAAAAAACAGATAGGATTGCAGTAACACAGGAGTCATCCATACCAATATTGTTAAATGAAGTAATCACATAATCCACAAACATGTGTTTTGCCAACCAATACTCTGTTTTTCACTTGCTTCTTTGTTTGCTTGTGTCTTAGAGCCTTTTGTCCCACCAAGGTGGGCCTTGTTCAAAAAAACTTTAGTGTCACTGGGCAGAGGGAGAATTTGGGTTCACTAGACTGAAATGAAGAGAAATAGAACAGAAAAGAGTGAATATTCGAAAGAAGCCTGGAAGACTAAAACTAACGAGACTTCTAGTGCTGAAGAAATGAAGCCTGCAGTATCTTTTCAGGTTTCTGTGGTCTCAGGCATAGACAGGGAAGAAGTTAAAAGTGAACATGACCTTGTCATGGGCCATCTCTGCCTTGCCAACCGTGGGACAGCAGGCAAATTGCCACACTTCTCAGCTCAGAGTTCTCTTCTATAAGAGGGACATAATACCAACCTCATAGATTTCTTTTGATAGTCAAATGAGATACTGTAAGTGATAATGCATGGTAGAGTATAAATTCATGTATATAGGCAATATTTTATTGATACGGAGAGGTAACATTTATGCAAAAGTAAAAGAAGTTAAAAGCGAGCATACAGGGTGTCCTATATGATAGTGGTTTGTGCAGTGTGAGAAAATGCCCTGCCAGATGCAGATGAGAACTGAAAACCCGTTGTCCTTTACTGTTCATGAACCCCAGTGACAGAAGAGAACTTCTTTGTAAATTGATTATGTACAGAATGCCTGTTAGTATGTGATTTCAGAGTGTTTTGGAGTGTCTAAATGAGCAAGTCATGGTCTTGAGGTACTCCAGGAAGTCCTAGGACACTGTTATTTTGTGGCTATTCCTCAGGTTCCCACACAGAAAAACTGGCGGAGTGTGCTAAGGACATTGAAAAGGCACTGAAATAGTCTTGAAACTTTGAGGAGAGTCCAGGAAAATGCTTACAGTTTTGGCAAAGTCATGGAGGTAAAAAGAGCGTAGGTACAAAATAGGGTCTTTCTTCTGTTTTTTCTTTTTCTTTTTTTTTGAAATGCCACCAAGAAAAACCTTCCAATGCTGCAAAAAAGGCCCCCTACAAGGAAGAACCCCTGGAAAGATGTCTTCCTATCTTGAGAATTTTTCCATTTGCATTCAGGAAAGAGGAAATAATTTTGTTATTATTAAGAATCAAATGCTTGGGGCCAGCAGGTGGTATGGTGGTTAAGGTGCTGTGCTCCCACATAGTCAACCACCGTTCAAGTCCTGGACCTTGTGGCTTGAAAATCATGCCGGGTGCATGTGCATGCTTGCTCAAAACCTTAGGAGGAGAATAGATTATAGTGTGGCCATTCCCCCTGAGGGGTGTCTTCTCACTTTCCTCCTTATGGTCTCTCCCTCTCTCTGGTGAGCACACACACACCCTATGGCAAAAACCTAAAAAAAAAAAAAAAAAAAAAATTTAAAGAATCAAAAACTTCTTAAATTAAGCATGTCAAAATGGAGCTATGCTCATCAAAAGCACAGTTATAAATCTATCTGGGAATATAATTTCATGAATATGTTTTTTTACACACCCATTTCATAAAGTGATCATTGTCTTCAAATAAGCTTTACTGAATAGTAAGGTACCATTGAAGATACAGATGTAAAACAGTATTTAGTTTGGCTCTTAAAAGTTATTCTTCTTGAGCCAGCTGGGGCATGGTGGTTAAGGTGACTGGATCACATGTGGTTTGCGTTCTAGACCCAGTGGCTTGAAAAACATGCTGGTCATGTGTGTGTGCATGCCCAAAATCCTAAGAGGAGAATGGAAGAGAAGGGATTATAGTGTGGCCATCCTCCCGGGAGATTATTTTTCACTCTCCTTTTCTCTCTCCCTCTGTCTCTTTCTGGTGAGTACATATACTTTATAACAAAAACAAAATCAAAAGAAAGGAAAAAAAAAAAAAAAACTACTGATAGAGATGAACTGACATTGTGCTATATACTTCATAAACACATTTTGCTGACTGAATTGCCATATTCTTTTCAGAATTTACATTTTAAAAATGACCAGTGATAGTTACTTTATTTGATTTTTCTCTAGGTGACTATTTATTTGGCATGACTAAAGCTGAGTGTGAACCCATGACTCTGATATACAAGCCATGATCCTGCAGAACTGTGTGGTTGAGAAATTCCTACATGTGGCTTGTCAAGTTGTACAAGAGCCATCATTTTTATTTTCTAGTGGTTTATCAACCCACAAAACCAAGCCATTGTTTTTCTGCAAGGGCAGGCAGAAACCACATTACTTCAAAAACAAAAGCAGAAAGAAAAATGGCCCTCCACCTGTAGTTAGAACTTAATTGCCCAAAGGTTGTGGCCAAGTTCCATAACTTTCTCCTGTGAGTTATGAATGCCAAAGTCTACAACAGCCATTGCTTTTCTTAGCTCTTAGCAGGAATATAAGGCCTAAAGATATCAAATGCAGAGGCCTTTGAAGGATAAAGCCAGAAGAGCAGATGAAGAGAGCTTTTCAAAGACCCGGGTGAATTAAGAAGGAGGAAATATAGTAAAAATAATATTCACTCCCATCTATTTTCCCAAGACAGAGTAGGGTAGGAGGTTTCATTTCCCCTTTTGTTGTTTAACCTGGGGACAGCATTAGAGAATAATAAAAATAATGACTAGCACTTTAGAGTCTCTAAACTGCATTAATATACATTAGCTTATTCAAGTTCCAAAATAGTCTTTTTTTTTTTTTTCATTTTCTTTTTCAGAACCCAATCTTTACTTTTAAAATTATGATAATTTTTTCTCAACATCAGTAATACATGGCCAAGAGATAAATTCAGGAAATACATAAAAGTAGAAAGAAGTATATTCCTTTACCCAAAGATCTCTTGTTCTTTGTGTTACCCGTTGTATAGTTAGCTTTCTAGATTTTTATTACATGTATGTTTACTTAAAAAAAAAACACTATTTTATTTATTTTTTTGTAGTGTGTTTTTTACTTAGGGACCAGGAAATGGCATAATGGTTATGTCACTGGACTCCCACATAATTGACTGTGGTTCAGAGTCCCGGACTCGAAGGCTTAAAATTCACACTGGGTGTGTGTGCCCAAAATCCTGAGCAGAGACTGGAGGAGAAGGGATTGAAGCATGGTCACCTCCCATGAGTGGTGATTTCTTGCTTTCTGTCCTCTGTCTCTCTTTGTCTCCCTGTGAGCTCACATGCCCTATAACAAATAAATAAATAAAAATCTCTCCAAATTTTTTTTCACACCTTTAATGATTTATTATTTTAAACCGTATATTTATATTTGTTAAAACTATATTAGATTTATTTTCCTTTAAGAGATTTTTGCTACAGGGTGTGTGTACTCATCAGAGAGACCAAGGGAGAGAAAGTGAGAAATCACCTGATGGGGGGATGGCCATGCCACGATCGCTTCTCATCCATTCCCCTCTCAGGATTTTGGGCACATGAGCTCAGCATGAGTTTCAAGCCACCAGGTCTGGGACTCAAACAGTGGTTGGCCATGTGGAAGGCCAGCACTTTAACCACTACACCACCTGCTAGCTGCCTATATTAGACTCATTTGAATACAGAGAACATGACCCTAAAAACTAACTCATTCTGGGCTATTCATCTTGTAGGATAAGTTCAGACTCCAAATCCCATTTTCTGACCCCAGAATCTGTATTTTATAAACATAATCTAAAGCAAATGGTGTTCCTTTTTTTACTTGACCTCCCACAACAATTCAGACTGGTTGAAAGAATCTCCAAATAATAGAAAATTGACTTAACTATGACATCAGTATCATACCTATTAGTTTTTTGTTTTGTTTTGTTTTAAGAATCTAGAAGCTTATTGGCTGTTTCTGCTGGGTTTTTGTGATTGTTTTGATTTTTAGGACAAGAACCCATTTCCACAGCCCTTCTACCACAGCCTTGCTCGTTGCTGGGATTATAGGTGCATACCACCAGGCTTGACTTTAAGGTTGGACTAGGGTTGTAACTGAAATCACCCATGTTGTCCCAGACTCCAGAGCACAGTGTGTTTGGCAGTACTCGCCACCAAGACTGGGTCTGGTTCTACTAATTTTTTTTGGGGGGGGGAGGTTTTTGCTATAGGGCACATGTACTCTTCAGAAAGACAGAGAGAGACAGAGAGACAGAAAACGAGAAATCACCCCTCCCCAGGGTGGATGGCCATGCCACAATTCCTTCTCCTCCATTCTCCTCTTGGGATCTTAGGCACACACTCACATGCGCCCGGCATGAGTTTAAGCCACCGGATCCAGGATTCAATCCACGGCCAGCTACATGGGAGTCCAACAACATAGCCATTACGCCATCTGTTGGTCCCTGGTTCTGCTAGTTTTATAACCTACATGAATATGAAAATCTTGGCAATACCATAAGCACTCCAGAAAGCCAAGGTGACATTAACCTGAAATCAAATCAGAAGGTTTTTCTTTATCCTCTGCAAATTTTATATCACTAGTACTGGTATCTAATACATTTTAGGCATGCCTTTAATAATCAGTTTACTGTAGCATTCCCACTTCCTTTTAGATTACTCTTGTTTTTTATTATTTTATCCCCCAACCCCCACCCCAAAGGCTCTCCTAACATTCCAGTTTCTTGTCTTTAAATTCCTATAGGTATCCCTGCCTCGTTACTAGGAAAGAAGTTTTTTATACTCCTCAACTATAATAAAATACTTAAGACAGAAACCTTTACACAAAGTCTAAAAGTATTGGCAAAAATATTTTTAAAATAATATTGGTTCCTAGTCTACATAGGGATTTGGATCATTAAATTATATAACCACTTAATTTCAAGGTTAAATCCCATTCCATCACCAGCAGAGTGTATTATGCCAAGTGTCTAAAGGCCTAGAGCAAACTGGAGCTAAGCTGAGTCTTAGGCTGTATTTTAGATTTGGTTTCATTTGAGCAGTTGCCCAGAGAACATTGAGTTTATCAATCCCCAACAAAACCACTAACCTCTTCCACTCTCTCCATCCAACTTCAGGCAAAAGAACTTGAAACGTTTCTCCACAAATGTCAAGAGATTTGTCCTTTACAATATCTTTTGTCAACCAAAGAAGAACCTAAAATGGAAACGCCTGTAGTCTGATGTCTTCTTCTTTTTTTTTGGAGAGGTTTTTGCTATAGGGCGCATGTGCTCGCCAGACAGACAGAGAGACAGAGAGACAGAAAGAGAAATCACCCCCCGGGGGGATGGCCACGCTGCAATCCCTTCTCCTCCATTCTCCTCTCGGGATCTTGGGCACGCATGCACACGCACCCAGCATGAGTTTCAAGCCACAGGGTCCGGGACGCGAACCGTGGTTGACTACATGGGAATCCAGCGACATAGCCATTATGCCAACTGCTGGTCCCAAGTCTGATGTCTTCTTTCTGAACCCTTTCACTGGGTCAAGGAGAGATCATCATATGGGAAAGGAAAGGGCTATTCTAAACTGGAGATCTCCTCCTGTGAAGAGAGCTCAGAACCACGCATGGCCCATTTGGATACAGAGGTCCTCTCCTTTCAGGTTCAGTCCCCACTTGCTTCACTCACAGCCCTCATATGGCTCCAACTTGACTCAATGTCAAATTATTGGATCTGAAGATAAGTGAATTTCACTGGAAGCAAAGGAGAAAGGGAGTGGAAGTAAGCCTCTGGTTCTACATGAAGTTTCACAGATTATGAATTTCATTTTCCTTCTTCATCAGTACTCATTATGAGCTTATGACTTAAAACTAATCTTTCCCTTTCTTGCACTAGATGGCAAACTGAATCTCTGATTCTTACTAGTACATTTTGGGAGGAGGGGGTGATAAGGTGAGGTGGGCATTTAAAATTATTATTGCTTCCAACATTGCCATTGTGTTTGCTGATTTCAGAACTGTTTTGTATAACAGAAGGAAAGAGATTGAAGTCTGGAAATCTATTGAGAAATCATTGGACTTAGTAGTCAGAAAATCTGGTTTCTTCCAGGAGTGGGCTATCAAGTAGCAGCCAACATGTAGCAGGTCCTAAACATGCACACTTTCGGAGAACTACTCATGCAGTAGTGCTGTCTGGAAGGAATGTAAGGCTATTTAGTGACAAAAGACAGTGGTCACAAAGAAAACAAAACAATCTGAAAGTCATGAGTTATGGGACTTGAAATCCCAACCACGGTGGTGCTCAAGCAGTACCCCTGCTTGGGAGGCTGGAAGCTGCATGGGAGGCTAAGGTTTGGTTCCCAGACCACCTGAACATGATGGGTGTGGTGGCACACGTCCATGATCCGAGCTAATTGGATTGAAACATGCTGAGACCCTGTCAAAAATACCTATCTCAGTCTCTGAACTTTCTCTTTATAAGGGAAAAAAAAGAGTTAAGAGACTTGAGTCCTACTACTAACTAGTTATAATCTAACCTTGGGAGAGTCATTGACCCTCATCTGTAAAGTGAGAAAATAAAACATTACTTGGCTTTTTTTTTTGAGAAGTTTTTGCTATAGGGCATGTACTCACCAGAAGGACAGAAAGACAGAGAGACAGACAGTAAGAAATCACCCCCTGGGGGTGGGGGGATGGCCATGCCACAATCCCTTCTCCTCCAATCTCCTCTTAGGATCTTGAGCACACAGGCACATGCACCCAGTGTGAGTTTAAGCCACCAGGTCTGGGACTCAAACCTCTGTCGACTACGTAGGAGTCCAGTGACATAGCCATTACACCAACTGCTGGTCCCAACATTACTTTGCTTTATTATCTGGGTGACAGTGAATATCAAATAAGATAATGAAGATAATAGATATGAAAATATAAAGTATATGAAAACTGAATACATGTACGATAATATGACGGAATGACGTGACATTGGTATAAGTAATAGCTGAAGTACTTTCCGATAGCACAAATCTATGTTAATGACAGCTTGATGATCTGAAGCTTGATGAATGTATTTGTAGAAAATCTGGCTTTGCCAGAAATGTTGCCAGGCCATTTACAGCAGCCTCTGGTTCTACATGAAGTTTCACAGATTATGAATTTCATTTTCCTTCTTCATCAGTACTCATTATGAGCTTATGACTTAAAACTAATCTTTCCCTTTCTTGCACTAGATGGCAAACTGAATCTCTGATTCTTACTAGTACATTTTGGGAGGAGGGGGTGATAAGGTGAGGTGGGCATTTAAAATTATTATTGCTTCCAACATTGCCATTGTGTTTGCTGATTTCAGAACTGTTTTGTATAACAGAAGGAAAGAGATTGAAGTCTGGAAATCTATTGAGAAATCATTGGACTTAGTAGTCAGAAAATCTGGTTTCTTCCAGGAGTGGGCTATCAAGTAGCAGCCAACATGTAGCAGGTCCTAAACATGCACACTTTCGGAGAACTACTCATGCAGTAGTGCTGTCTGGAAGGAATGTAAGGCTATTTAGTGACAAAAGACAGTGGTCACAAAGAAAACAAAACAATCTGAAAGTCATGAGTTATGGGACTTGAAATCCCAACCACGGTGGTGCTCAAGCAGTACCCCTGCTTGGGAGGCTGGAAGCTGCATGGGAGGCTAAGGTTTGGTTCCCAGACCACCTGAACATGATGGGTGTGGTGGCACACGTCCATGATCCGAGCTAATTGGATTGAAACATGCTGAGACCCTGTCAAAAATACCTATCTCAGTCTCTGAACTTTCTCTTTATAAGGGAAAAAAAAGAGTTAAGAGACTTGAGTCCTACTACTAACTAGTTATAATCTAACCTTGGGAGAGTCATTGACCCTCATCTGTAAAGTGAGAAAATAAAACATTACTTGGCTTTTTTTTTTGAGAAGTTTTTGCTATAGGGCATGTACTCACCAGAAGGACAGAAAGACAGAGAGACAGACAGTAAGAAATCACCCCCTGGGGGTGGGGGGATGGCCATGCCACAATCCCTTCTCCTCCAATCTCCTCTTAGGATCTTGAGCACACAGGCACATGCACCCAGTGTGAGTTTAAGCCACCAGGTCTGGGACTCAAACCTCTGTCGACTACGTAGGAGTCCAGTGACATAGCCATTACACCAACTGCTGGTCCCAACATTACTTTGCTTTATTATCTGGGTGACAGTGAATATCAAATAAGATAATGAAGATAATAGATATGAAAATATAAAGTATATGAAAACTGAATACATGTACGATAATATGACGGAATGACGTGACATTGGTATAAGTAATAGCTGAAGTACTTTCCGATAGCACAAATCTATGTTAATGACAGCTTGATGATCTGAAGCTTGATGAATGTATTTGTAGAAAATCTGGCTTTGCCAGAAATGTTGCCAGGCCATTTACAGCCAGCCCCGTTCTGCGTGGGAGATTAGAACTATTATGGACATAAAGTACTAAAACATGGGATTTTTCCACTAGTTTTGCACCTGGAAGGACATTCCTACCTTCTGCATGAACAGTAGTGGGATATCAGGGGAGATGTATCATGTCGTAAAGGGGAATTAGAGTGCAGGAAATTAGGGTAGCATCTCTGAGGACTCTGGCCAGGATAAGGAAGGCATGGAGCACCTGGGTATATTTATTCAAGATGGGAAAAAAAAACATGCTGGAAAGAACACAAATGCTGTTATAAAATATTGAAAAGGCCATTACAGAGATGATTACATTCTCTGTTCCAGAAGGCAGATCACTGGGTACAAAATGAAGTTGTTGGATTAAATGATCTCTTAAGTTCCCTTAAATAAAAGTCTGATGCTCTAAAGTTACAGGAAGAGAAGCTGTGGCTCAGCACAGGAATACTTTCCATAAAGAAGCGTTCTCCTTCAATGGGCAGAGACTCCAATCCCCAGAGACTGTCTGACATTCAGAAGAAGGGGGGATCACGGATTAGTAAGGATGCGAAGGCATACCACATTCTGAGTGAAATCAAACTCCGTAACATTGGAGACTTCTCCGATTCTAAGATATTTTGATTCTTTAGTAGATGTCTCATGAAAAGTGCTAAATAAAGGGTCTGCGAGTTCTTTCTGTTCTGTAGGGGTAGATCCTGTCAAGGTGGTGATTGTTACCATTCTCTTCTGCACCCTTGTTTGGAAATTGCTAAAGAGCTTCCATTTTATTTGTATTTTTTGTTCATCGTAACCGTCTGTGAACTGCTGTTTTTGTAAGTTACAAGTCAAAGTCACATACTAGCTTGCACCAAGAAAATCGTGTATTCAGTCTGGAATGAGGATGTCATTGGATTCTATTTTATAGATTGCATGTGATAAACTGATTGACAAAGTCTAGAAATAAATTGAGATCATCCCAATGTTTAGGCATCTAAGAGACAGATGGTACCTGCACAGTATCAACTTCTTAACTAGGTCATAAGTTTATAATAGATTATGATGTTCTCTGTTCTTCTGTGCAACTATACTGTCTGACTCTAGGACAAAATATTGCTAAATTTTGGGAAACGGTTTCATCATTAACTAACTATAAATTTTCCAAGGGAAGAATAAGATTAGCAATAGCAAATTTACTGAGTAAATTCATTGATAATGACACAAAGTTCATCCCAACACAGTTATGAGAGAGCAGAGTGTGTACATTTAGTGCATAAAAACAGAAATTTAATATTTCTTAAAAGTAAGAAGAGATAGACCAAAAGAAATAATGGCTATTTTAGGATGCTTTCAATTACAGATACCAGAAAACTCATCCCAAAATGGAATAAGTCAAGATAATTTATTGATTTGCACAACTGAAAAGTTCAGGCTTAGCTGGTTCCAAGGAGATAGATGATGTCAAAACAACATTCCGGCCCCCTATCTCCCTTTGATCTCTGTATCTTTGAGCTTGCTTGGCTTTATTGTCTGGAGATTTTCTATACGTGGTGGCCCCCAGAAGCTCCATTCTCCTAACTCTAAATCAAATAGTGTCAGTACCCTTTTCTCAGCAACTTCAGCACAAAGCCCTAGATTGTGTTTCATTGGCCTAGCTTGAGATACGTGCATTTTCTTTCACAAATGGTAGAGGCCCAGTGATGGTTAAGTAAGGTCAACACCTAAGCCATGTGAATGGAAGTAGAAATACTAGGGAAGGGAAAAGAATGAATGTTGAGTGGGAAAAAATAAGAAATGCCCACTTGCCTAAAACAGCTCCAAGAAACGTGATGACATCATGGATGGCTAAAAACTACTGCACCTGGGCAGCTGGAGGTCCAGAGTTTGCCATTTTATCAAGAGAATCTTCAGCCACTCTAGATGAGGGTACAACAACTTTAAAAACACCAAGTAGTTCTAGGGTCTGGATGGTCTTTAGTCCAAGAATAGAGGTCAGGCACACTTGTCACAAGAAGGCCGCATATTCTCAGAGTGTCTTATCAGGTACAAACACTCAGATATCGGAACTTGTTATCCAGCAGCATCATCTTAGGAAACTAAGAGCAGGTCTACAAGAGTATCTGGATGTGCACAGATGTTCAGATGCAAGTGTCAGTAGCCTTGACACTGTATCATTGATAAATAAGCCCTCATATGAGCAAATACAATAGACAAGACCTAGTCCTGGAAACTCATCCTTCATGAACCAATGGTAGGGAAGGGGAGTGGCAATAAGTATTAAAACCTGGGGTAGACTCCACTGGGTTGAGGTTGGGATGGAGTGGGAGAGGTGGGAAGATGAAGAGATAGTAGAACATTTTTCCTTTCCATTTTGGAGGTGGGTGAGTAGGTCTGGATAAAGTCAAGGTTTTTAAAGGAAGTTGAAAATTTTGATTTTTCAGTGAAGGAAGGAAAAAGCCATGAAGTCCACCATAAAAAGAAAGAAAAAAGTAAAGAAGGGAGGGATGGAGGAAAAAGAGGGAAGAAAACAAAAGAAAGTCTATGTATTGCTTTACTAGACCTGCCATAATAAATACTATAAACTGAGTGGCTTAGACAACTGAATTTGTTGTCTCGGAGTTCTGAATGTTCAATGTCTGAAATTGAGGTGTGAACAGTATTGGTTCTTTCTGAGGGCTGTGAGGGAGCATCTGTTCCAGGCCTCTCCCAGAGCTTTTCCTGGTTTAACAGCAATCTTTGGTCTTTCTTGGCATGTAGAAGCATCACTCCAATCTGTGCCTTCATTTTCACTTGGTGTTCTATGTGGGTTCTATGTGGGGATCTGTCCAAATCTCCCCTTTTCATAAAGAGACCTGTCATGTGGGATTAGGGCCCACCTAACAACTTCATCTCAACTAATGACATCTCCAACAGTCGTATTTCCAAATAAGGTCACATTTTGAGGAACTAAGGGTTAGGACTTTAACATGAATTTCAGGGACACAGTTCAACCCATATCCGTCCTATACCTTCTTACTATTCCATATCTTGTAAGTGCCTGCACCTTCTGCTCCAGTGTTAGAGTTCTAGAGACTGGGGATTAGAGGGAGATCGAGTCAGCTTCAAGAATTCCCTGTTTCCCATCACTGAGATCGTCATGATGACTGAAGAATAAAAGACCATATTCTTCCAGCTTGGATATCTGTGTAATCTTTTGAGGCAATAAATTGGAGGAAAATCAAGATTCTTTTTTATAAAGGGACTTAGTCTTTGATTTTCTAATGGGAGAGGAAACCCCTTTGTCATTTTTACTCTCAATAGGGACAAAAAAATACAGTACTTCTCTTTTCCCACTCCCCATTCTCCCCCTCAGGGAAGGGCACAGGAATGTCATTGGTTAATTCCTAATTTGACTTTTGAGAGCAATGTTTCCTGTTGTTCACACAGACCAAGGGGGCACATGTCACTGAACTGCAAACTTGCCCAGTGTGAGTGAGGCTTTGTGCTGAACGAAAAGAAAATAGCTCTACATTTAACCACAGTCACGTCCTTTGTGGGGCAAACAAAATAATATGCATGATTGCAACCCATAAATAATACACCTGATGTCATCTGCATTTTGCCTACTCTTTAGGACAGAGGCACCTAATTCCTGAATAAGTCAGCATTAATCCTGTACTCCAAACTCCAGGACCAAGTCTTACAGGGAGTGACGTTTCCCTTCACCTCTTCCTCTCCCTAGATTTTCCTTCCAGCCAAGCATAAATAAGTGGGCAATTTCTACCCTGATCACTGAAGCTCTAAAGATAGGGCACTGAACCCAGTAAATGATGAATACATGCCATATGGAGCTAACGGCAAGTTCCAATGTAAATTATCTCCGTATTGCTCTCTGCATTGCAGATAAAAAGTCCCTTGTGTCATCTCTTTGTACTGAGCTGTGTATCTGAAAACAGCTAAAATCACTGAGGAAAATAGAACATTTTACTTCATCCAAAAAGGACTGGGTATTGCTTACATTAATGCTTAGTGAATGTTTTACAAACATTATTTGATGTCGCTTATAATTTATTTCATTTGGAATCTCATATTTTAAGCAAATGTTTGAATCTTTTTGGCCATCTGCATTAACAGTGCAGCGTAGTGTACAAGAGTTAAAGACAAAACACCCTGGGACCAGCAGTTAGCGTAATGGCTATGTCGCTGGACTCCCATGTAGTCAACCGCAGTTCGAGTCCCGGACCCGGTGGCTTAAAACTCACGCCAGACACGTGTGCATGCATGCCCCAGATCCTGAGAGGAGAATGGAGGAGAAGGGATTGTGGCATGGCCATCCCCCCTGGGGGGTGATTTCTCGCTTTCTCTCTGTCTCTCTTTGTCTTTCTGGGGAGCACATGCACCCTATAGCAAAAACCTCTCCAAAAAAAAGACAAAACACCCTGGTTTGGGTTCCTGTGGTGACAATTATATTTGTTAAGTACTTATTAGGTACCAACAACAGTTCTAGGCATTTCACAGAAGTTAGATAATTTATTCATCACACCTCTAGAAGACAAGTTCTATTATCCCCACCTTTGTATATGAAAAGTCTGTTCAACTAGTAACAAGAGCTGAATTCAAATCCATACTGTCAACCACGAAGCCCATATTCTTTCCACTGTTCCATGCTACCTCCTTTTTTTTTCTTTAAAATGTATTATTATTATTATTTTATTGTGCTACCTCTTGTCTTTTAGTTGTTTTGACCTAAAGCAAACACAAATCCTCTCTAGGTCTCTTTTTCTTTAAACAGGAGAGATGGAATTAAATATTCTCTAAGATCCATTCCAGTTGGAAGCATTGTCTTTCTGTGATTATTCCTTTACTTTATAAAATGTAAGTAAATCTTTTATTTGAATGCTGTTTCTCTTCTTCAAACCCCAAGATGATCCTCCCATTGAAAGGAGGAGGGGATCTGGCAGGTGCATGGTGGTTAAGGATGCTGGACTCCCACATGGCCACTGAGGTTTGAGACCCAGGCCTGGCAGCTTGCTTTCTCACTTTCTCTCTTATTCTGTCCTCTGGTCAAATGGAAATAAATAAATAAATGGATAAACAAAGTTAAATAAAATAATTCTTTTTAAAAAAAAGAGAGAAGAAATATTCTTTGTTTCAAAGATAGCAAATAATAGAATTCAGAAACTGTTTTGCCTTGGGCCCATCTCCCCAACTGGCCTATGTGAAATCTAGGAGTACAAAACAGGTAGGAAATTTTAGTTATATACACAGAGATCCCAAAGTTCTCAGATACTATGTAGGTGAGCTATGATGTATGGGTGTAGAAGTACAGGCTATTTAGGATTTACAAGTAGTCACTTACTATTTGCTTAATTTTCTGGGTATTCCTACCAAAGTTCAATAAAAATGTGTTTGCAACATTGCATAATAATTTCTTAATGGACTCTCCCAATTTTTCTTTTTTTGTGTATTGATATATTAATCTAAATATAAGAGGCCAGCCATGTTCTATGAAATAGTTTATAAAGGTTCCAATACAAAGAACAAAGATACTCCTTTAAAGATACTTCTAAAGTTTCTGGAATCTGCACAGACCAGCTATAGGAAAATCAAAGAGACAAAAGTTAGTGTGAGTGCATCCTTATATAGTATGGGGTTGAATAAATTCAGTGAAGGACAACAAGAATGGGTCAGGCCCGAAGTGGTTACTACTGAGGTTTTGAGATTAAATGAGCTGAGAGGTGGCTTCTTTATCATAAACAAAGAAGTACACAATGTATGAGATGTACTTACCTTTGAAAAAGCAGGGGAACTTTCATAGAAATGTTGCCTGTGGAGACCAGTGGTTGGTGTAATGGCTATGTCACTGGATTCCCATGTAGTCAACCAAGGTTCAAGTCCTGGACCCAGTGGCTTATACTCATGTTGGGCGTGTGTGTGTCTGTGTGTGTGCCCAAGATCCCAAGAGGAGAATGGAGGAGAAGGGATTGTGGTGTGGCCATCCCCCCTGGGAGGTGATTTCTCGTTCCCTTTTGGGGGAAAACCCACCCCTAAAAAAAAAAAAAAAAAAAAAAAAAAAAAAACCAAACAAAACAAAAACACCACTCTCCTCCCACCCAAAAAAATAAAGAAAAAGAAAAGAATGTAGGAACAGACCACTGACCAATAACTCAGAGTCACATTTAATCAAATGTCACGAGACAGGGACCAGTAGATGGTGTAATGGCTATGTCACTGGACTGTCACATAGTCAACTGTGGTTTGAGTCCTTGACCTGAAGGCCTCAAACTCACACCTGGCGTGTTTGCATGCATGCTCAAAATCCCTGAGAGGACAATGGAGAAGGGATTGTGGCATGGTCATCTCCCCTGGGAGGCGATTTATCGCTTCTTGTCTCTCTGGCTCTCAGGCGAGTGCACATACCCTATAGTGAAAAATTTAAAAAAAAAAAAAGGAAATGTCACAAGACAACCGAATTTACTGAAGAGCTCAGCAACATAGTGTCTTAACACAGATGCAGAAATTCAAAATGTGAATGTTGTCTACATTTAGATTTTGGAAACCTAGTTTCTAATTTGTGCTGGACCCCAGCCTGCAGCCTAGAGCACACTGCTTCTATTCAATACCATTCTGTACAGTCATCTACAAAATTAAGACTCAAACCATGGTTGACTACATGGGAGTCCAGCGATATAGCCATTACGCCAGCTGCTGGTCCCTAGCTATTCATTTTTATAATTCCACCAGCAATACACAAGTTCCAATTTTCCTGTATCTTCAGCACTTGTCTTTCTTTGATTTTAAGCCTTTTAGTGAGTGTGATATGATATCATATTGTGGTTTTGATTTTCATTTTTCTGATGGCAAATGATGTTGAGGATCTTTGCAGGTACTCATTGACCATTTATACATCATCTTTGGAGAAATGTCTATTTAAGTCTGTTGCTGGTTTTACAGTTGGATTATTTGTCTATTGTTGAGTTGTAATAGTTCTTTATATGTTCTAGATATAAGTCCCTTATCAGATATATGATTTGCAAATTTTTATCCTATCTGTTAATTTTTTCTTTTTTGGTGATATCTTTGAAGTACAAAATTGGAAAATTTTGATAAAGATGTTTATCTACTTTTTTTGTTGTTGCTTATGCTTTTGTAATCATATCTAAAAACCATTGCTGGGCCCAGCAGGTGGCATGGTGGTTAAAATGCTGGATTCTCACATGGCTGACCACAATCCAGGTCCTGGACCTGGTGTGATCATGCCCAAAATCCTGAGAGGAGAATGAAAGAGAAGGGATTGTAGAGTGGCCATCCCCCTCACTTTCCCTCCCTCTGTCTTTCTATGGCAAGTAAGTGTGCCCTATGGCAAAAAGCTAAAAAACAATAACAAGGACAACAAAGAACTACCGCAAAGCCCAAGGTCAGTAAAATTAACTACTCTTTTGTTCTGTTTAGTATGTTTTCTGCTGCTACTACAGAATGCCACAGGCTGGCTAATTTATAAAGAAAAAGTTTATTTTGTTCACATGACCCAATTATCTCTTAAAGGTCCCACATCTTAATACTGTCACAATATCAATTAAATTTCAACACAAGTTTGGAAGGGGACATTCAAAGCATAACATCTTCCAGGAGTTTCATAATTTTAGATGTTGATATGTAGGTTAATGATAAATTTTGTATATAGCTGTTTCTGTACTCTTAAACTTCAGAGGACATTAAAGAAATAACTGAAAATTATGATTGTCTCTCTCTTTAGAGTGTTCACACAGGGCCAGCTGGTAGTGTGGGGGTAAGGGGGTTGGATCCCATACGGATGACTGTGTGGTTTGAGTTCCCAGTGGCCTCAGGAACATACAGTGTGCATGTACATGTGTGCCCAAAATCCCAAGAGGAGAATGGAGGAGAGGGGACTACATTGGGGCCATGCCCCTAGGGGATGCTTTCTTACTTTCTCCTCTCTCTTCCTTTCTGTCTCTCTCCAGTGAGCACAGGCACTCTATAGCAAATTACCATGAGAACAACAACAAAAAATGTTGAGGTGTTCAAACAAGCTCAACATTCATACTGGAAAAGATTGAAGTCTTGGGCTTGATTGTCATTGAAGATATGACAGTATACCCTGGAAAGATCAATATGTTCTGTAAATGCTTTTTATTTTTATTTACTTGTCTGTATGTGTATGTGTGAACACACATGTGCATGTGCTCATGTAAATGTTATTTTAGTTGGATCTCACTGTGTCACAATCCTCCTGCCTTGGCTGGGGTTACAGGCATGCACCACTGCACCTGACTTTTTATGGTGAGCTGGGAATTGAACCTGGGCTACCCATGTTGCCTCAGCCTGCCAAGCGGGAATGTCCAATGTGCACTACTGTGGCTTAGGCTATAAATGCTTTTTATTTTTATTTTATTTAGGTTTATTTATTTATTTCTTCCATGAGAGAGAGAGAAGAGAGACAGGCAACCCTACAGAGTCCTCATGCCACTATTCATCCCCAGCCTTACATATACAGGATCATGGGTGTATACATGCCGATGTATTCAGAAAGAACTTGGGACATGACCTAAGGTCCTTCCCATGTGGCTTTGGCATTGCAGAACATTGCATAACTACTGCACAACCATAACTGGCCTATAAATACTTTTTAAATTGACTTATGGTTACTCTACCTTTTAGAGCTGGGCATAGACAAGTGAAATAGAAATTGGTATATTTAGGAATAATATCTTCCATTTCCCTAACAGACACCATTCTAGCTTTATGTTCACTGTGCAAATTGTGACTATAAGCTTTCCATTTTTGATCAATCAAAAAATTCATAAATAATGCAAAAATAGCCCCAACTGGAAGAAAATAACAACAAAACCTTCTTAAGACAGCAAGAACTGGATTATTACAATGGAAAACAGCTGTGGAGAAACTTTGATTTCACATACATGAATTCATGTATTAAGGGCAGACATTTTAGGAATCACAGAATTAGAAGAGGTCTTAAGATCTCATTTCTTCCTACTGTCACCTCTAAGTAGCCAACTATCCATTTCCCGTTGCCCATTGCCCATGAGGCAAATGAAGCAATTCTTTATCTGCTTCATCTCTTGGCTTCCTCATGTTGGCTTCTTTCTCAGGTGAACTTGCTCCAATATTGGTCCCTGGCAGCGGAATACCCATCTCTATATATCCAAAGGAAAGAGCGTTTCTTTCCTAATAATTCTACCAACAGTTCCAGAATTGTGTCTGCTTGGCTTGACTTAGGAATACGCACTCACACACACACACATATACACACTATATATATATATATATATGTATGCACACACACATATACACACACACATATACATATTCATATCTGTGTGTATATACACAGATATTTTTTGCATTTTCTATCTATATAGTTGTGGTGTCTGTGTCCTTCTTCCCTCTACACCCTCAGGAATCACATGCATTCTTAGGATGTAAGTGGTAGAGCTTCAATAGTAATCCAGTTCTCTCAACTTTAGCCTCATCCCTTTTTTCTTTTTTTGAGAGATTTTTACTATAGGGCACGTGTGCTTGCCAGACAGAGAGATAGAGAGCAGAAAGAAAGAAATCACCCCTCAAGGGGGATGGCCACACCACTGTCTCTTCTCTTCCATTCTCCTCTCAGGATCTTGGGTACATACACACATGCGCCTGGCATGAGGTTTAAGCCACTGGGTCTGGGACTCAAACTGCAGTCGACTATGCAGGAGTCCAGCAACACAGTTATTGCGCCATCTGCTGGTCCCATCATCTCTTGTTCTTTGTATTTCAACCATAACTGGTTTGAATCTCTTTAGAAGACAGCAATTGATTTCTTATATATCTTAATTTTGCCTTAGCTACTTGAATAATTTATAAGATGTTACATTTGTTATAGTTTACTTTTTTTCCCCCCTAGTTTTTGCTATAGGGCACGTGTGCTTGCAGGAGAGAACCAAAAGAGATAGTGAGAGGGAAAGTGAGAAGTCATCCCATCCCCCAGGGGGATGACCTTATGGAAGTTCTTTCTCCTCCATTCTCCTCCTGGGATTTCAGGTATGCACACACATGTCCCTGGCATGAGTTTCAAGCCACCAATCCAGAACTTGAACTGTGTTCTGCCATGTGGTAGTCCAGCACTTTAACATCCAAGCCAGCTGCTAGCCCCTAGTTTACATTTTTATCTCTCCATTTTTCTCTGAAGTTTAAATTTCTTGAAGTTTTT
Organism: Tupaia belangeri chinensis; assembly: GCF_000334495.1. Taxonomy (NCBI): domain Eukaryota; kingdom Metazoa; phylum Chordata; class Mammalia; order Scandentia; family Tupaiidae; genus Tupaia; species Tupaia belangeri. The sequence continues at coordinate 2,319,190 of NW_006159835.1, read as the reverse complement.
AAATATGACTTACACATTTTAAAAAATTTTTACTTCTTTCTTTCTTTCTTTCTTTCTTTCTTTCTTTCTTTCTTTCTTTCTTTCTTTCTTTCTTTTAAAGATTTTTGCCATAGAGTGTGTGCACATGCTGGAGAGAGAGAGACACAAAGGGAGAGGAAAAGTGAGAAATCATCTCCTGGGGAGATGGCCATGCCACAATCCCTTCTCCTCCATTTTCCTCTTGGGATTTTGAGCATGCACACATGTGTGCATGGTGTGTTTTCAAGCCACCGGGTCCAGGACTGAAACCATAGTGTCCGCCACATGGGATCTAGCACCTTAATTAACCACCATGGCATCTGCTGGCCCTATTTTCTTTCTTTTTTAGAATTATTTCATTTTATTTATCTTTTTTTTTTTAATTTTCTACATGGTACATGTACTCATGAGAGAGCAAGAGAGAGTGAGAGACAGTGAGAAAACACGCCATCAGGTCTGGGAATCCAACTGTGGGAGTCCAACACCTTGACCACCATGCCACCTGCTGGCCCTCCTATTTCCTTTTTTATAAAATAGAATCTTGCTGTTGTGATCCTCCTGCCTCAGCCTCCTAGCTTAGTGTACATGCATGTGCACCAGGCCCAGCTCTCTTTTGAACTGAGTGTTGCTATGTTGCCCAGGCCAGCCTGGAGCTTGTGATTCTCCACCTCAGCTTCCCGAATACCTGTATTGTAGGTGCATACCACCATGCCCAGCCTAGAATGGATCAGGAATTGAACCAGGGCATCCCATGTGGTCTGAGCCTGTGAAACACAGCGTCAAAGCAGTGCACACCGCTATGACTGAGCCCAACACCTTCTTACAAATAGTAGGCACTTGCTATTTTCTTGTGTGAGCTACTTGACTTGACATGAAGTAGAATCTTCTATACAACATGAAAATGAGAACAAAACACAAGCCAGAATTAGAGACTGATGGGGAAGATGCCCAGCAGAACAATGAAATTCATGGTTATAAAGCAATTCAAGCACATCAAAAGAGTCAATGAAAACGCTTTTGCTTTTTATGATATAAAACACAAAAGTCATTCCTAGGAATAGAACATTTTCTGAAAGAAGGTTCTTCATTCAGTCTCCAAATTTGAGTGTGTTAGTGGGCACAGAATGGATCTAGAATCAGAACACATTAGATGTACCAGGAATGGATTTATTTTAGGGAGTTTCCATTTTTATCAATTAAATATGCTTTATAACCAGAAACTATAGATAGAAAGCTTTTAGACATTGAAAGAACATTTTAAAGAGTACATAATGATGACTTACACAATATCTTCAATGCAGAGCAACAAGTCTACAATTCAATCATTAGTTTTCATTGTGAAAAAAAAAAACAAAGAATTTTCAGAAGAAATTAGTATCAGTATTTACATTAATATGGAGTTATTTCTATACTCTTAGAATTTTTATTTTTATATTTTTATACATTAAAAATCATAGAATATATACAAGATAGAAACTAACTTCTAATTATTTTACCACTAAAAATATTTAGGAATGGAGCCAAAATATTTCTGAGTACAGGGAAGCTCAGGCTCCTCACCATTGGTTCTCCCAAAGTGTGCTTCTCTGGGTGGAGCAGGCTGGTGCTTCAGTTGAACCAGGGTAACTTCCTCTTTGGCTTCTTTCTTTTTCTGGTCATTTTCCCTCACACGTTTTAGGAAGCTATCTCTGCTCTTAGAATGCTTAATATGCTCAGTACGCACATTAATTCTCTTGGCAAGGATCTTGCCCTTAACTCGTTTGTTCACAACAATGCCAACAGCATGCTGGGTAACATTGCAGACTCTTCCAGTTTTTCCATGGTAACATTCGTGGGACATTCCTTTTTGAACAGTACCCATTCCCTTAATGTCTACAATATTACCATTTTTGTAGATTCGCATGTATGTTGCCAAAGGAACCACTCCATGTTTCCTAAAAGGCCTAGAGAACATATAACGGGTGCCTCTCCTCTTTCTCTCTGTGTTTAGCATTTTGGTTAATTACTAGAAGACAGTGTTCCAGCCAAAAGGCTATTACATTCTTTTTTTAAAAAGAGATTTTTGCCTTAGGGTGTGTGCACTTGCCAGAGAGTGAGATGGAGATAGTGAGAGAGAAAGTGAGAAATCGCCCCCTAGGGGGATGGACACATGGCAATCCTTTCTCCATTCTCCTCCTGGGATCTTGGGCATGCATGCATATGTGCCCGGTGTGATTTTCAAGCCACCGATTCTGGGACTGGAACTGCAGTCAGCCATGTGGGAGTCCAGCAATGTAATCACCATGCTATCTGCTGGTCCCAAGGCTATTACATTCTTAATAACCATTTATGGGCCAGTCCACAGCCCGGTGTTTAAGGCAGTTGAATTCCACATAGTGGATCATGGATCATGCTGTTAGCATCCACGACACAGTAGCTCGAAAGACATGCCAGATATATGTGTGTGCGTGCCCAAAATCCCCAAAGAAGGGAGAAAATGAAGAAGGGATTGTAGTGTGACCATGCCCCCATGGGAGGTGTTTTCCTCACTTTCCCTCTCTCTGTCTCTCTCTCATGAATGTACATGCCCTATTACAACAAACAAGCAAACAGCATTCATTATACTTTTTTTAAGAATTATTTTATTTTTATATATTATTATAATTTTTAAAGATGATGAGAGGGAGAGAGAAAGTGAGAAAATAAGCTGCCAGGTCCAGGACTTGAACAGCAGTCAGCCATGTGGGAGTCCAGCATCCCGACCACCATGCCACCTGTCAGCCTCTCATTATACTCTTAAAAGCTGGATGTGAGCTCCAGGGAATGTATTGATCAGAGTGTTTCTGTCTAGCATTTAACAGGTTGCTGAGACCAGCAGATGATATAATGGTTACATTGCAGGACTCCCACATGGCCAACCATGGTTCAAATCCCAGACCTGCCAGCTTGAAACTCACAGTGGGTGCTTGTGTGTCCGAAATTCTGGGAGGATAGTGGAGAAGAAGGGACTGTAGCCAGATCATCCCCCCAGGGGCTGATTTCTGACTTTCTGACTCTGTCTTTCTGGTGAGCACAAGTGCCCGATAGCAAATATCTCTCTTAAAAACAAAACAGGGGACCAGCAGTTAGCGTAATGGCTATGTTGCTGGACTCCCATGCAGTTGACCGTGGTTCGAGTCCCGGACACTGTGGCTTAAACTCATGCCAGGCACATGTGTGTGCGTGGCCAAAATACCGAGAGGAGAATGGAAGAGAAGGGATTGTGGGGTGGGGCCATGCCCTCTGGAGGGTGATTTCTCACTTTCTGTCTCTCTGTCTCTCTGTGTCTTTCTGGCGAGCCCTGTGCCCTGTAGCAAAAACCTCTCAAAAAACAAAACAGGTTGCAGGTCATCTCTCTCAGACAATGTTATTTCAATTTTGACAAGTGTTAATTTTGAACTTTTGTAGTTATACTATTGATTTATAGCCATAGTTTTTATTATTTATTTATTTATGAGATTTTTGTTATAGGATATGTGTGCTTGCTGGAGAGACAGAGACAGACAGAGACACACCCAGTGATGGTCTCACTGCAATCCCTTCTCCTCCATTATCCTCCTGGGATTTTGCATATGCACACACATACACCCACACCTGGTATGAGCTTTAAACTGGTAGGTCTGAGATCAGAATTGTGGTCGACCACATGGGAGTCCAGTGTCACCATCTGCTGGTTCTCAGTCATAGTTCTTTTTTTTTTTTTTTTTTTTTCAAATTTTTTTTTTTTTTTTTTTTTTTTTGGAGAGGTTTTCGCTATACAACACGTGGCACTTGCCAGACAGACAGAGAGAGACAGAGAGATAGAAAGCGAGAAATCACCCCCCATGGGGGATGGCCATGCCACAATCCCTTCTCCTCCATTCTCCTCTCAGGATCTTGGGCATGCATGCACACGTGCCTGACGTGAGTTCAAGCCGCCAGGTCCGGGCCTCGAACCGTGGTAGACTACGTGGGAGTCAAGCGACATAGCCATTATGCTAACTGCTGGTCCCTCAGCCATAGCTCTTTGAAAAACGGACAAGGCCACCTCCATGACCTAGTGGGTAAGGGAGTCAGATCCCACATGGCCAACTGTAGTTTGAATCCCAACCTCAGTGGCTTGAAAAATACACTGGGCATGTGTGCATACATGCATAAAATCCTGACAAGATGGAGAAATGGAGGAGAAAGGATTGTACCATGATCATGTTTCATTGGAGGGTACTTTTCTCTTTCACTCTCTCAGTTTCTCTGTCTCTCCCTCTCTGGTGAGTGCATGCACATTCTGGCAATTAAAAGAATAGATTGTCTCTCAAGTATTCAGTGAAGTATAAAAATAATTTTTTTGATGTGTGTTTGCTGGAGAGACAGAGACACAGACACAGAAAGCAAGAAATCACCCCCCAGGGAGGATGCTCACACCGTAATCCATTCTCCCTTCCCCTCTTGGATCTTAGGCATACATGCACACATGCCCAGTATGAGTTTTAAGCCACCCGGTCCAGGACTCGAACTATGGTCAACTACGTGGGAGTCCAGTGATGTAACCATTATACTATCTGCTGGTCCCTAAAACTAATTTTAAAATAGTAATATAGGGGCCGACCAGTGGTGTAATGGTTAAAGGTGCTGGACTCCCACATGGTTGACCATGGTTCGAGCTGTGCACCTGGGGGCTTGCTTTCTCACTTTTTCTCTCTCCCTCATGCTCTGTCCCTCTCTGGTCAAATTAAAATAAATAAATAAATAAATAAATAAAGTTAAATAAAATAATTATTAAAAAATAGTAATGCAAATACTATAATTCAAATAAATAAATGTAAATTTCAACTAGACTCCAGTGCAAATACAGTTTATAAATCCATATGTGCTATGACAAGTCTGTGTGTGACTTTGCACCAGCAGCCACAATAAAAGAAGGAACTGGATGCACAATGATACATATTTTAAAACTGAATTTTACTGAGTGGGTGATTGATTACTTAGTGCCCACTATATTACCTTTTATGGCATTTTTTTGTTAGGTTTTGCATCCTTGTTAAACCAAGCACAGTCACTTCATTGACTGGAATTTTCTAAAGCAAACGTAAAACAATGGCTTCTAGTTGATGAGGAATGTGAGCTCCAGAACAGAGATATTTGTCTCTTTGGATGTGCTGTGTCCTCAATATCTAACAACAATGCCTTGAGAGTCATAATTATTCACTGAATATTTGTTGATAAATGAATGGATTTTTCACTAAAAATATCCTCAAAGAAAGTTTCACAAAGCTAACATTCAATTATACTTCATGCAGCAAAACTAGGTACAAATTATTTTGTTGCCTAAAGCTTATAAAAGCAGCTGACAGTTAATGAGATACTATTAAGAGAAATTAGTAGGAGGAAGTAGCATGAACTATTGGTAAAATTGTGTGATCCAACAACATTCTTGGGCACCACAAATATTCATAGCATACAACATTGAAGGCCAGTTCCTATCGTGCATGTGATGCAGTAACTTCACATCATGAGGGAGAAGGACTCAGCAGTTCAGTCTATTACTGACAACTAACTGCAGGATTTTGGTAATTTCCCTTCTTAAGGATTTGTGATGTAAATAGGATGGAAAAGATGCTCTGTAAACAAAGCAACATGGCTTTGTTGAGTGGCTAGGACATGGGCTTCTGCAAGACTGAAAGAAGTTGAGTAGTCAGCTATCTGCTCCCTTCGTGCTCTGATTGTTCAAGGAAGGAATGAATATTTCAAAGATGATAAAGTTATGACCTCTAAATACACATCTCTTTAGCATATGATGTGTAAAGGAAGAGGCACAAGTAAAACACCCCTTTTAAACACCATGGTATGCTGGTTATCAGAGAAAAAGTGCTCACACATTTCTGAAATGAGAAATAAGACACTGATCATACCAGGAAGCTATTTCAAGGGGCTTTCTCAATAAGTATAACTTAATAGTACACTCCGTATGTATCACAGATTAAAAACTTATTTAAGGGGAAAAATACAGTTTTTGATGTTAAAGATACCAGGATTTCTTTAGAAGACTGAACTATAGCCCAAAAACTTGACTTTTGCTAATACTTGAATGTCTTTTCTTGGATAAAGAGATCAATGATGCATTACGGAGAATATTTAAAAATAGCATCCAAAGATTGCAACAGAATATAAGGAAATATCCAGCAGCTCTCATGAAATCCTCCTTGCTTAACAGGCTATGTTCTGCCCACTGTAAGCCCAGTCACTTTTTGGGTGACTTGTTACGAAAAGAGAGACCTGGGCCAGTATCACAACTCTCTCTAGCTCCCAAGTTCTTGACTTTGTGCTGGAATCTACCTCCATCTTGCTCTGCCTAGAAGATTGCCCAAATTGTGTATGAGTTAATCCTGCCCTTTGAAAGCTGAGTTTATTTTCCAGCTTTATTTATCTGGGACAAGCTTTTGTGACAAGGCTTTCCCTTGGCTCATACCCAGTACCCTGATAAGTAGGGTTCTACCCGGTTTCAACTGCTGCTGTTCTTTGCACTGTTTGAAATGGAAATGCTTTGATTTAACACCACATTGGGGGGGAGGAGGGGATATTCCATGCTCTCCAAGACTGTGAATTCCTACTGCTTTTTCTTTGCCTTCCCTGTCTAGCCTTATTATTTTAGAAGACATTAATTTAATTATCTTGTTCATACTAAATATAGCCATCCAAGAATTATTCAGAGGAAAACACTGGCTAGATCTATATCTGGTTACCTGGAATTTATTGCAATTATTGAAGACACAAATGAAATGAAGCAAAGGTCAGTCTCGCCCTTCTAATTTTCAAAAGCTCTTGACACTTCCTGGGAAATGACCAATAAGTCTTGGCCAAGAGTCTTTACTGATTTCATAGGACATAAATTCATTGAATTTTGTTAAGACATTTTCAGAAAGGCTTGAAATTCCAACTCAAAACATTTCTGCAATAACCTGGATAATAGCCCATTAATTTCTGATGTATAAATTGTCTCTGATAGCTGTATTTATCTTGGCATACATAACATTTGTGGATTGCGACTTTACCATCATAAAATTATCTCGAGTAATTTGAAGGGTCAAACTAAGAGGATGGTATGTTGTGCCCCAGATTGCGAAATTCCCAAAAAACCACCAAGGAGCCAATTCCAATGCAAGCACACAAGGGTCGCTTTTATTCAGGCTCCAGCCAGGAACCCCAATCCTCACCAACACAGCAGGTCAGAGTTGAGAACCCTGGTGTTAGTTGGGCTGGGTTTTTATTTGACTGTTTGGTGGGGGGAGGTCGAGGGGTGCTGAGGAAAGCACTCAGGCGGCTATACATTGGCTGTAGATGTCAAGAAGCATAGTTGTCTTTTACTGATTGGCAAGAAAGTTACTTCAGGTCTCTGGTATTTC
>NW_006159835.1:2298836-2311743 GCF_000334495.1 Tupaia belangeri chinensis | reverse complement strand
TGTTTTTTTTTTATCATTGGCCAGCCCTGGTGGGGTGATGGTCTTATGACCTTCTCCTATGTGACCGGCTTGCCTCCTTGAAATGGTGCCGATTCTGAGCAAGGTGGGTTTAATAAAACAGAGTCGCCTTGTGAAAAAATGGAGTCACTCTGATCCTTCATATCCCCCTTTCCCAAGTACATAGTAGAGCCAGTCATAGATCCCTGTTATTGAACTCTGTATGGTCCCAGTCAGGGATGGGCTGATTCTATAGTCGCTAGTTGCTGGGCACAGTTACTCATGCAAAGGAATGTCTGGTTGGATGACCTGGGCTGTTGTTCATGATATGCAGCCACTAGGTTCAATCACTTATAGGGAGATAGTGATATAGCACTTTTTGAGACAATGTAAGCAGTTTACAGAAGCAGAACAGCATTTGGTTAGGTACTTATGGACATAGCAAAATTCCTCACAAAATAGACACCATATTATTTTTCTTTCTGAATTTGTTTAAATATTTGTTAAGGAGAGTCACCCTGATAGTGCAGTACCTGGTATATTTGGGCTCTAGGTCTGGAGGTAACTAGTATCTAATATTTAATGGCTTTTATCTTTTTTTTTTTTTGAGGAGGTTTTTGCTATAGGGCACGTGTGCTTGCCAGAAAGACAGAGACAGAGAGAGACAGAAAGCAAGAAATCACCCCCCAGGGGGGATGGCCATGCTGCAGTCCCTTCTCCATTCTACTCTTGGGATCTTGGGCAAAGCATGCACATGCGCCCAGCGTGAGTTTAAGCCACCGATTCTGGGACTCAAACCACAGTCGACTACATGGGAGTCCAGCGACATAGCTATTATGCTAACTGCTGGTCCCAATGGCTTTTATCTTGTAAGAGATGGGATTGGATAAGAAAACTGAGTAAACTAGAGCCAAAAGTTAAATTAGAAACACAGTTAATAGAGGAATTAACAGGGGCAAGGGCTAAGGAGCCTACTACCAGAGGTCACTCTAACTGTCCCATGAGTCAGCAGCAGTCTGTCTTTTTTTTGCCCATCTGGTCGTGGAGCTGCTGAGCCATACTCCTGACAATGTCTGACTTAGAGTAGTCAGCTTCTGGAGTGACTAGAGCAGGGCTGTTCTCCAATCCCTGAAGCACCATCACAATGGATTCTCTTGGCTCATCCTTATGGACCAAGGCCCTGGTGAGTCCGTGGAAGCAGTCCTCTTGGCTTTGGTGTGACAGACTCACAGGCTAACTTTACAACTATGTGAGGCCCCATCTAGACTAGTTGGAGGGGCTCCTCTCTTTTAGTTGTTTTACTGTATATAACATTCAAAGATAGCAGAACCAGCTCCAGAACACTAACTTGATCAATTCCTATAACTCTTTTTTAGATTTTTGTAACACAACTCAAACATTTAACAACTTGTTTCACATCCTCTAGTCTTTTTCTCTTTTTTCTCTCATTCTGATATAGCCATTTCACTTTCAGACAGAAACTCACTACACAAAAAAATTTTTTATATAAAAACATTTCTTTTTAACCTTTTCTACTAGAAATATATTTTTACAGCCATAATCCTTTTTTCAGTTTTTTATCTTATTTTTTATTTTTATTTTTTTTACAAGTTTAACATTAAAAATTGTCTTAATCTAACAGACAAGTTTAATTATAAACATTTATTTTACTTGCATTTATCTAATTTTATCTAATTTTTTTAAAGTTATCTACAGAAACAAGGCTATTTATTTAAGGTGTTTTTAAAGAAAAGCAAAACCAGGCCAGTCTTACATTAACTAGTTTTATTTCATCTAGAGACTGAACTATTAGACACCATAGATTTTCCAATGTTCCCTAAGTTTTCTGTTTTCCTCTGGGACTTGATTCCCAAGGGAGCCTTGCCTGAGAGTTTTACGATTTACCTGTGTATGAGCAACACAATTGGAGACAACACCATTGATAAGGCTATCTAGACTAGGCACAAAGCATTTTTCTTAACTAATTTAGCAAGGTTTGTTTTTCCCAGGTAGGTAATCTGGTGTACCTGATCTATAATGACTTGTTCAAGGGCCTCAGGGATTATTGGCCTGCTGATTTGGTAACAGCAGTCAACTTTGGGGTCCTCCAGTAACCTACTGCTTATGGGCACAATTTTTTTTTTCTCCTCCTCCTCCTGAGTTTAGGAGGCCGAGGACAGAGTTTGGGGCAGCTACAAGAACTTTTAGTTGCTGATAGAGATGTCTCCCCTCTGGCTAGGTCTTATAATTTTCTCTCTTGTCATATGGTCAGCCAACCTGTTTGCTACTATCTTTTTCTTATTTTTTTTTATGAGTGTACCTTGGAAACAACCTTAACCTCTGATTTAGACAGAAATCAATAGCCACTTTAAGGGTTACCTGAGGCTTGTCCAGTGTTGTCAGATGTCCAAGGGAAGCCACTGGGGTCTTGGGCCCATTAATCCTCACTTTCAAAGGCCAGAATAGATTCCAGAAGTCTAGAGCTCCCTTCAGAGCTCAATGCATTCTGTCTGGACTCTAGTGACCATTTCCACACTGGGGACAAGGATGCCAGTCATGGGCATTGTTCAGTGCCCGGGCTGCCCACATTGGAAACAGAGTTTCTTCTTTTTTTTTTTTTTTTTCTTTTTTTTGAGAGCTTTTTGCTATAGGGCACATGCGCTTGCCAGACAGACAGAGAGAGACAGAGAGACAGAAAGCGAGAAATCACCCCCAAGGGGGGATGGCCACGCTGCAGTCCCTTCTCCTCCATTCTCCTCTCGGGATCTTGGGCACGCACGCACAAGCACCCGGTGTGAGTTTAAGACACCGGGTCTGGGACTCGAACTGTGGTCAACTATGTGGAAGTCCAGCGACATAGCCATTACGCTAACTGCTGGCCCCGAAACAGAGTTTCTTCTGAGGCAGAGGCTCTGATATGGGCTGTTTCCAGATCCTGTCCTCAGAGTAGTTCCCAGCCTTCAGGATTACCACAAGTGACTACTGGGTGAGAGTTAAATCAAAGGTTAAGGTGTCCTGCCAATTTTGTTATAATACGTCTCTGAGTTATTTGGAAGCTTTTCTGATATCTGTTTTGAATTGTTTCTACATGGAGAAGTGAACCTAAGTTTGAATAGATCCTACAAGGAGCAGCTGAGTACTGTCAGGAGGGCAGAGCCCAGTTAACAGGTGTTACAAGGCATCTGCCTTATCACCTATACAAAAGCCCTGGCTGGAGAATATAATAATCTAAATTCTTGTTTTTGTTTTTTAGCTAAACCTCTTCTTGATCATTTAATTAAAGGGAGAGTTCAGTGGGGGAGAGGCCTACCTAAAAGAAACAGAAGGAGCACATGAAGGCAAGGGGGCTAGAAGAGAAGGCAGTCTGGAGCTCTTAGCCTTAACTTGTCCCACCTCATTTCTTGAGATTCTTACTCTATTAAGCTGTTAGACAGGAGTTTTTAAGCTTTTGTCTCAGATATATAGGTTCAATTTTTAATAACTGCCCATGTCTATCTTTTTTTCCTTTTACTTTGGGAAATTTGATGTTTTGAGTGAATTTTTGTTTTTCAGCAACCCTAAATTTTAGCATATACCAGCAGCTTATGAACATGTACAAACAATAACTGAACAATTTTACTAGTAGACCCTCTCAATATTTTTTAAATTTAAAAACCAATAATAGGAATAACTAAAGCACGTTAACTTAACAACAAGAATTATAAGGAGGACTCAGAGGGAACCAGGCAATGTTTCCATGAGTCCATATTTAACATTGGATTTATACCCCTTTATACCAATTTTACCTTTTTAACTCACATGCATTCCATTGGTCACCCAACATGCAACTTTGTCAAAGATTCTCTCTCTCTCTCTTTTTTTTTTGTCAACCTTGGCTTAACAGTTTAGAAAACCAAGTAGTTTACATAGAAAATGAATATTTTATCCAAATGATTAGATTTCTTTAGAAACTTGTACTTGTAAGAGTACATTCTCTTTTCATCGTCTTTGTGAATTTCTTTAAGGACATGACATTAGGAATAGAGTCATAGTTAATGCTCTGAAAAAAATTCATAACTGACAAAGGAATTTGGCTATATATACACCAATTTAACATAATAGCCTACGATTAATTCCTCAGAATCTCAAATTATTTTGGAACATGATGCATACATAGACATAAAAGTATATAACTTATTTATACATATAACTCAAATACAATACTAAGAAAACTAAAATTACCCAATTTCACAATGTTTTTCATTTTTATCTAACATATAAAGAATAATTCTGATTGGCTTAACAGCTCTTTTGGATGTCTCAGGGGCACTCTGTAAATATCTAAGAGTTACTTTGACGTCAAAGATCTTCTGTTAGCACTAAAACTAAAGCCAGAAGATAGTTGTAAATTTGTTTCCTTGTTAGATATCTACTATGTAAAATACAACACACAACACATAAATACTAGCTGTTTCATTAAATCAACCATATTAAGATAAGCATGATGTTGTTTGATTAATAAAAATGTAGACAAAACATATGTTTGAGATTGTGAAGACCTTCACTTATTAATGTTTTTCTTTCATTACATTTGAAGCCAGCTCATTCACTAAAGTTATATGAACTTGAGAAACATTGAAACCAATTTCTATGAGCACTCTTTTTATAAACCAAATGGAATAGAATACCTCTTTTTACACAGACATACAACATGTAGTACGTGACATGACATATTACATGCATAGATGCATACAAACACATCAAGATTACAAGAGCCAGTTTCCCTGGGGTTACTTTGACATTGATATTCTTTCGAGTAACCTTCTTTTTTTAAATTTTTAATTACACACTTAAGGACAGTAGAGGACAGTAGAAATTTAACTTTTTGTTGTCTATACTATTAGAGTTTTTACAACATAAATATTCTTGATATTCCTACCCCTTTTAAGTGCAATGGTTTTTAAAAGGCCCTCTTAGTTTTTGGATGGAGAGCTTGATGCTATAATTATAACTTAACCTCCCTCTGTTGAGGGTACTTCCTTTAAGGGCAACATGGTCTACTGAGGAATCAGAGCTTCAATTCTCCCTCATTTCCTTGGATCTACTCTGGGTTTAGGGCGGTGAGAGGAGGGCTGAGGAGGCAGCTGATGCTGCTAGGATTATAAGGGGGAGGAAGATCCAACTCTTCAGGATCAGACTGCAGAATGGGAGGGGGTTTTGTTCTCTTTTCTGCGTACCAATTACAAGAATACAGGTTGTTGTTGTTTTGTTTTTCTACAAAGCCCTCATCAAAGTGGTGTAGTATGCAGCTAAGGGTAGCCTTAAGAGAGCTATTTTTGTTTCTCATAATTTTTAGAATTAAGACAAGAAAGGAAATAAACATTTCAACCTCTTTATAGTAAAATTCTTGAAGAACCTCTTGGTATGTGAGGTCAATAATTCATTGTTCTATATTCTCCACTGAAGGGGATGAAGGATAGAACCAAGAAATATTTTCTAAGAGGGTTCGAAGAAAATAAGTAAACTGACAGTAGAAGCAGTAGAAACACATAGAAATCCCTAGAAAAGGACAGGAACACCCAAAGAAATGCCTCCAAAGGTCTTACAGTAAAACTCCACAACCTTTTGGAGGATCAGTCAGCCTCTCTTGTCAGCTGCCAACAACCCCAAGAGGAGCTCCAGGGCCCTGGGAAGTCCCATGTGGCACCTCCCATAGAGCAGTCCGGGGTAGCCGGCAGCCAGGCCAAGTGAGGACGCTCTCCCTAGGATGCCTCACCCAGGTACCAGACAGGTACGTGATCTCGTTGGGGCCTCCAAATGTTATAATCTACTCAGCGAGAAATGAGAGGACAGCCAGACATAGCCAAATTTATTGGAGTTTATTGATTAAGCTGGTGGCATATGGGAGGACTCATGTCTCTCAAAACCCTGCAGCTCTGAGTAAAAGGGGTCAGAGCTCATATAGGCCAAAAATGCACAGTCATGTCCAGGATGACTTGATGGTTTACAAGGACAAAGGAACGAAGTTAAGGGGCTTCAGGAGAGATGGGGGTAGGTTTTTTTTTTTTTTGTTTTATCTTCAAAGCAAAAAAGCCGGTTACAGAAGCAAAGCAATAGGTTAATCATTCTTCAGGGTATGTTCCATCATAAGGGTCAGAGCGGAAGTCTGAGTCTGTCCCATTTCCATCAGAAAAACGTACATACCCACAGAGATAGGTAATAAACACACAGACAGTATAAATGCAGCCGCGCAGATACTCTTCATCGAGTAAAAAGCAAACCGAAATTGGGACAACGGCCTCATGCCGTGCCGTGGGAGTGACCCGCTATGTCCCTTCAGAGAACTCAGAGCAACTAGGGGTACTCCGTCCCCTCCTGGGGATCTGGAATGTCTTCTAGGCCCCCCAGATTGGCTGCCACCAGCGTGTCTGCTAGACCGATTTGGATCTATTACAGAGTTAGAGCCCTCAGAGACCGAACAGGACAAACACAGAGACAAAGGAAACACGCGGGCTATTATCAGTGGACCCTCTGGTTCAGGGATCCTGGCGGTGTTGGAGAATCCCAGACAAGCCCCAAATGTTGTGCCCCGGTCGCAAAATTCCCAAAAGACCACCAAGGAACCAATTCCAATGCAAGCTCACAAGGGTTGCTTTTATTAGAGCTTGAGCCAGGACCCGCAATCCTCACTGACACAGCAGGTCAGAGTTGAGAGCCCTAGTGATAGTTGGGCTGGGTTTTTATTTGGCTGTTGCGGGAAGGAGGTTTGGTGGGTGCTGAGGAACACACTCAGGTGGCTATACATTGACTGTAGATTTCAGGAAACATAGTTGTCTTTTACTGATTGGCAAGAAAGTTACTTCAGGTCTCTAGTATTTCCCTTTTTTTTTTTTTTTTTTTTTTTATCACTGGCCAGCCCTGGTGGGGTGATGGTCTTATGACCTTATCCTATATGATCAGATTGCCTCTTTGAAACGGTGCTGATTCTCAGCAAGGTGGGTTTAACAAAACAGAGTCGCCCCATAAAAAAATGGAGTCACTCTGGTCCTTCAGGTACATACCAGTAAAGGGTACACTAGAGTTAGAGATGATATTTAATTGTCCATAAAGGACGACTGGGCCAATGGTTAATGGCTGTCATCATATAAACAGATTAATTTCTGTGCTGTGGTGTTAAAAATTTGAATATCACATTTTAAATATCATTACCTGTAATGCTCTTTTAAAACTTTCAAAGGCTTCTAAACATTCACTGTGTTGTTCCAGATTGTCAGCAGGAGTCAGTGCTGTTGAATCACCAGTGGATAGTATCCCTTGACTTGTTTCTGTTTGTATCTAAATTTCAGGGTAGGCAAGGATGCTCTTCTACCTCTACTATCAGGCCAAGTTGGCCCTTCCTAGATACTTGGGAGTTGGACAAAAATGAAGTTTTGGCACACAACTGAGATCCTGGAGTTAGTGTCATCTCAGATTCAAAGTCCAAAGCTTCATTATAACTAACTTCAAAAATTCATTCATGGATGGGGCCAGCAGCTGGCGTAATAGCTACATTGCTGGACTCCCGTGTAGTCAACCGCGGTTAGAGTCCTGAACCTGGTGGCTTAAATTTACGCCAGGTGTGTGTGTGTGTGTGTGTGTGTGTGTGTGTGCCCAAGATCTTGAGAGGAGAATGGAGGAGAAGGGATTGAGGCGTGGCCATCCCCACTGGGGGGGGGGGGGATGATTTCTTGCTTTCTGTCTCTCTCTGTCTCTCTCTGTCTTTCTGGCGAGTGCACGTGTCCTATAGCAAAAACCTCTCCCCCCTCCAAAAAAAAAAAATTAATTCATGGGTAACTGGAACAGAAACAATTTTATATAAGAATTCTGTTTTTAGTTGAAAGATGGTTTTCTAATGCAACTTTTCTAAGCTTTCATGTCAATCACAGAATTTGAATCCCATAATGAAAAAAATAAGGGTCATCTTTTAAAAGAATAAACACATTTTTATTATAGGTATTTTGTTAGAGTTATTATTGAAAGTTGTATGGCAAGTATAAATCTCAATAAAAAAAATCAAGTTTGCAAGAAACTCCATTTTATTTTTCCATTATTCAACCCAATTTCTGTTTCAAGCTCTGATTTCACAAAGATTGGCAAATGAGTAATCATAGTCAATTCGGCAGGGATAGCATTTCAATTCAGGGGTCTTACACTGTATCAGTGTCAAGGGAAAGGGATGGAGCCTTTGATCCTTTATCCTTCTTCCACCTCTACCATGCTGGGTCTCCTGAGATTTCTGATATGCATCTTTCCTTAACAGCAGCCAGCCCCACAGATTGTTGCTGAGTTTATACTGGTCTATCAGCAAGGCCCCTTTGAGCCTGGTGGCTTTCCACTGCCTCCAGACCCTTTTGGACATCTGGAAGCTGTTGGGCTTCCTGACCTCTATGATACTATGTAAGTCTGCACTGTCCATTATGGTAGCTACTAGCCATGTGTGGCTATTTAAATTTAAGTTAATTTAAAGTACATATTGTTAAAACTTAAGTTTCTTAGTTATGATAGGCACATTTTAAGCACTTACTAGTCCCAAGTGGCTAGTGGCTACTCTAGTGGACAGCCAGGTATCGAACATTTCATTCATCACAGAAAGTTTTATTGGACTATGCCACAAAGTCTTGGCTGGCTTAGATACATGGCCAGCATTTTCTTCTCTTCAATGTCTTGCCACCTTTTAGATAGGTCCTGCCATTTTAAATGCCCCTCTTCAAAGCTTGTGCCAGAATAGGTTAAAAACAGGTTGTTCTCATGGATCCACTAGCATCTGGGTCTCATTATATTCCCTCTAACTTTGTTCTCCTTCCAGCCCAGGAGCTCCGTGTCTTATCTGTGTGAAAAGAAGTTTTACTATTGTCTATAATAGCACTGTCCAACAATGCAAGCCACATACATATTTACATTTTTCCTGTAGTCACACATAAAAAACTGACAAAACAGGTGAAAATAATTTTAATGTCTTTTATTTAACAAATATATCCAAAATATGATTTCAGTACATAATTGATAGAGTATTAATAAGATACTTCACATTCTTTTTTGTAAGTATTTTTATTTTCTTAAAAGAATTATTTATTTTATTTATTCTAATTATTTTTTAATTTGATCAGAGAGAGACAGAAACAGAGAGACAGGAAAAGTGAGAAAGCAAGCCGCCAGGTCCAGGATTGAACCATGGTTGACCATGTAGGAATCTAGTGCCTCAACCACCATGCTACCTGCCAGCCCCAATATACTGTCTTTAAAACCAGTGTATATTGAGCCCAGCAGATGGTATAATGGTTATGTTGCTGGACTCCTGTGTAGTTGCCCGTGGCTCAAGTCCTGGACTCAGTGCTTTAAAACACACCTGGTGCATGTGCATACATGCCCAAGATCCCAAGAGGAGAATGGAGGAAAAGAGATTGAGGCATGGCCATCCCCCCAGGGGGTGGTTTCTTGCTTTCTGTCTCTCTGTCTCCCTGGCGAGCACATGCACCCTATAGCAAAATTCTCTCTCTAAATAAAAAGAAAATCAGTGTATATTTCATACTTTTAGAGCATTTCACTTGGACTAGCCACATTTAGAATGTTCAATAGTTATATGTAGCCAGAAGTTACTGAATTGGATAGTGCAGGTTTTTAACTATATTCCATTTTATTATTCTCCAAAGGGCTAGGCTTTTGAAACTCAACAAGCATGATTATTTTTTTTTCACGTTCTGTTTTATTCCTTTTGTGGAAAAGTGAGCAAAGGCCAATTGAGGGTAACTCGGGATGGGATATGAAAGGAGAAAGCCATGGGATAGAAAGAAATACCTGGACAAACAACTACCTCAAAAGTTGTTGGTTGAAATTTCAAAAGTATCACCTGCCACATTTTTAAGGACATAAACATTGCTGAAGGATGGTTTCAAGTAAACTTATTTGCTGTGAGTTTAAAATAATTTCATTAGCAGTTAAAAATTGCAGTAATGTTGTGTACAGTGTAACTGCTATGGTAACTGGAAAAACAATGCAAAAATCTGCAGTGTTATTATTAGGAGTAAATCTTATTACTTGGACTAAGGCATAGATAAATTCCATTAGTAGTTAAATCCCACAATAATGCCTCTGAGAATTTTTACTGTGGAAACTATAAAACCCAAAGATAAGAATTTTATCACAAACAAAGATAATACCAATTCAAACCTATGGCTACATTTCATATACTAGAATCTCTATTTTGGGGATTTTTGAAACAATAACTAGAAAGCCTGCTTTATTGAAAATTATTTTTGTCATTTCAAATTTGTTATGGCAGAGAAGATTTAAAGTTTTAGTCTTTTTTTTTTTTTTGGAGAGGTTTTTGCTATAGAGCGTGTGCGCTTATCAGAAAGACAGAGAGAGAGACAGAGAGATAGCAAGAAATCACTCCCCAGGGGGAATGGCCACACCACAATCCCTTCTCCTCCATTCTCCTCTCAGGATCTTGGGCACACATGCACACGCACCCAGTGTGAGTTTAAGCCACTGGGTCTGGGACTCGAACCACAATCGACTACATGGAAGTCCAGCGACATAGCCATCATATCAACTGCTGGTCCCAGAAGATTTAAAGTTTTCAGATGGCGTTTTCCATTTAGTTATTTGTATTCTATCTTCTTTTTAAGCTTGATGATACTTAAAGGTAAAATTGAAATTATTCTTTTTTTTGGGAGAGGTTATTTTTTTTTTTTTTTGCTATAGGTCACGTGTGCTTGCCAGACAGACAGAGACAGACAGATAGAAAGAAAGTGAGAAATCACCCCCCAGAGGGGAGGACCACGCCGCAATCCCTTCTCCATTCTCCTCTCGGGATTTTGGGCATGCACATACATGCTCCTGGTGTGAGTTTAAGCCACCAGGCCCGGGACTTGAACCGCAGTCGACTACATGGGAGTCCAGTGACATAGCCATTATGCTAACTGCTGGTCCCAAAATTGAAATTATTCTAATGTTGAATTTTCAGTTAAGTAAAATATCTATAAACTTTTACAGTCGACAACCCAGGTCAAATGGACCAGACAATTAAAGAAACTAGAAACCACAGGCCTATTAGATGCAGATTAAATCTGGGATAGGAGACCATAGATCAGGGGATTAGAAGGGGTGCAAAAACTGTGGAAAGTCTTGGAAGGAGGAGGGTCAGTAGATTTACATGCTGGTGGATATGAGAAATGGGGACCTAAGAACAAGCATGCCCAGATCCCAGCTAATACACAACACGAGGGATGATCACCAAGACTGAGGGTAAAAGAATTTCTAGTAGTTATAAAATCCTGAGCCCACCTAAATTATTTATGTTCCAATCTTGGCAGTCACTGAATTAGTGAGAGAGGAATAATGCTAACTGTATTGTTTGAGAGTCTCTAGTTCTTGAGGTAGTGATGTTTGGTGCCAACTAAGTATTGCCTAAGTATTCCTAAAGGTCTGTTTTTATTTATTTATTTATTTTTTGACAATAGCACATACTATTAATTATTACTTGATAGTTTACTATGAGCCAGCTACTTTATGTACATATCTTTTAACTTCTCAACCTTCTAGAAAGGTAGGCATGATTGTATGTTTTACAGAATAGGAAGCTAAAATGCAAAGAAGTTAGGTAATTTGTGTTACTTTCATGTACACATGCTGAGCATGTTTCTAAAAATTATTTAGGAATAGGGACTGTAACTTTTATGTAATATTAATAGTATTTAGTATGATTAATAGTATTCAATAATCATCAGCTAAGTAGTACAAAAGATCTTAAAATATTATAAGGTTCTTAAATAAATTTAGTTAGCAGGTAGGTTATTTAAAAAAAATTATCGGTAGAATTAGTAGGTTGTCTGTGGGGCCTCCAGGAGAGAACAGCTATTTCAAAGTCTGCTCTTAATTCCTTCCCTCATTCAGCAAACAATTCTGACCTCGGTCTTTTCTTAGCTACATCAAAGGCTAGAATAAAAAAGAAAAGTTTACATGCAAGAAAAATTCTTCACTTAAAAAGGAAGAGTTGGACTGACCACTGTTGTGGTAGTTAAGGCAGCTGTATGCCAAATGACCAACTGTAAGGTTTGAGTCCTGGACCCTGCAGCTTGAAAAACGAACCAGGTGGGACCAGCAAATGGTGTAATGGTTACATTGCTGGACTCCCACAGTTGACCATGTTTTGAGTCCCAGGCTCAGTGGCTTAAAATTCAACTAGACTCCCAAAAATATTCAGACAAGAAGCCATTTTTAAACTTGAGGTGTGTCCTGGCCTGTTTAGGGAAGCTATGCTCTAAATTCCATCTTTTAGACTTCTGAACTATTCAGACAAGAAGCCATTTTAAAGCTGAGGTGTGTCCTGGCCTATTCAGGGGAGCTATGCTCTAAACTCTATCTTCTAGACTCCCAAAATATTCAGAAAAGCACAGTGGAGGAGAGATTTTGTCACTGAATGATCAGAAACCACTGCAGAGGCACAAGAAACATGAGAAACCAAGAAAATATCTCTCCCCTAAGGGAAAGATATTTTCCTCATCATCCACAGACAGTACAGTAGAGCTCGTGGAAATGTCTGATAGAGAATTCAGAATACTCATAGTGACAAAACTAAATGAGATGCAAGAGCTGAGAGATAATGAACTCCAGAAGATGCAGGAGAAAAGAGACAACAAGTTCCAGGAGGTGTTGAAGTTCTTCCATGATCCGAAAGAGGAAATACTACCATAAAAAAGAACCAAATGGAGCTACTAGAGATGAAGGCTACCATTCAGGAAACCAAAACCTCCCTTGAAAGTATTAAAAGCAGATTAGTCCATGCAGAAAATCAAATCTTGAATATGGAAAGCAAAACTTCTGATTTAGAAAAAAACAACCAAAAAAACTGAGAAAAGGGACCAGCAGTTAACGTAATGGCTATGTCGCT
>NW_006159835.1:2295037-2298179 GCF_000334495.1 Tupaia belangeri chinensis | reverse complement strand
AAAAAAAAAAAAACCTGAGAAAATAACCCCCCAAAATGAGAATACTCTGCAAGAAATACTAGACAGCATTAAGCTGGCTGGATAATCAGTATCCCAGAAGGTGAGGAAACTAATAAGGGCATTGATCATCTATTCCATGAAATCTTGGGAGAAAACTTTCCAAATCTAGAGAGGCATTCACATATCCAGACTCAAGAAATACAAAGGACCCCTAATAGAATCAACCCAAGAAAATCTTCTCCACGCACATCATAGCCAGACTGGCCAAATCTACAAAGATAAGATATTAAAATTGATAAGAGAGAAATGTCAAGTTATTTATAAAGGTTATCCAATCAGGCTAACCTCAGACCTCTCATCAGAAATAATGTGAGCAAGGAAAGAATGGAAAAATATATTCAAAATGTTAAGTAAAAGACAGTTTCAACCAAGAATATTATACCTGGCAAGATTATCTTTCATATGGAAAGAAAGGATAAAAACATTCTCAGATAAACAAGACCTGAAAGAATTTGTCAATAGCAGATTCACTCTTCAAGAAGTTCTGAAAGGAGTGCTCTACCAGAAAAACTAGAGACACATTCAGAAATAAGAGAATAAAAGGCATCCAAGAAAATGACCAATATAATGCTAGGGACAAGAAATATCAATAATAACATTGAATGTTTACTTTCAGGATTTAAATGGAAAGACTACACCACAGCAACACTGCATATTCAACAGAAGAGACTTTGAACGTAAGACTGAACTGGCAAAATAGAATTTTATAATTTTTGAGTAAAACATTACTGATTTTTTTTAAACCGTGCTTTGTTTTCCAAATTTAAGCATTTTACTTTCTTTTGAGGTGTTGATAGGTTCAGCAATTTGTTAAATTTTTTTTTTCTTTTTCTTTTTTTTGGAGAGATTTTTCGCTATAGGGAGCGTGCGCTCGCCAGACAGACAGAGAGACATAGAGACAGAAAGTGAGAAATCACCCCCCAGGGGGCATGGTCATGCTGCAGTCCCTTCTCCTCCATTCTCCTCTCGGGATCTTGGGCACGCACGCACACGCGCCCGGCGTGAGTTTTAAGTCACCGGGTCCGGGACGCGAACCACGGTCGACTACGTGGGAGTCCAGCGACATAGCCATTACGCTAACTGCTGGTATCCCCTTTTTTTTTGTTTCTTTAAATCGAACCATAAACTATTCTTCTTTCCTGATCCTTCTGCAATTGGAAATTCCAAATTAGAAATTTGTCGAGATTTTGGGCATGCACAATGCCAAAAATGTTTCTCAAGTCTCCAGGCCAAAATTCCAACCATAGTAAACCATGTGGGATCTGGCTCTCTTAACCAGTATGTTACCAGGCTGACCCAAACTTAGTGCTTTGAAGAGGGATTCTTTACAACAAAATATCTTTCTTTTTAGAGGAAGTGAAAGAGTATTAAAAGCAACCAGGATGACCACATGAGGAAGTTTCAGAACTTATAAAGAACAATAATAGAATACAAAAACCTCTGATCATCATGTGGGTTGTTCCTGAAGAGCAACTTGGATGAAAATAGTTTATGACCATTTCTAGAAATTAGTCACTCAAAAAACTGTATGCTTAAAGTCTGTAAGTGATGTACAATATATTAGTATATGAGCTCACAATGGTACAGGTTGTAGTAAACCACTGAGGAAGGACATCAGAGTACTTCAAGATGTAGACAAAACTAAAAATCAACAAAATTATGGTTACTTTAATATTTTGGACTTAAGTTAACTATGTCCTTTTCTGTAAAATGCAGTTTTGTTGCATTAGATCACTTTATTGAAAGTGGAAACAGATTTAGGTACTGGATTCAAGCCTTCCATTGTCCATCTTCTATCTGTCTCCCCATTTCTGCAGATTCTTCAGTCTCTGTCTCCTTGCTCTTGCTCCCCACTGTCATAGATGTGCTCTCTATTCTTACCCACCACTGCCCTCCTCAGAGAATCCTTCACTAGACCCTAACACACCTTTCAAGTTGTTAATACTTTCTCCTTGCATCCTATTCTCTAACCGTAATAAGATTAAGAATGGCCCGTAGTTGTTTCCCAGACCCATCCTGCTGGTTTTCTTTTCACGTACTGGATTCCTATCTTCCAAATTATTTGCTTGTTGAGTGCTCCTACTTTCCTGACCATTCTTTCTCAATTTATTTCCCACTTTACTTAAATTTTGGGATTCCCTGGAAATTTCATTCTTTATTTTCACCAAAGGTGTGAAGCACCTAAAATTGAAAGGGCATTTTTGTGTTTTGTGATAGGACAGTTTCTCCCCCTTGGGAAAGTGTTTATAGCTTTCATTTTCTCAAAAGAAGCCTTGATTCTTTCAACAAGGTTAAGCGCCCCTGCCCTCACTCTCTTTAGGTTATTGCATCCTCTCTTTTGCCTTCAACCAATCTTTTTATATACCAGCCACTCCCAATCCATACACAGTTCTTATCAGGGGAAAAAGAGACCGACAGCGAAGAGAAGAAACCAAGACTCAAAGAAATGGTGAAGATCATTAGAAGAAGAAATCGCGCTGCAAACATGCTGTGTGCAGCTCAGCTTATTGAGTCCCACTGAGGACCAGTTGACTCACTGTATGCTGGGCTGGGGTCGTTACTCAGTTTGTCAGGGGGACAATCTTCAGGAGGAGCCGGTGAAAAAAAAATTGTGTGCATAAAAACCCAAGTTGCTACTAGCGAAGGAAAGAGCACCCAGGTCCCAGGGTGGGGATGAGAGAACAGGAGAAACAGCATCCGCGCCGCCCACAGCAGCAGCCAAGGCAGCCCTCAGCTCTGCTATTACCCATGAGAGCAGAAACCCCGCCCAGCACTTTAGCGCCTTTAACGGACAGCCGCCCTCTGCAATCACCTTCCAGTTCACTATAAACACTGCATGCTCCTCCCGCCTTTTGCTTCCCTCCTCAAGCCAATCAGAGGTATGGGCGAGATAGTCCTCTGTGGGTTCCAATTTTTTTAAAAAGAGGGGTGGATAGAGTGCCGCGTTCCGACTAGGGAAAAAAACACCTCCCGAGCTGGAGGAGGGTAGGGGGTGGAGCCCCTGTGATGGGCACTCCGTTCTGCCAATGACGCGCCACAGCCGCGCCAAGGCCCAGCCGCCGCGGTGGGCGGGGCACGGGCA
>NW_006159835.1:2276736-2294819 GCF_000334495.1 Tupaia belangeri chinensis | reverse complement strand
GGGCGGGTTCGGGGACCGGGTAGGGGTCTTGTAGCATCGCCTGGGTGACAGGGACCACGGGCGAGCCTCCGCCTGCCTCCGCTGGGCGGCAGGGGTCTGGGCTCCGTGCGTGAGGAGACGAGGCTCTGGCGGACTGTTCCCCTGAGGATGGGGGAGGGAGGCACCGCACCCCGCACGGTCCACTTGCCCGGCTGGTCACTGCTTCACGCCCAGGCGGGAGTTACCATTTCCCTTCGGTTGGCAGAGAAGGTTGAAGGGTGCTCAAGTGGCCTGGAGCCGGGACATTGCCCTTCCTCTGCCTTGAGATTTCCCTCCACTCTCCGTTCCCCAACCATTTTCCCTTCCGATTGAACAACAACATTCCTCCCGGGTCCCAAATTTGTTCTAAGCACATATTGCAGGACTCGAGGCTATTAATTATCGACTGAACAACTAAGTTTATTTAAAATACTCCACTTCTCCCTCTGACTGACGGTGGACGTTAAACAGCATCCCTAGACTTTCCCGCTCTGTTCGCCCTTCTGTGATGCTATGAGGGGGAGGTAGGGGCCTGACTTGTGTCTCTCCCGATTGTTGATGCTGATTACCTGATGTGTTGCTCCACGTCCTCGGTGTGAATTGTAATTTCTTCCTCGGTGTCTTGCATTCTTGATGTTAGTGGCATTTGAGGTCGGTGTTTTGTTTCATTGTTTGAAAAACATGCAGAGAACTGGGGTTGTCTGTTGCAGCATTATCTAACATAGGTAGGTAGTCACTTCTGGTGCTTTTCTCCTCATGTTCTTTCTGTTTTTGTCTTTGTTTTGCTTTTCAGTCCTCCAGAATACACGTCATATAGCCCCTGAGGTGGAATGGTGATGTCTCCATGAGGGAACCTCTTCTCACTCCTGTCATGTATATCACACTGTTATTGACTGGGCCATTCATCTAAGATGGGATTTACCCTGTGAAACAGGGAGAAGACTATGGACCCCAAACATCATTTCAAGTTGTAGTTGAGTTTTGAAGTACAGACATACATGCAAATCTCCTTTGTTTTGGACCCTCTGCTTTATTAAAGCTGCTGTGTTGCTAATCCGGAATTGTCCTCTGTGTATTGACTGATCATCATGGCTTCAGTTTGGAAAAGACTGCAGCGTGTGGGAAAACATGCCTCCAAGTTCCAGTTTGTGGCCTCCTACCAGGAGCTGATGGTTGAATGTACAAAGAAATGGTAAGATGTGTTTGGAGGTAGAGTTTCCTGTGCTGTGGCCTAAACTCCTTGTGGCCTAAACTCGGAATCTTCTAATAGCAGATTTACCTTTCTGTAGTACACAAGTGTGTAGAAGCTGGGCGGGGGTGCAAGATTACTCTAACAAGTACTATGGTGTGCACCGTTGCTGCTGGTGCTGTCTCTGTGGATTTTAATTACTGCACTTCAGTATGGCTCAGAGGACTGTAACAGAGAGCACAAGAAGTACGGTAGATTTGGTCTTGAAGTCATTCATCATTAGTGTTAGAACAACTTTGATATTTATAGTTTTAAAGAGAAATAAAGAATGGCTGCTAAAATATATATGCATACATATTTTAATATATGTATACATTTTAACATAAATGTATACATTCTTATTGAGTGGCAGTAATCTATTTTTTTCTTTTTCTTTGCTTGAAATAAAGAATTTGTCATTATTTGAATAATGTAATGCCATCCACACAGCCTTAGAAATTCTTTTGCTAAATGCTTAGTCAGGCAACTGTATTTTATTTTAATTGCCTAATGGGATACATTTCTTGGCCGGATTTAAGGAAGCAATTAGTAGTGCTGGTCTGTGATTTGTTTCTTTCCACTTGAGCAAAGTAAATTTAGGGCTTTCTTTTCACTGCCCTGAATGATAAGCAACCAGAATTCTTATTTAGTGAAAGAAAAAAGTTAATCTTAAGCAAATGGTCCTTTGGGTTTTGATTTATTGCAGTGATTAAGCGGCATTATTGCAAAATAAGTCCATTTCATTGTCCGTAAGGACTGTAACTTCATGTCTGTAATATCCTCTCTTTTTAATATCTTTTTCATTTGATGAAAAAAATAGCTTATTCTGTTCTACAACTCCTATATTTGAATATTTATTTGGAAAGTAGTTCTGAATGCTTTGCTCTTAAACTTGTTAGAAATGCTATTTTAAAAATAAATTCAAGAAATGCATGTACTGATTACTTACTTTATACCAGGCACTGTGGATGTAGAGTTGAATATGTCGTAATCCCCACCCTCAAGGAGCTTATAGTCCAAAGTAGGACAATCTTGGAAATCAATTTGCTGTGATAGTTGCAATAATATAAGTATGAATGATGGATGGATGTTCATCTGTCTCCACCCAATTGGGTACCCTTGGGAACAAGTTATTTAACTTCTCTGTGATTTGCTTTTCATATCCAGAAAGGTACTGATGATACCACTTCATAGGAACAATAGTTGTGAAGATTACCTTAGTTAATACATATGAAATACATGGGGCAGTATTAGAGACATAATAAATGAGCAGTAAATGCCGTTGTTCTGTACAGAGTTAGCAGAAGGGAAAATAATCATCTCTTTAAGGGTAGACAGTTGGGTGTCTTATGATGGCTTCCTGGGATCTGAGCTGGGATTTGAAAGATTCTTAGTAGTTTGTAGTCCAGGAAGCCCAGAGATAAGTGAAGGACATTCTAAACTGAAGCAACAGCCCAAACAAAAAACATGAAGGCATTAAATAGCATGGGGTATGCTGGAAGTTCAAGCATTGTAGTTTGATTTTGATAGGGCTTAAAGAATAGGATGAGATAGTATAGTGGAGTATGAAGTTTGAGAGGTAGACAGGAAAGTGGTAAATTATGTGTTATTATAAAGGGTTTAGGCTTTATTCTGTGGGTGATAGGGACATAGAGAAGAGTTTTGAGCTGAAGAAACGTTAGGTTTGCTGTAGGAAAACGTTAAGTTTGCTACCGAGACAACAGTATACTGTCAAGATTATAGAGAAAAGGTGACTGGAAACAGTGATGTTAGTGTGGCTATTGCAGAGATAAGGCAAGAAAAAAGACGGAGTAAGGCAGTAGTAGAAGGAATGGAGAAAATTGACTAGCGGAACACCTAGAACATAAAATGGATAGAACTTGGTCATTTCAATTGAGGGTCTGGAAGGATGGGAATAAGGAAAAAGGAAAGATCTAGATCGACACCCAAGTTCCTACCTTGGAAGGCAGAGTGTACTACTAACCAAGGTAGGGAATATATGACAAACATCTTGATGACAAGTATTTTCTTGACTTGGCAGTTTCTGGGAGCATGGTTTAATTTGGATCTCTTTTAAAGAGAAATAGGATACAGGGGATCTTTAAAAAGTTTATGGGAAATGTATATTACGAAGAAAGTATGCATGGATTTGAAAAAAATTTGCACCAAAATGAACTTGTACTTTAATTGTATTCATTAACTTTCTGAAATCTTGCATCAGGTGATTCCTCAGTTACAAAATCAATTTCTTCCCTCACAGGATTTCCCCTCCTCCCCCCACCAAGAAGTATTTGTTTTTAATGTGTCTCAAATCAATGGTAGACATTTAACTTGATAACTTTTAGGGATAGTCATTATGGTACACCTATTAATTTAGGCTTATGATAGAATCTATACTTAATACCAGAAGCATTTAGATATTCTCCTGGAATTTTTAGAAATGTAGTTCTAGGGCCAGCAGGTGGTGCAGTGGTTAAAGGTGCTGGATTCCTCTGTGGCCGACTGCGGTTTGAGTCTCAGACCTGGCAGCTTGCTTTCTCACTTTCCCCTTCTCTCTCTCTCTTTCTATAAAAACAACAAACAAACAAAAAAAACAAACAAAAAATAACAAATGTAATTAAATAAATAATTCTTTAGAAAAAGAAATTATAGTTCTAAATATATTAAATTTTATTTTGCTTTCATTGAAAAATATATCGATAGTTTAAAACTACAAGGTGATATTGCACAAAGAGATGTTAATCTGTTTGTTATACTGGAATTTTATTTATAAGTAGATCCTTAAGTAGAGCTTTAAAATATTTTCATTATATAAAAATGTGTTCCAGTGACTTTTAGTTGATATTAATTTTGCTTTGATTAGATTCTTGTTATGGACACAGATTAGGCTTAGTTTCTCACTTATATTATATAGTCTTTTTATTTTTTTCCTATTCATCATTTTGACATTTGCAAGAATCTTAAATTATTCGATGTATGTTTGCTAAGTTAAAATCTGTTTACAGGTTATAAGAATAAAAATAGACTTGAATACACAGTAAATTTTTTTTTTTAATCAGCTTCATTTACATTTTAGGTATGCTGTGGAGATTATGGAAGAGTAAAAGGAGAGGAACAAGATTTAGAGGTGCTGATTGAATAAAAGGAAAAAGGCATCAGTAATAATATTGAAGATAAATTACAGTTGTTGAGAGGATAAGAAATAGTTGTGGCATAAGTTAGAGAAGAAGGAATAGCAGTATCCATTGGAAGTGTGTCTTTGGAGGTAACCTGTGTGTATAGGTGCCATACCATTTAGAGCCTTGTTACTTACTGTTCTCTGAGTACCAGAAACATTTGTAATTCCTAGGGACTGTACAAACTGCTCTCAAACTCTGCCTTAGACATACCGAATCAGAATCTGCATCTTAACAAGTTCCATAATAGGCTGAAATACCATTAAGAATGGTATTTTGGAAATAATGTTTTCACGTTCCCAAGTACCCATTCTTTTTCTTTTTTTAAAAAGAATTATTTTATTGGGACCAGCAGTTAGCATAATGACTATGTCACTGAACTCCCATGTAGTTGACCACGATTCAAGTCCTGGACCTGGTGCTCACACTGGTCACTTGTGTGTACATACCCAAGATCCCGAGAGGAGAATGGAGGAGAGGGGATTGTGGCGTGGCCATCCCCCCTGGGGGGTGATTTCTTGCTTTCGATCTCTCTGTCTCTCTCTGTCTTTCTGGTGAGCACACTTGCGCTATAGCAAAAACCTCTCCAAAAAAAAATTACTTTAACTTTATTTATTTATTTAAATTTGACCAGAGAGGGACAGTGTGTGTGTGTGTGTGTGTGTGTGTGTGTGTGTGTGAGAGAGAGAGAGAGAGAGAGAGAGAGAGAGAGAGAAAGAGAGAGAGAGAAAGCCACCAGGTCCACGACTTGAACCACAGTTGGCTGTGTGGGAGTCCAGCAGCCTTAACCATCAACCCACCTGTTAGACCTCCCCATTCTTTTTTTTTTTTCAGAGAGATTTTTGCTATAGGTCACGTGCGCTGGCCAGAGAGACAAAGACAGAAAGTGAGAAATCACCCCTCAGAGGTTGGCCACACTGCTATCCCTTTACCTCTATTCTCCTCTTGGGATTTTGGGCATGTACACACGTGTGCCCAGTATGAGTTCGAAGCCTCCAGGTTCAAGACTCGAATCACGGTCAACTATATGGGAGTCCAGTGACATAACCATTACGCCATCTGCTGGTTCCCTAGTACCAGATAGGTACGTTAAAAATACATGGACTTTTTTATGATTTTAAAATTCAAGGGGGTGAAGATGGGAGATTGGATGGAATTTAGGAAAGTCATAATGGAAGAGGGTAATTGAAATCAAGAGTATGCTTTCCAGGGGAGAATGTACTATTTCTGTGATTAAGGACAAGAAAAACACCTGGCATGACATAACAAGATGAAGGTAGGGATTTAAGGAGCCTGTCTTTTTTTAGATATTGGACATGAGCAAACTCATAGTACTTTACCCTTGATCAGAGGATGAATTCTATAGATTAGAGGGTTTGTGATGTCTGCTTTCTTAATACTATTTCTCTTTATTGTCCTTTTATAGTATTGGGTTGTGGGAAAAGGCATGGCATTTTTTTTATGCACAAAGAGTTCAATTTCTGATTCCGTCAGGATGTACTAGTTCTAGAACTTAGGTCAGGAACAAAAACTTGAATGACTTATTATCTGAGAGAAGGACAATATACTATGAAGTCCTGTTTCTTATCACTCCTTGACTGTCATATAAAGGGGCTGTAGCACATTTGGAGATGAAAAGGGTTTATATACGCCCTACTCTTACTGTTGACTCCAGGTCATTTAATTAATTATCTTGGTTTACTGATGTAGCTGTTGATAAGTGATAAGACTAGTCACTGGAGATGAGTTTGAAAGAAAGAGGCTATGCTGTCATTTCTCTCATTGTACTTTGTGTCCAATTCTTTTATAAACTGTACCTAAAGTTTTCTGAGAGGAGTCTAATTCACTTTATGAGTTCTCAATGGCTATATAAGTATTTAAGAGAACTGCTTGAAAGGTGGCAGGTTGTGGTTGTAATGATAATTTAATAAGGTTGCAGAATGAAATTCTGGTAAGAGAAGAAATGAAGTGAGCACAATAAATATAGATGATTTTCTTGGAAAGTTTTTCTACAAGGTAGAGAATTAGGCAGTAGCTGAAGAGGGACCTGGATTCAAGGTGTCGACACACATATATTTTAACTTTTTCTTTATTTATGGTAGATCATCCTCTACAGAGTCCAGTCATTCCATGATCTCCTTTCAGTTTTCCAGCCCATTGTATCTTGGGGACTTGAGCATTGCCTGGTGTTTTCAGACTGACCAAACTGGGGATTTCAATCACAGTTGCCATGTGGGAGTCTGGCTTCTCTTGAATAGCATTTTACTACTGTCCCATGGAGCCAGCCCAGGGTATATTTTTTGCATGGCAGATATTGTAGCATCTATGAAAATACTGGTGGAAATGGTTGATAGAGAAGGAAAAACTGATGATATGGTGGGAGAGGCAGTAAGTAACCTGAGGAGAAAAGTCTTTGAGTGAAAGAGAAAAGGATTCAGTATGCAAGTGGAAAGATTGAACTTAAGGAATAGGGATAATTCCCTGTTACAAAGAGAGAAGGTGCAATATGTGGATAGAGAAGCAGGTAGGTTGGTAGATTTAGTGAAGGAGAATGTAGATATTCTCTTCTGCTGGTGTTTATTTTCTTGGGGAATAATATTTGAGATCATGAGCTCAGAGGAAGAAAAGACAAAGGATTGAAGAGAGAGGAGCAAGAATCAATTGACTAAAGAACTAAGTAGTGCTGACTTTCTTAACTTTTTGGTCATAAATTTAAGCTGAATGAAAATAACAAGTTTGTATGTTTTAATCCAGCTATGTTAAGCATTTGGGTACAGGCATGGAATAGGTAGACTTGGATTTGACCCGGGTTGGCTTTGACAGTAATGTGTAACTGAGTAAAAAAGGGACAAGAAAACTGAGAGTGAATGTGCAAGAGTAGTTATAGTGATGAACCAGTGTCATACAAACTGGAAAAGGAGAGAGGGGAAAAAAGGACACAGAACATGGAATCATCAGTGAAAAGGTGAGAGGATAGTCAGAGATTTTTAAAGAAGTTGAAGAATTGTTGTCAGTGGGGATACCAGAGTAAATGAGCTGGAAAGGTGGGATGTGGAAATCCGACTGAGGTGCTTGATTTTGGAGGATATAGTTTATGTTAATGACAAAGTTTTGGATCACATATGCTTATCGCTTTAAGAAAATGAGCATACATGCTCAGTTTTTTTTAATTACTATATTGTATACATTAAATCTGAGTTTACCTTAATTTCTTTTTTTTTGAGAGGTTTTTGCTATAGGGCACATGCGCTCACCAGACAGAGAGAGACAGAGAGACAGAAAGTGAGAAATAACCCCCCAGGAGGGATGGTCACGCAGCAATCCCTTCTCCTCCATTCTCCTCTCGGGATCTTGGGCACGCATGCACACGCGCCCGGCGTGAGATTTAAGCCACCGGGTCCGAGACGCGAACCGCAGTCGACTACGTGGGAGTCCAGCGACATAGCCATTACGCTAAGTACTGGTTCCCCTTAATTTCTTTTTTTAAAAATAAATTTAGTGCTTAAATGAGTTATGTTCTGCACCTTCCAGTCCTCTTTAGAGACTATGGCTATTAGTAAATAACCATAACAGTTGGTGGTTGAGAGGTAATGGAGAAAAAGAGTTTTGTAAGGGAAGAAGGTGGCCAAGGAATTTAGAGACTAAGACAGGGGACAGATTGTCTTATGTATAATAGTTCTTGAAGTTGCCAGAAATAATGGGAGACTGAATGTTTAAGACAGGGGTCAGGTACTAAAGTCTTTAATGTATGAGGGGAAAGGTGGGTTGGAGGGAGAGATGACTCCAGAAAGAGATAAGGTTGGTATTGTTCCCTAGTTTCTACTGTTGCTTGTAGAGAGGTTAGTTTGAATTTTTTCTGAGTTGAAAGTTTCTTGAAACAAAAGAGCATAGTCTTCTATGTTGTGAATTGTCAAAGGCATATAATTTTAGCAAATACTCTTGGGTCGTCAGAAAAATCATGACACATTTTTTGCATAGAAAAACATTAAAAAACCCACCATGACTTTTCTGATGACCCAATAAATTGATGTTACTTGTTCATGATTTTGTTACAGTGTCTTATGAACTGATGTTTATTTTAAGGTTAAAATTGTAACATACAATATTTTATCCAGATTTTAAGTGTATATTCTATGGGAAATGGCAGCTTTACAGAATTCAGTTGTGATGTGTTTAAGGAATAGAGTCCTTTTATTGCATAATTGGACATCGCTGTGCTTATGTCAGGATAGCTTCCACACCTGACTCATTATGCCTATATATCAAGAGCTGGCAAGCTCTGGACTGATCCAATTTGCCTCTTTGTAACTAAAGATTTTCTTTTTTTTGAATACAGCAATATCCATTTGTTCACATATTGTCTATGGTTTCTTTTATACTATAATGGCAGAGTTAGGTAGTTGCTACTTAGTTTGCACAGAGTTTAGGCTGTAGAGTTTAAAATATTTACTGTCTGGGCCTTTCAGGAAAAGTTTGCTGACCCTTGCTCTAAATCATTAGGGTTACTTATAGCTAGTGTTTTTGGAATCTAAACTTTAGTACCTTTTGTTTTCTCTTTGTTCAGCCTCTAAACTATTAGTTTAGTCTTATTCTAGTCTAATTTCATATGCAGTAGAAGAGAGTCCATTGTGCCTGTTTTTCAGCCCTATAGAAGGAAACTTTAGAACAGTGTTGGGGAACATTCAAGTCTGTGCATGAAGGAATATATGATTGTGTGACCTTGGACAAAATTACCCCTTAGTAACTAATCTGTAAAATGAAGATGATAGTAACAGTGCTTCCAGTATTGAGTTGTTTTTGCAATCAAATGAGATAATGCCTGTGTAGATGTTGCAACAGTGTCTGACATATAGTAAGTGCCGTAATTGATTGTTATTATCTTTTATCTTTTGATCTAAGCATTGAATGTTGGAAATTGAAGTATTGGAAAGAAGGAGTACAGTAAGTTAGTAGAAGATGGAAAATATAACCTGAACATTTAAGATCGTTAGAGAAATGTGAACCAACATAGAAGGTTGGAGTGACTAGAGAGGTAGGAGCATACTAGCAAAAGTGCTATGCTGAAATGAACTAAGTTTTGATAGTACTTTGACTTTTGGTGAGAGGAACTACATATGTTTGCTTCTAGAACAATTCATATGATTTTATAACTATTTTCTTTTAAAAAATAATTTCAAAAAGTAGGATAGTTTGCCTCTGTGTGTGTATGTATGTGTCCTGTGGTGACAATTTATGATGTCTTTTTTCCCCTTTATTTTTGATAGAGTGTGTTTGTACATGAGAGTGAGAAATGAGAGAGAGAGAAAAAGAGAGGAAAAGGGAGAGAGTAGTACCCTCCAAGGGTCTGGTCATACTTTGATCCCCTTCCTCCAGTTCGCTAGTCCATCAGATCTTGAGCAATTTGTGTGCATGGCCAGTGTGTTTCAGATGACCAGGTGGAAGATTCAAAGAGGGTCACCATGTAGGATCTGACTTCTCTTGAGCTGCACATTACAACTGTGCTGTGAAGCTGGTCTTATGATATATTTCCATTTAAAAAAAAAATGCTATAGAGCACATGTACTTGCTGGAGAGAGACAGAGGGAAAGTGAGAAAGCAACCCCCCCACCCCCTGGCGGGATGGGCACACTGCAATCCCTCCTTAATTCTCCTTATGCACCCAGCGTGTTTTTCAGGCTGCTGTGTTGAGGACCCAAACTGCAGTCGGTAGTTAGCCATGTGGGAATCCAGCTGCCTTAATCATCATGCCACCAGATGGCTTTATGATGCATTTCTTTATGATAGTTTTTCTTAAAAAACTTTTTTTTTCCTGCGACGATTTTTTTAAGGGATTAAAAAACATTTATTATTTTATTTAACTATTTATTTATTTATGTTTATTTATTTTGATTTGACCAGAGAGGGACAGTGTGTGTGTGTGCGTGTGTGTGTGTATGTGTGTGTGTGAGAGAGAGAGAGAGAGAGAGAGAGAGAAAGCTGCCACGTCCAGAACTCGAACCACGGTCGGCCCTGTGGGAATCTAGCATCCTTAACCACCATGCCACCTCCTGGCCTCCTGTTCTGATTTTTTAAAAGAAACTAGCAGGGGGCAGGGACAGTTAAATTTTATATTTTTGTAATATATATTTTTCTTACATTTTTCTGGTATCAAATCTTGGTTTAGATATTCTAAAGGTTGGTTTTTAAAATGAAATTTGAAGGGATTATGTGAAAAAGTTCTACTCTTATCATTTAGTTTAGTTTCACATTAATTTTATAATTAATATGCACAGGGAACTTAAAAAATTAGTCATTTCTAGAAATGTGCTATTGATACACCAATGTGTGTGTTCTAATTTTGTGGGAGATTTCACAAAAGAGCCACTGAAGTAGTTCACTGAGTGTTATAAAAATAGTCCAGTGTGCGAAAGGAAAAACTGCACAAAGCATTTTGAGCTGAATGCTCAATAGGGATGTTCATATTCTGCATCAGGATTTTTGCATATTTGTTAAAAGGAGTAGGACTGAGTTTTGATATGGGGGGGCAGTAAGATTACTGTAGTATGTCATTATAAATTGGTCTCATCATCATTATAGTGAGGGTTTTAGACAGTTTTGCTAATAGGCATCTAAAGATTTTCTTTTGTTAAGTTTTATCTATTAAAAAATTCTGGTTTTATTAATTCTAATATTATTTAAAAATACTTCTAAATGAATAATAATTGGCTTTAATTCAGAGAAGTTATCACTGTAAAACTGCTTGTATCTAAAAGAGTTCATCAGTTTGAGAATTTAAAATAACACTAAGTTGACTAATTTAGAGACATAAATATAACAGTGATAGTCTTAGAAGCACAGAGAGAGTACATATTACTGGGCACTTGAGAAGAGTTCGTTTATACCACTAGACACTGGATTTGGTTTTGAGTTTACTGACAGCTGAGGCAAAAAGGGAAGAACATTAGTTCATGTAATAGTACTTCTGGCTAAGGAAAGTATACAAATTTGTTTGCAGAGACTTTCCTTAGAACTTGGGACCAGCAGTTAGCTTAATAGCTATGTCGCTGAACTCCCATGTAGTCGACCTTGATTTGAGTCCTGGACCTGGTGTCTTAAACTCACACCGGGCGCGCATGCATGCATGCCCAAGCAAGATCCTGAGAGGAGAATGAAGGAGAAGGGATGGCGATGTGGCCATCCCCTGGGGGTGGGGTGGGGTGATTTCTCACTTTCTGTCTGTCTCTGTCTTTCTGGTGAGTGCACACGCCCTATATAGCAAAAACCTCTCCAAAAAAAAAAAAGATTCTGTTGGGGGTGTACATATACTCTCTCATGGAATAAATTAATGTAAGAAGACGACTCCACCACAATACTTCAAAAGACTCAGACCCACTGTTAAATTGGATAATATTTATTCTCACCTTTATGAAGATCCTTTAGGAGAGGGAACCAGCAGTTGGCGTAATGGCTATGTCGCTGGACTCCCACGTAGTCGACCGCGGTTCGTGTCCCGGACCCGGTGGCTTAAAACTCACGCCGGGCGCGTGTGCGTGCGTGCCCAAGATCCCGAGAGGAGAATGGAGGAGAAGGGATTGCGGTGTGACCATCCCCCCTGGGGGGTGATTTCTCGCTTTCTGTCTCTATGTCTCTCTCTGTCCGTCTGGCGAGCGCACGTGCCCTACAGTGAAAATCTCTCCAAAAAAAAAAAAAAAAAAGATCCTTTAGGAGAGAATATGGGTAAGGAACCTAGTTTATTGACTACCTGATTTAAACAAAAGGGTATAGTTTGAAAAATTTAGAAGAATGGATATTTAACATAAAACATCTAGTTCTGTGCTGTCCACAGGAACAACTAAATGCATGTGGCTATTTATATCTAAACTGAAGTTAATTTATATTTTGATACAAGGTAGATGAATGTAGAAGATTTTGCTAAGCGAAGTAAGCCAGTTATCAAAGACAAATACTGTATATCTCTGCTCAATATATACTAGATGTCTATACTCTATGGTAGAAATGGAAAGATTTGGGGACCAGCAGTTGGTGTAATGGCTATGTTGCTGGACTCCCATGTAGTCAACCACGGTTTGAGTCCCAGACCTGGTGGCTTATATCCACGCTGTGTGCTTGTGTGTGCGTGCGTGCCTAAGATCCCGAGAGGAGAATGGAGGAGAAGGGATTGTGGCGTAGCCATCCCCCCTGGGGGGTTGACTTCTTGCTTTCTGTCTTTCTGTCTCTCTCTGTCTTTCTGGCAAGTGCACACGCCCTATAACAAAAACCTCTCAAAAAAAAATTAGAAAGATTTGAAGATATAATAGTACAGAGGACAAGTGTAGATACAAGAGATTTTATGAAAAGGGAATGGAGGGTAGAGGGTAGGTAAGATGGGCTCAGGGAAGAAACACTTAACAGACACCAGAATGTAAAGCTCTCTGTGAAAAATAATGCATATAGTAATATCCTTGATTTGATTCTCTTGTACTGCATGCATACTTTGAAGAAGTATATTATGCACTATAGAGATGTACAATGATTGAATGTAAATTAAAAATCATAAAAAAGGTTGATAAAAGCTGAGTGAATCTGTTGTCAGATCTTCAGAAGTGAAAAATGTTAAAGGATAATGGCACTATATAGAAACTTCTTTCTGGAAATAATGAAGAACACCCAAAATGGTAAATTTTTGGGTAAACATGAAAGGCTTTTTCTCTCCTCAGTTCTTAAATTCTTTAAAGGACATTTGATTATTAAAAACAAAAACAGCATTGTATTGTGGGATTTGAAATAATAATAGAAGTAAAAAAATATTATCAGTGCTTCTCTAATGTTGAAAGGAGAGATTTACATTTTGAAATGAATGAATCGGGTTATAGAAGGAATAATATGTTGACTAGTTTTCCACTTGCCATTGGTTGACTACTAATTTGATTGTAAAATTGTTCTGATGTTGTAGTTATTGTTTAGGCAAACTAAGCATTCAAGTGTTTTTTTTTTTTTTTTTCTTGAGAGGTTTTTACTATAAGGAGTGTGTGCTTGCCAGAAAGACAGAGACAGACAAAGAGAAAGTGAGAAATCACCCCCGGGGGGATGGCCGTGCCACAGTTGCTTCTCCTTCATTCTCCTCTCAGGATCTTGGGCATGCACGTACACGCGCCCAGTGTGAGTTTAAGCCACTGGGTCCGAGACTTGAACTGCAATTGACAAATGGGAGTCCAGCGATGTAGCCATTACATTATCTACTGGTCCCATCAAGTGGGTTTTAAATTACTTTTTTCAAAATGACTCATTGTCAAAATATACAGAAATTATGTCTTATAGCTTCTAATCAGGTTCAGTGGTGATTTTTAAAAATCTATTGTGTTTGAAAAATAAGACAATTGTATACATAGGATAAAATATATTTTTAGTTCCTTCAACTGAAAAATATACAGGTTAAGGTATATAGAAAAAATATATTTTATTAGCAAGAACCAATTTAAGTAAAATTTAAAATTCAGTACTTTAGATATACTAGCTACATTTCAAGGATTCACTAAGCTGTATTTGACAATGGGTTATCCCATTGGACAGTGTGGACAGTGCAAATATGAAGCATTTCCATCATCACAAAATATTTCATTGGAAAGTGCTGATTTAGCCCTCGATTTCCAACCAGTCTCATCTTCAGACTCCCTAGAGCACTTTGCAAGTATGGAGACTTCTATGTCCCTTAGAAAGTCCTGATTCTGGGATAGTGCTGCCAAATCCGTCATTTTAGAAGTTCCCTAGTTGGATCAGAACATCAGGTTAGGTTTTAAAACTACAGCATTTGATTCTTTCTTGAATATCTGTTTCAAGCAAGGCTTTGTCAAAGGCTGGAAGATAATTCCTATTGGTATTCTAGAAATGAGTTGAATCAAACTTTTGAATTGAATTTCTTCCTGTGGTTCAACTAATTTGTGATTTTTGTTGTTGTTAAAGGTGAGAGCATGTTACATATGCAGTTGTCAGAATTAATATAAATATTGAACAAGTTTATTAATTCATTGAAAAAAAGACTCTTTCACATAAAGACTGTTGTTGAAGGCTAGCTAAAGGTGAAATTTTTTTTTAAAGGAAAGTTTCTTAAAAATTTGCATTGTTATTGTAAACTAGCAGGCCATATCACTGAATCTGCTTTTTTTTTTCTCTCTGAAATCTGTTAATTCTCACTTAGATTTTTCTTTTCTTTTTTTTTAAGCAGTCATATTTTTCCATGAGAGCGATATACAGAGACTGAGAGGAAAGGAGGGAGAGGGAGGGATAGGGAGAAAGACAAGCACCCTCAATAGGATCCCATTCTGATTCTCCCCAGCCCTCCCAACCTGTCAGGATCTAATGCATGCATGCTCAACATGTGTAAGTCAACCAGGAAACCAAAGCCTCAGTCTTCCATATGGATCCAGCATCACTTGAACAGCAAGCACATTACTACTTTACATTATCTACTGGTCCCATCAAGTGGGTTTTAAATTACTTTTTTCAAAATGACTCATTGTCAAAATATACAGAAATTATGTCTTATAGCTTCTAATCAGGTTCAGTGGTGATTTTTAAAAATCTATTGTGTTTGAAAAATAAGACAATTGTATACATAGGATAAAATATATTTTTAGTTCCTTCAACTGAAAAATATACAGGTTAAGGTATATAGAAAAAATATATTTTATTAGCAAGAACCAATTTAAGTAAAATTTAAAATTCAGTACTTTAGATATACTAGCTACATTTCAAGGATTCACTAAGCTGTATTTGACAATGGGTTATCCCATTGGACAGTGTGGACAGTGCAAATATGAAGCATTTCCATCATCACAAAATATTTCATTGGAAAGTGCTGATTTAGCCCTCGATTTCCAACCAGTCTCATCTTCAGACTCCCTAGAGCACTTTGCAAGTATGGAGACTTCTATGTCCCTTAGAAAGTCCTGATTCTGGGATAGTGCTGCCAAATCCGTCATTTTAGAAGTTCCCTAGTTGGATCAGAACATCAGGTTAGGTTTTAAAACTACAGCATTTGATTCTTTCTTGAATATCTGTTTCAAGCAAGGCTTTGTCAAAGGCTGGAAGATAATTCCTATTGGTATTCTAGAAATGAGTTGAATCAAACTTTTGAATTGAATTTCTTCCTGTGGTTCAACTAATTTGTGATTTTTGTTGTTGTTAAAGGTGAGAGCATGTTACATATGCAGTTGTCAGAATTAATATAAATATTGAACAAGTTTATTAATTCATTGAAAAAAAGACTCTTTCACATAAAGACTGTTGTTGAAGGCTAGCTAAAGGTGAAATTTTTTTTTAAAGGAAAGTTTCTTAAAAATTTGCATTGTTATTGTAAACTAGCAGGCCATATCACTGAATCTGCTTTTTTTTTTCTCTCTGAAATCTGTTAATTCTCACTTAGATTTTTCTTTTCTTTTTTTTTAAGCAGTCATATTTTTCCATGAGAGCGATATACAGAGACTGAGAGGAAAGGAGGGAGAGGGAGGGATAGGGAGAAAGACAAGCACCCTCAATAGGATCCCATTCTGATTCTCCCCAGCCCTCCCAACCTGTCAGGAACTAAAGCATGCCAGCTCAACATGTGTAAGTCAACCAGGAAACCAAAGCCTCAGTCTTCCATATGGATCCAGCATCACTTGAACAGCAAGCACATTACTACTGCGCCACCAAGCTAGTCGTCACTTTGATTTTTTTGTTACTACTGCCTTTGTCCCATCCTTTGTTATCTTTTGCCATGGCCCATGGTTCCTGAACCATGCCAGGGAACCAAGAGATTCTGGAAACTCACAAGGATGCCAGGAGATGCTTGACAATTTTGAGGGTAATGGCAACATCTGTGGGAAACCACAGAAACTACTAGCTTGAGTATCTCTCTCTCTCTCTCTTTCTCTCTCTTTTTTTAAACATTAGAGCAATTCTTTTTTATTTACAAGGTAGTTTAATTTAAAAATTAGATCACTACATTCCTTTCAGTGACACCATATTTTTGTAAACCTGAGTTTTTGGTAGTTGCTGTGACAAAACCAGGCATCATAAAAGATCTTTGTGGCACAAGAAATGCTCAGTTTAATTTTAAGGTTTGATAGGTTGTGCAAGATCCAACACAGGTGCCAAGTTTTTAGGTCATATATCCTTAAGTTGTTTGGACTCAACTGTGTACTTAATAAACAGAATGGTTAGGTATTTCTTTTGACCTAGGAGTCAGCAAGTCTGTGGAAAAATTACTGATGCATTAAGGATATTGTTAATCCAGAAAGTTTGGGAACTTCTAGTGTAGGCTTTTGTGGTAGTCATTAATACTTTCTGAGAGGCTCTTCTGGTTCTTTGCCTATATAACTGCCATAATTATTCTCCTGAAATGAATATTCCATAGTTCCCCTTTGTTTATAAGGTCTACTTAGTATGATACACTTAATTTTAAAATTGGTTCTTATTCTGTTTTTCTAGTGATTTTCTTAACCATTTCCTTTAAGTTTCTGAAATTTGGTTTACCACATGCACGCAGTTCCTCTCCAACTTTATGTTTTATTCTCTACTGTTCTCCAAAAATCATTAAAAGCAGGGAGCCATATAGTGAAACCTTATCTCAAAGTAACTTAATTAAAACTGGATTTATTCAGGCAATAAGTGAAACTAGAAATCAGGCTTAATGAGTCTGCTTTAATTTGAAAAGAATTCTAATGTACAAGATAACTTAAAAAAATAGTTAATTGATATATTTTTAAAACTTTTGGGCCAGCAGGTGGCATGGTGGGTAAGGCTCTAGATTCCCACAAGGCCTACTGCAATTCAAGTCTTGGACCTGGTGGCTTGAAAATCACACTGGATGTGTGTGTGTGTATACCAAAAATCCTGAAAGGACAATGTAGGAGAGGGGATTATGGTGTGGCCATACTCTGCCACAGGTGGTGTGGTGGTTAAGGGCACTGGACTCTCACATGGCCGGTCATGAGTCCCAGACCTAGTGGCTTGCTTTCTCACTTTCTCTCTCTCTCCCCCTCTGTCCCTCTGGTCAAACTAAAATGAATAAAGTTAGATAAAATAATTCTTAAAAAAATAACCCTGAGTGAAGAATGCAGACACAAAATAATACATTTTTTAAAAAAGAATTATTTAATTTTATTATTATTATTATTTTTATTTTTAGTTGTAAGGTCTAATGAGGGAAAGCAAACCTCCAGGTCCAGGACTCAAACCACAGTCACCCTTATGGGAGTCCAGCACCTTAACCTCCATGCCACCTGCTGGCCCCAGTTAATTCTTTAATTGAACAACTTCTTTCTGCATGACAAAGTCTTCAGTCGAACCATTTGACTCTATGGGTCAAATTTCTCGGTTGTAGCAGACTTCCTCAGTTGTGATCAGCCCAGATGCCAAGGCAAAAATTTACGGAGAATCATATACCCTAATTGCCAGTTGTCAAGATAGACTTTTGATGGAAATCTGCAAAATCTAACACTTTCCTGAAAACATGGCTTCATCACAGAGAAAGTAGCT
Organism: Tupaia belangeri chinensis; assembly: GCF_000334495.1. Lineage (NCBI taxonomy): Eukaryota > Metazoa > Chordata > Mammalia > Scandentia > Tupaiidae > Tupaia > Tupaia belangeri. The sequence goes on along the minus strand of NW_006159835.1, from coordinate 2,276,900 downwards.
ACTGCTATTACTGAAATTTTGGCCCAAACAATGGTCAATATCTGCAATCAGATGGGAAATATGCAAGCATTACTTTGGATTGCACCCTATACAGCTCGTGGTCCAGGTCATTACTTGCAAATTGACAAGTATTCTTTTAGTCACAAAGTCAAATTTCATTCCTG
>NW_006159835.1:2275197-2276723 GCF_000334495.1 Tupaia belangeri chinensis | reverse complement strand
GCTCCAGGTAGAGAAATACGGGGTTTTGGTATCATACTACACATCAACTAGCTATTGGTTATTTAGAAATTGTTGGCAACAAGTTGCCCAAACATCACTTCATATTTTGTAACATATACTCCATCCTGGTTCTACCAGTTACTCTGATTAATTTAATAACATTTAAATTAACTCGAACTGCACTCGGCCATGTGGGAATTCCAGTGCCTTAACCACCACACCACCTGCTGGCCCCGTTATTAATGTTTTTAATTTGACCATAAAGAGACAGAAAAAGAGAAAGGGAAAGTGAGAAAGCAAGCCCCCAAATCTGGGACTCAAACTGTGGTCAGACATGTGGGAGTCCAGTGCCTTAAACACCATGCCACCTATTGGCCCTTGTTCATTTGTTTTTATTTGTATTTAACTTTAGAAAATTCCTCCCATTCTTGTTGAATAATATAATTAATGAAATCTTAATGTGTTTCCCCAAGTAAAAACTCTCTCCCAGCCCATCTATCCTGTTCCTACATTCCTGTTCTTTCCACATTTACTCTACCCAACCTCCAAATGTTAACTAGATTATTCTGAATTTTCTCTTATTTTTAAAACAGATTTATTGAGTTATAACTCATGTACTAAATAATTTACCCTTTTAAAGTGTTTAATTCAACAGTTTTTACTGTGTTTCTACAATTGTATAATCATTGTCACTATCTCATTTTAGAATATTTATATCACCCTTCCAAAATACTCCTTTGTGGTTACTCCCCGTTCCTCTCTAGGTCCCCATCCCTCCATTCCCATACAACCATTAATCTACTTTGTCTCTTTAGATTTGCCTATTTCAGATATTTCATGTTAAGAACTGTAGTCGTTGCTCTTAGGTGACTTAGTGTAATAGTTTCAAGATTGATCCATGTGTAGCATGTGTCAATACTTCATTCTCTTTTGATTACCAAGTTATATCTGCTATATGCAAACATTGTATTCTAATACCTGTCCAGTCCTCAGTTGATGAATATGTGGGCTGCTTCCACTTTTTGGCTATTATGAATAACATTGTTATGAACATTTGTGTCTTGAGTGTATACCTAGAAGTGGAACTAAAGGGTCACAGGTAACTTTGTTTAATGTTTTGAGGAACTGCCAAAATATTTTCCAAAGTGGCTGCATCATTTTATATTCCCATCAGCAATATATGAAGGTTCCAGTTTCTCCATATCTTCACTAACACATCTTATTTTGTATTCTTTTTATTCTAACCATTCAGGTAGGTGTTAAGTAGTATATCATTGTTGTTTGGATTTGTATTTCTCTAATTACTCAATGATGTTGAGCCATGATCTTTTACGAGCTTATTTGCCATTTTCATATTTTCTTTGGGGAAATTCTGATCATTTGCCAATTCCTAATTGTATTATTTACCTTTATAAGCACTATATTTTAAGAGTTCTTGATGGGGCTAGCAGGTGGCATGGTGGTTAAAGGCACTGGATTCTCACATAACCAACCATAATTCAAGCCCTGAACCTGGTGGTTTGCTT
>NW_006159835.1:2270436-2271967 GCF_000334495.1 Tupaia belangeri chinensis | reverse complement strand
ATGCTCCAGGTAGAGAAATACGGGGTTTTGGTATCATACTACACATCAACTAGCTATTGGTTATTTAGAAATTGTTGGCAACAAGTTGCCCAAACATCACTTCATATTTTGTAACATATACTCCATCCTGGTTCTACCAGTTACTCTGATTAATTTAATAACATTTAAATTAACTCGAACTGCACTCGGCCATGTGGGAATTCCAGTGCCTTAACCACCACACCACCTGCTGGCCCCGTTATTAATGTTTTTAATTTGACCATAAAGAGACAGAAAAAGAGAAAGGGAAAGTGAGAAAGCAAGCCCCCAAATCTGGGACTCAAACTGTGGTCAGACATGTGGGAGTCCAGTGCCTTAAACACCATGCCACCTATTGGCCCTTGTTCATTTGTTTTTATTTGTATTTAACTTTAGAAAATTCCTCCCATTCTTGTTGAATAATATAATTAATGAAATCTTAATGTGTTTCCCCAAGTAAAAACTCTCTCCCAGCCCATCTATCCTGTTCCTACATTCCTGTTCTTTCCACATTTACTCTACCCAACCTCCAAATGTTAACTAGATTATTCTGAATTTTCTCTTATTTTTAAAACAGATTTATTGAGTTATAACTCATGTACTAAATAATTTACCCTTTTAAAGTGTTTAATTCAACAGTTTTTACTGTGTTTCTACAATTGTATAATCATTGTCACTATCTCATTTTAGAATATTTATATCACCCTTCCAAAATACTCCTTTGTGGTTACTCCCCGTTCCTCTCTAGGTCCCCATCCCTCCATTCCCATACAACCATTAATCTACTTTGTCTCTTTAGATTTGCCTATTTCAGATATTTCATGTTAAGAACTGTAGTCGTTGCTCTTAGGTGACTTAGTGTAATAGTTTCAAGATTGATCCATGTGTAGCATGTGTCAATACTTCATTCTCTTTTGATTACCAAGTTATATCTGCTATATGCAAACATTGTATTCTAATACCTGTCCAGTCCTCAGTTGATGAATATGTGGGCTGCTTCCACTTTTTGGCTATTATGAATAACATTGTTATGAACATTTGTGTCTTGAGTGTATACCTAGAAGTGGAACTAAAGGGTCACAGGTAACTTTGTTTAATGTTTTGAGGAACTGCCAAAATATTTTCCAAAGTGGCTGCATCATTTTATATTCCCATCAGCAATATATGAAGGTTCCAGTTTCTCCATATCTTCACTAACACATCTTATTTTGTATTCTTTTTATTCTAACCATTCAGGTAGGTGTTAAGTAGTATATCATTGTTGTTTGGATTTGTATTTCTCTAATTACTCAATGATGTTGAGCCATGATCTTTTACGAGCTTATTTGCCATTTTCATATTTTCTTTGGGGAAATTCTGATCATTTGCCAATTCCTAATTGTATTATTTACCTTTATAAGCACTATATTTTAAGAGTTCTTGATGGGGCTAGCAGGTGGCATGGTGGTTAAAGGCACTGGATTCTCACATAACCAACCATAATTCAAGCCCTGAACCTGGTGGTTTGCTTTTC
>NW_006159835.1:2247705-2270423 GCF_000334495.1 Tupaia belangeri chinensis | reverse complement strand
CCTTTTACTCTCTCTGATCAAAATTTTAAAAATACTAATAATAACAAATGGAATGAAATAATTCATAAAAAAGTTCTTTATGTATTTTTGGCTATGAGACACCAAATATATTACTTACAAATATTTTCTCTTATTCCATGAGCAGGCTTTTTACTTTCTTCATGGTATCTATTGATGCAAAAGATTTTAATTTTCATGAAGTCTAACATACCTGTTTTTAATTTTGTTACTTATGCCTCTGGTGTTCTATCTAAGAAGGCTTTGCCTAACACAAAAGTCAAAGATTTATTCTTGTGTTTTCTTCTTTGAGTTTTATAGTTTTAGCTCTTACATTTAGGTCTGTAATCTATTTTGAGTTAATTTTTGTGTAGGTAGGTGGAATGTGTCCTAATTCTTTTTATGTGAATATTCTGCTGTTCTAGCGCCATTTGTTGAGTGTGGATATGAGTAGATGTGTGTACTTAAAAAAAAAAAATCGTTTGGGAACCAGCAGTTAGTGTAATGGCTATGTTGCTGGAATCCCACGGAGGCGACTGCGGTTTTCGGCTTAAAACTCACGCCAGGCTGGGAACCAGCAGTTAGCGTAATGGCTATGTTGCTGGACTCCTATGTAGTCGACCGTGGTTCACGTCCCGGACCCGGTGGCTTAAAACTCACGCCGGGCGCGTGTGCGTGCGTGCCCAAGATCCCGAGAGGAGAATGGAGGAGAAGGGATTGCGGCGTGACCATCCCCCCTGCGGGGTGATTTCTCACTTTCTGTCTCTATGTCTCTCTCTGTCTGTCTGGCGAGCACACGCGCCCTATAGTGAAAAACCTCCCCCCCCAAAAAAAAAATCGTTTGTCCTTTTCTACCTAAAACAGGGTAAGACAGTGTACTCTCTTTCACTTAGCAGTATATCTTGGAAATCATTTTGTATCAGTTCATTGAGATTGTTCTTACATTTTTTTTTAAAAACATCTGTGAAATACTGTCCTTCTAATATAGTTTTCCCAATCATTTTCCTCTACTCATTTATATTGTTCCCAATAGTTTGTAAATATGAACAGTTAATGAATAACCTTTATTTTGTTGTAGGTAAGTTCCTAGAAATGTGTCAGGAAAATAAATGCATATGCAATCTTGATAGATACCGCCAAATTTTCCTCTATAAGGGTGTTATCTACTTGTATTACTGCCCCCAAAATATTAAAATGCCTGTTTCCCAGCCCTACATGCCAAATTTGTTATCTTAAAATTTTTGCCAAACTTATAAGTGAGAAATGGTTATCTTTAAAAAAAAATAATAATTGCCAGAGGGCATATTTCCCACCAGAGAAAGAGAGAGAGAGAGAGAGGAAAAGGGAGAAAGCATACCCCAGTTGGGCATGGTTATGCCATAATCCCTTCTCCTTCCTTCTCGAGATTTTGGGCATGCCGGCACATGTGCCTGACATGAATTTACAACTGCTGAGTCCGGGACTCAGACAGTAGTCAACCACATGGAGTCCAGCATCTTAACCACTATGCCTCTTGCTGACCCCCTGAAATTTTAGATTTACAGAAAAATTTAGCGGGAGGGACAGACAGTTTTTATTACCTTCTCACCCACCCGCATTGTTTCTCTTTATTGCAGATGCTCCTTCACTTAATGGGGTTATAGCTCAATAAATCCATCATAAGTTGAAAATATCATTAGTTGAAAATGCATTTAATATGTCACACCTAATGAGTATCATAACAGCCTAGGCTACCTTAAATGTGCTACACATTAACCTACAACTGGGCAATATCATCTCACACAAAGCTTATTTTATAATAAAGTTTCGAATATCTCATGTAGTTTATTGAATATCATACTGAAAGTGAAAGAATGGTTGAATGGGTACTCTACTTAAGGCTTCTACTGAGTGCATTGCATTCTCACATTATCATAAAAATCAAGTTGAACCTTTTTTTTTTTTTTTGGAGAGGTTTCTGCTATCGGGTGCGTATGCTTGCCAGAAAGACAGAGAGAAACAGAGAGATAGAAAGCGAGAAATCACCACCCAGGGGGGATGGCCGCATTCTCTTCTCCTCCATTCTCCTCTCGGGATCTTGGGCACGCACACATGCTCCTGGTGTGAGTTTAAGCCACTGGGTCCGGGACTTGAATCGCAGTCAGCTACATGGGAATTCAGTGACATAGTCATTACGCTAACTGCTGGTCCCAAGTTGAACCATTTTAAGTTTGGACCCTCTGGATTAATATGTTAGTGTGATACATTTGTAATAATGGATTAGCCAACATTGATATACTATTAGTAATATTGATACATTATTAGCCAACATTGATATATTTTAGGTAATAATATGCCAACACCTAAAATTCATAGTTTACATTAAAGTTCTCTCTTGTATTGTGCTATTACGGATTTTGACAAGTGTATAATGATACGATTCCATGATTACAGTATCTTGTACTGTTTTACTGTCCTAAAAATCCTTTGAAATCTCTTCTTCCCTCTCTGTCAACTCTGGCAACCACCTATCTTTTTACTGTCCCCATCATTTTGCTTTTTCCAGAATGCCATATAGTTGGAAATCATATAATACGTAACTTTTTTCACATCACCTTCTTTCTTTTTTTAACTTTGCTAGGTGTGTGGTTTTTCAAGAAAGAGAAAGAAAGTAAGAAACCACCACTCATGGGGGGTGGGCATGCTGCAGTCTCTTCTATTTCTCCGTTTGGGATTTGGGGCACACATGCACACACACTAGATGTGTTTTTCAAACTGCCAGACTTGGGCTTTGAGCCATGCGGAATTCATCTGCCTTCACCACCATGCCACTGGCTGGCTGCATATCTGCTTTTTAAAATAATCAAAATACCAGGACCAGCAGTTAGCATAATGGCTATGTCGCAGGACTCCCACGTAGTTGACTGTTGTGGTTTGCATCCCGGACCCGGTGGCTTAAAACTCACCCTGGGCACATGTGCGTGCGTGCCCAAGATCCCGAGAGGAGAATGGAGGAGAAGGGATTGCGGCGTGACCATCCCCCCTGGGGGGTGATTTCTCGCTTTCTGTCTCTCTGTCTGGCGAGCGCACATGCCCTATAGCAAAAACCTCTCCCCCCCAAAAAAAAATCAAAATACCTCCATTTCTTTTTTAGTTTGATGTTTCTTTTTAATAATACTCAATGAACTGAGTAATATTGGATTGTCAGAAAAGCCATGATGCATTTTTGCATATAAAAACATATAAAAGAAAGTCATGACTTTTCCAACAACTCAATATATCATTGTCTGGATGAACCACAGTTTATACATTCACTTACTGAAGGGCATCTTGGTTGCTACTGAGTTTTGGCAGTTATGAGTATAGCTGCTGTAAACATCTGTGTGCAGGTTTTTATGTGATCTAAGTTTCAATTTCTTTTTTTTTTTTTTGAGAGGTTTTTGTCATAGGGCATGTGCGCTCGCTAGACAGAGAGAGCCAGGGAGACAAGTGAGAAATCACCCCCCCAGGGGGGATGGCCACGCCGCAATCCCTTCTCCTCCATTCTCCTCTCAGGATCTTGGGCACGCACGCACATGCACCCGGCATGAGTTTTAAGCCCCTGGATCCAGGACGTGAACTGCAGTCGACTACGTGGGAGTTCAGCGACATAGCCATTATGCTAACTGCTGGTCCCCTAAGTTTCAATTTCTTTGAGTACATACCAAGGAATATGATTGCTGGATCACGTGGGAAGAGTATGTTTAGTTTGTAAAAAAGTACCGAGCAAAAAAAAAAAAAGTACCGAGCTATCTTCCAAAGTGGGTATATATACCATTTTACCTTCCCACTAGTAACGGATGGTAGTGCCTGTTGCATCACATCCTCACGAGCAATTGGTGGTATCAGTTTTTCAGATTTTGGCTTTCCTAATAGGTGTGCATATATCTCATTGTTATAATTTTTATTTTCCTGATAATATGATGTGGAACATCTTTTTTTTTTGAGAGGTTTTTGCAATAGGGCGCGTGTGCTTGCCAGACAGACAGAGAGACAGAGAGATAGAACACGGGAAATCACCCCCCAGGGGAGAAGGCCACGCCGAAATCCCTTCTCCTCCATTCTCCTCTTGGGATCTTGGGCACGCATGCACACGCGCCTGGCGTGAGTTTTAAGCCACCGGGTCTGGGATGCGAACCGCGGTTGACTACATGGGAGTCCAGCGACATAGCCATTACGCTAACTGCTGGTCCCTCCTAGAACATCTTTTCATACTTGTTTGCCCTCTTTATGTCTTCTTTGGTGAGGTATTTAGGTCTTTGACCTATTTTTAAATTGGATTGTTTATTTTCTTATTGTTTGAGTTTAAAGAGTTCTTTGTGTATTTTAGATAACAGTTCTTTATCAGATATAACTTTTGAAGATATTTTTTCTCCAAGTCTGTGGCTTCTCTTTTCGTTTTCTTTTCTTTCTTTTTTTTTGGAGAGTTTTTTGCTATAGGGCGCGTCCACTTGCCAGAAAAACAGAGAAAGACTGAGAGATAACGAGAAATCAGTCCCCTGGAGGGATGGCCACGCCGCATTCCCTTCTCTTCTATTCTTCTCTAGGGATCTTGGGCATGCACGCACCCGCACCCGGTGTGAGTTTAAGCCACTGGGTCTGGGACGCGAACCGCAGTCCGTAGGAGTCCAGCCACCTAGCCATTACATCAACTGCTGGTTCCGTCTTTTCACTTTCTTGACAGTGTCTTTCAAAGAGCTGAAGTTTTTCATTTTAATCAAGTCCAGCTTATCAGTTCTTTCTTTCATGAATTGTACCTTTGGTGTTGTATCTGAAAAGTCACCGCCATACGCAACATCATCATCTCTTACCTTGTTATCTTCTGGGAGTTATATATTTTTATGGTTTACATTTAGGGTTGTGATCCATTTTGAGTTAATTTTTATGGAAGATGTAAGGTTTTTTGTAGATTCATTCAGCAGTATTTGTTGAAAGGACTGTCCTTTTTTGGATTGAATTGCCTTCTTTTGTCAATGATAAATTAAGTGTATTTACGTGGGTCTTTCTGGAATCCTTAATCTATTCCATTGTTCCATTCTGTTTGTTTATTCTTTCACTGGTACCATATTGTCTTTATTACCATACATTTATAGTAATTCTTGCGGTTGGGTGAGTTTATGCTGCTTCTTCAATATTGTAGTGGCCGTTCTGGGTCCTTTGTCTTTCCATATGAATTTTACAGTCAGTTTGTTGATATTTATAAAATTACATGTTTGGAATTTCGAGATTGCAGTGAATCTATAGGTCAAGTTGAGAAGAACTGACATCTTGGTAGTATTGAATCTTCTTATCCATGTACAAAGAATATCTCTTCATTTACTTAGATTTTTTATTTCTCTCATCAGGTTGTTGGCAGTATTTTTCACATAGATATATATTTTTAAAAAGTTGTACCTGAAATATATTATTTTTTGGTGATAATTAACTGGTATTAACTGGCATTATGTTTTAATTTCAAGTTCTAATTGTTCATTGTTGGTATATAATAGAACATTTGATTTTTGTGTATAACCTTGTGTCTTACAACTTTGCTCTGATTGCTTATTCATTTAAGGAGTTTTTGGTTGATTCTTGGAATTTTCTACATAAGTAGTCTTATCATGTGTGGACAAATATTTCATTTCATTTCCTTTCCAAACTGTGTATCTTTTTTTTTTTTTTAAGAGATTTTTGCTTTAGGGTGTGTGTGTGCTCACCAGAGAGAGAGAAAGAGACAGTGAGAAGGAAAATGAGAAATCACCCACCAGGTGGGGATGGCCACACTTTAATCCCTTCTCTAGTCTCCCGGGATCCTGGGCAAGTATGCACATGCACTCAGCATGATTTTCAAGCCACTGGATCTAAGCCTTGATCCGTGGTTGGCCATGTGGGAGTCCAGCAACTTAACCACTGCACCATCTGCTGGCCTGTCTTTTTTTTTTTTTTTTTTTTAATAAAAGAGAGATTCTTCCCTATGGAGTGCATGTGCTTGCTGGAGAGACAGAGAGTGAGAAAGTAAGAAATCACCTCCTGGGGGGATGTCCATGCCACAGTCCTTTCTCCTTCATTCTCCTCTCAGTATTTCGGGCATATATACACACATGCCCCACATGGGTTTCAAACTTCTGGGTCTGGGACTCAAACCACAGTTGGCCATGTGGGAGTTGAGCACCTTAACCACTATGCCACCTTCTGGCTCCTTATTATTTTTTTTCTTATCACATTTGCTAGTACTTCAGAATGATTTGAATATGAATACTGACAGCAGTTATCCTTACCTTGTTCCTTATCTTAGCTTGAGAGCATCTAGTTTCTCACCTTTAAGTATGGTGTTAGCTTCAGGTTTTTATAGCTATTCTTTACCAAGTTAACACTCTTCTATTCATAGTTAGTGAGCATTTATATCATGAATTGGTGTTAGCTTTTATTAAATGAATTTTTGCATCTGTTGATATGATTATAAAGTTTTTCTTTTTTAGCTTCTTGATTTTTTATTATTTATAAATTATTATTAATTTAATTTAATTTTATTATTGTTTTTCATTTTGACCAAGGAGAGACAGAGAGAGCGAGTGAGCAAGCCGCCAAATCTGGAACTCGAACCTCCCATGTGAGAGGCCAGTTCCTTAATCACCACACCACCTGCCAGCCCCGATTTAATGGATTATAACACTGATTTTCAAACATTGAGCCACTTTCGTTTACATACCTAATGTCTTAGTCTATTATTGGTTACCTGAGGCTGGTAATATTATAAAGAAATAGGGTTTAATAAATAAAAATAGGGTTTAATAATTAAAAAAAGACCTATAAAGAAATAGGGATTAATAAGTAAAAATCCAAGGGCATCACAGAATTTTTAGCAGAGCATGATCTGTATCCATGTGGCTTTCTTTCTGCACATCTAGTCTCATTCCCTCTGCCTGTATACCTGCCATAACTTAATTACCAAGGCCTTAACCTAATGACATTATCACACTCAAAGGCCTCACCTTGGGATATCATGAAGGAATCAGTTTTCACTTAACACCTTTATAATACAATCAGGGTCCAATACATGAATTTCTGGGGAACATCCAGTCACCACCCACTAAAACCAAATTCCACATGAAACTTTGTGAAACAGACTGTGAACGAAACTGTTAATACCTGGGATAAATCGTGCTCGGGTCTAATGTGTAACTGTTCTTACATATAGTTGGATCTGATTTGCTAATATTTTGTTGAGTATTTTTGCATCTATTTCCATGAGCTATATTGGTTTATAGTTTTATTTTCTTACAATGTCTGTCTGATTTTGGTATTAGGGTAATACTGGCCTCATAGAATGAATTAGAAAGTATTCGCTGCTTCTGTCTTATGGAAGAGATTGTAAAGAATTGATAGAATATTGCCTTTGGATGTTTGATATAATTCACCAGTGAAACAATCTGACCCTGGTGCTTCTGTTCACAAGGAAAGTTATTAATTAAATATTGATTGAATTAATTTAATAGCTAGAGGTCTATTTAGATTGTCCTGTTTCCTCTTGTATGAATTTTGGCAAACTTTGTCTTTCAAGTAATTGTTCTACTTCATCTAAGTTATCAAATTTGTGGGCATAGAGTTGTTCATCATATTTCCTCATTATCCTTTTACTGTCAATAGTATCTGTAATGCTGTCCTTATTTCATTTCTGATATTGGTGATTTTTATCCTGTGTCTTTTTTTTCTTAGCCTGATTATATGCTTATTGATCCCCCCCCCCCCCAAAGAATCCCCGTTAGGTTTTGTTGATTTTTCTCTATTGATTTCCTGTTTTCAGTTTTCTTGATTTCTGTTCTAATTCTTGTTTCTTTTCTCCTATTTACTTTGAACTTAATTTGTTCTTTCTGTTTTAGTTTCCTAAGGTAGAAACTTAGATCGTTGTTTTTAGGCTTTTTTCTTTTCTATGATATGTATTCAATGCTATAAATTCCTCTCTAAGCACTGATTTCACTGTAGCCACCAATTTTGATAAATTGTGTTTTCACTTTCATTGAGTTCAAAATAGTTTTTACTTTCTCCTGATATTTCTTTTTTTACCCTTGTATTATTTAGAAATGTATTGTTTAATGTCTACATATTTTGAGGTTTTCCAGATATCTTCCTATTATTGATTTCTAGTTTATGATCCTAGAGCAGACATTGTATTATTTCTATTATTTTATAATTGTTAAGGTATGTTTTTATGGCTCATGATTTGGTCTGTCTTGTTGAATGCTCCATCTGGGCTTGAGAAGAATGTATATTCTGCTGTTGTTGGGTAAAGTAGTCTATTGTGTTGTTTATTTCCAGTTGATTGCTAGTGTTAAGTTTAACTGTGTCCATACTGATTTTCTGCTTGCCAAATGTGTTCATTTCTTATAAAGAGGTTCTGAAGTCTTCAATTATGATGGTAGATTTATCTGTTTCTCCTAACAGTTCTATTAGTTTTGTCCATTGTTAGAAGCATAGACATTTAGGGCTGGTAGGTGGCATGGTGGTTGAGGGCACTGGATTCCCATATAGCCGACCGCAGTTTGAGCCCTGGACCTGGCGGCTTGCTTTCTCTCTCTCCTAACACTATCCCTCTCTGGTCAAATTAAAATAAATAAATAAATGACTAAATAAAGTTTAATAAAATAATTCTAAAAATAAAAAAGCATAGACATTTAAAATTGTTATATCTTCTTGGAGAATGGATTCCCTATCATTATGTAATACCCCTCTTTATCATTGGTAACTTTTCTTGATTTGAAGTCTGCTTTATATCTAAAGCTATGTATATAGTGATTCCTGTTTTCTTTCAGTTAGTGTTAGTATGGTATATTTTTTTCAACTCATTTGCTTTTAACCTGTACATTTCTTTGTATTTAAAGTAAGTTTTTTTATGGAAAACATTTAGTTGGGTCTTGTTTTATTTGAACTACTTTGACAATCTTTGTCTTTTTTTTTTTTTTTAAACAATTTTTTGCTGTAGGGTACATGTGCTCAGTAGCGAAAGAGAGAGACAGAAACTGAGCGGGAAAGTGAAATATCACCTCCCCCTCCCCCCAAGATGGCCATTCTGCAATCCCTTCTCTTCTGTTCTTCTGGGATCGCGAGCACACACACACAGGTGCACCCAGTATGATCGTCAAGCCACTGGGTCTGGGACTTGAACTGCAGTCAGTCATATAGGAATCCACGACATAACTACTACATCATCTGTTGGCCCTGACAATCTTTGTTTTTTAATTGGTACATTTAGAGTGCTGACACTGAAAGTGGTTATTGATATAGTTGGATTAATGTCTACTTCATTTGTATTGTTTTCTTTTTGTTGTTTTTCTTTATTTCTTTTTATATCTTTAGTTCTTTTGATGCCTTTTGTGGTTTTATTTATTTTGGAGGCACACATGCATGTGTGCATCTGACAGTGGTTTTTCAAGTCATTAGGTCCAGGACTTGAACTACATAGTTAACCATGTGGGATCCAGCTGCCTTAACCACCATACCACCAGCTGGCCTGTTTTTGTGTTTTAAATTGAGCATTTTATATGATTCAATTTCTCTCTTTTCTTAGCTTATTATATTTTTTCTCTAACTTATTTTCAGTTGTTGTTCTAAAGTTTATAATATACATTTACAACTAATCCAATTCTACCTTCAGATAATGCTGTACGAGTTCACAGATAATGTGGGTACCTTAAAATAACAAAATAATCCTAATTATTCTTTTTTTTAAGTTATTTTATTTAACTTTATTTATTTATTATTATTATTATTTTCACATGAGTTTTGCCAGAGAAAGACCGAGAGAGAGAGAGGGGGAGAGAGAGAGAGAGAGAGAAAGAGAAAGCAAGCCGCCAGGTCTGGGACTTGAACTATGGTCAGCCATGTGGAATTCCAGCACCTTAACCACCATACCACTTGCTGGCCCCTATTCTTTTTCTTTATATTTTTGCTGTCATTTCACTTGTTAATAATTATACAGATACATACACACATACTGTATACAAATTTATACACAAACATATATATAACTATATACATTGTTGCTCTGTGGGGAGTTCAAAAAGTTCATGAAAAAATGGAATTAAAGTACAAGTTTATTTTGGTGCAAAAAGAAAAACATTAAAGTCCATGCATAGTTCATTCATAACACATTTTTCAAGAACCTTTCGAAGACCTCTCTTGAACAGACTGTTTTCTGTTAGATCCATTACGATGAAGAAAAATAGGCCCAGATGTCATGGGTCATGCTGCTAAGACACTGTGCTCTGCAGGCTGGTCCCACATTCAGGTCCTACATTCCATTCCCATTCCAACCTAAAGACTGACTGGGTCATGGTTGGAGTTGTCTCTCGTCCCTGTGGAAAGGCTGAGACAGGAGGATTGTGACAGCAAGACCCTGTGTGGAAGAAAAAAAAAAGTTTCTGAACTATAATGCCCTGAACTATAAAGCTATATTTTATTCTCTGAAGAACTTTCAACATTTCTTGCAAGGTAAGTCTATTGGCAACAAAAGCCCTCGGTTTTTGCTTATCTAAGAAAGGTTTATTTCTTCTTTACTTTTGAAGATTAATTTTGCGGAGTACAGAGTAATTGGTTGTTTGGTTTGTTTGTTTTTGCATTTATATTTATTTATTTATTTCGAGAGGGTGGTGGGAGCAAGAACAAGTGAGAGCGTGAGAGAAAGACACACCCCTATAGGATCCACATGCGTTGATCTTCCTCTAGTCTCAGTCATCCTGGATTATGAGCTCATGTATATGTGCCTGGCATGCTCAGGGAGGCCGTAGGATGTAAACTTAGGACTTTTCCTGTGTGAGTGCAGCTGTACCACCACTGCTCAGCACCTCATCCTGGATAGTATTATTTTTTCCCCCTCAACATTTTGAATATTTCACTCACTCTCTTCTTGCTTACCTGGTTTCTGAGGGGAAGTCAGATGTAATCCTTGTCTTTGTTCCTCTATAGTTAAGGCGTTTATGTCCTCTTGCTTCTTTCAAGATTTTTAAAAATAGTTCTTTGCTTATTTACCTATTTATTTGTTGTGATTTTCAAGCTGCTGAGTCCAGAACTCGAAACCGAGTTGGCCATGTGGGAATGTTGTGCCTTAATCACCATGCTACTTTTTAGCCCTCAAGATTTATTAAGAAACTATTTTATTATTATTATTATTATTATTATTATTATTATTGCTATAGGTGTTCACCAGAGAGAGAGACAGGTAGAGGGAAAATGAAAAATCACCTCCCATGGAGGGATGGCCACTGCAATCCCTTCTTCTCTATTCCCGTGTTGGGAGTTTGGGCACAGATGCACAAGTGTCAGGTGACTTTCAAGCTGCCAGGTCCAGGACTTGAACCATAGTCAGTCATGCAGAAGTCCAGCACCTTAACCACCATGCCACTTCTGGCCTTGTAGATTAAAAATGATATGCCCTAATGTGAGATTTAGGTCTTTATTCTGCTTAGTGTTCTTTGTGCCTCTTGGGTTTGTGGTTTGGTGTCTGACATTAATTTTGGAGAAATTCTCAGTCATTATTGTTTCAAATATTTCTTCTGTTTCTTTCTCTTTTTCTTTTCTTTCTGTTATTCCCATTACTTGTGTTTATGCCTTTTGTAGTTGTCCCACTGTCTTTGGATATGCTGTTCTGCTTTTCTTCTGTCTCTATTCTCTTGCTTTTTTATTTATTTATTTATTTTTTTACGTTTTTGTTATTTTTTTGGAGAGGTTTTTCGCTGTAGGGCGCGTGCGCTCGCCAGACAGAGAGAGACATAGAGACAGAAAGCGAGAAATCACTCCCCAGGGGGGATGGCCACGCCGCAATCCTTTCTCCTCCATTCTCCTCTCGGCATCTTGGGCATGCACGCACACGCGCCCAGCGTGAGTTTTAAGCCACCGGGTCTGGGACTTGAACCGCGGTCGACTACGTGGGAGTCCAGCGACATAGCCATTACGCCAACTGCTGGTTCCCTTGCTTTTTTATTTTTGAAAGTTTCTGTACCGTGTTCAATCTACTAATAAGCCCTTCCAAGACATTCTTCATTTCTGCACAATATTTTTTTGGGTTCTTTATAGGATTTTCATTTCTCTGCTTACGTTGCTCATCTGTTCCTGAATGCTATTTCCTTTATCTGTTAGAATCCCTAATGTATTGTGACCAGCAGTTGGCGTAATGGCTATGTCTCTAGACTGCCTTGTGGTCGACCGTGGTTCAAGTCCCAGACCCAGTGGCTTAAACTCACGCTGGGCACATGTGCGTGCGTGCCCAAGATCCTGAGAGAAGAATGGAGGAGAAGGGATTGTGGTGTGGCCATCCCTCCTGGGGGGTGATTTCTCGCTTTCTGTCTCTCTGTCTTTCTGGCGAGCACGTGCACCCTATAGCAAAAACCTCTCCCCCAGGCAAGAAGAAAGAATCCCTAATATATTAATTATAGTTTTTAAAAAATTACTGGTCTGATAATTTCAACATCTGGTTCTGAGGATTTTTCTCTCTTTTCAAACTGTGTTTTTTGCCTTTTAGTATGCCTTATTATTCTATCTTGATAGCCAGACACGATGTACTGTGTAAAAGGAACTGCAGTACATATGTTTTTAGTGATGCAGTAGTAGGGTGTCTGGGAAGGGAAGCATTCTAGTCATGAGACTGTCACAGCCTCAATCTTTTAGTAAGCCTGTGCCTCAGGCCTGGGAACTTTAGACATGCTTTTCAGTTTCCCTCTCCTCCTACCTATAAGTGAAGCAGAATGGCTGAAGTCGGCTGGAATTGGATATTTTCCTTCCTCTATGTCAGACTCTGTTAAAACTCCAGCTGGTTAGGTTCTGGATAGAGTTTCTCTTGAGGACAGACTTTGTTAAAAGGCACAGAATGCTTTGGCATATTCACAGAAACTTCCTTTTCTTCTTCTTTTGTTGTGAGCTTGCAGGGATTTTCTGTTATTCACTGTGATAATGTGGTAGGCAAAGCTTATATAGAGCTAAAACTCCCAAAAGTGTATCCCTCCACTTCCCTATGACTGGGGCCCTAGTCTTTTTCTCCCTCAGACTTGTCTCCACTGAACCTCAGCAGTTCATCAATTACAGTTTAGTTTTTCCTACCTACCCCAGCTCCAGTTCCCAAAGAGGTTTCAGCTTGATAAGTTGTGATTCTCTGTATTCACTTTTCTGTTTCTCCAATTTTGAAGGCCTTGTGACCTCAGTTCTGGGGAAAGGAATTTTCTAAGGAAAGTGTTGGTATTTCATCTTGTTCAGCTTTTACTTATTAGGATGGAATGGCAACTTCTTACATGCTGGGCCAGAAACTGGAAGTCTACTAACTTTTTGAGGAATACCAAACTTTTCCATACAAGTTGTACCAGTTTACAATCTCAATGTGTGAGGGTTCCAATTTTATCATATCTTCACCAACACTTGTTAGTGTCATTTTGATTATAGCCTTCATAGGTATGAAGTACTGTTTAATTGTTCAGTAACATACTTTCAACTCTTTTACCTTTTTGATTGTAGACTATATATTAGCTTATTGATTTGCTAAGGATTTAGTTGTCAGATCACCTCCCCTCTGAAGCATATTTACCCCTCCCTTTCTTTTTCTTTAAAATAATTATTTTACTTAATTTATTATTATCATTAGTATTTGTTTAATTTGACCAGAGAGAGAGAGAGAGAGAGCGAGAGAAAGGGAAAGTAGGAAAGCAAGCCTCCAGGTCCAGGACTCGAACCATGGTTGGCCATGCAGGAGTTTAGCACCTCAACCATCACGCCACCTGCCGGCCCCTACTCTTTCCTTTCTTATCCTTCCGTTCCTCAATCAGTTCCAGCAGAGTTAGATCAGAATTCATTGTTATGGCTTAGTGAATAGTATTTGTAGCTGAGCTCTCTAGACTTAACCACATTTCCTTTCTTTTTTCTTTTGGTTGATACTTACTTATTTCTCTTCCCTCCCCTCAAAGTATTATTCCTAAACTTTTCTGTCAGCTTTCAAAACTTTTTTCAAACAGTTAAACACATTAGTAATTTGTGAGTTCCTTTTTTCCCCTGGAGTCCTCTGGTGTCCTGCCACACTTTGGAAGGTTTTCTTTTTTTTCCTCCTAAGTCTATGGCATAAATAATATCTTTAGACCTTTTTTTTTTTACTGTTAAATACCAGTCAGGTATTTAACCTTATGTATTTATCTGAATTTCTTATTATTTGTTCTTCCTTTTATTCTAGTTCTGGAAGATTTCCTCAACTTTATTTTACAACTCTTTAGTTTTTGCTTTCGTATTGAAAAATAATAACATAATTTCCAGAATGATTTTTTTGAAAAGAATTATTTTATTTGACTTTATTTATTATTTTTTTCCAGTTTGATCAGAGAGAGACAGAGAAAGAGAAAGAGGGAAAGTGAGAAAGTGAGCCACCAGATGTGGGACTCGAACCTTAGTCTACCATTTGGGAGTCTCATACCTTTAGCCACCATGCCACCTGCCAGTCCCATCAGAATGCTTTCTTATTCATTAAATATTCCTTCTGTATTTTACATGGGTGTAAAATGTTTTATATCCCTGAGCATACTGGTGACATTGTTTCAAATTTCCTCAAGTTCCTTTTCTTTCTTTTTTAGCCCCTTGCTTTTTATGTTAGAAGCTTTTCTGAGATGATCCTTAGATACCTGTTGATATTTAAGAGGGAACCTGCATAAAGCTATTCAGAAGTTCTGTGCATACACATGTAGTAGTTACTAACATTTTTTGAGAAGTTGCTGAAAGACAAGCACTTAGCTAAGCACTTCACATATGTTATTTTAGTTGATCTTTACATTGGTCCTCAGAGGTTATTCCCTCACAGATGAGGAACTTTTCAATGCTCAGATAATATAACCAAAAGAAGAGGACCAGAATTCAAACCCAGATCAGGCTGTAGTCATATGATTTGGAAAAAAAAACCTCTCTTATTGTGTGTCCTTCCCAATATATACTTTTGAATACCAAGAAATCTCTTAAGAACCTTAAAGTCAGATAGGAGTACAACAGACTAATAGAATCATCCAAAACACACATTTGCAGTGATTACAGAGATATATTGAGAGGGAATTGTGATTGTTTTGGGATGACTGAGGAATGGTCAGATTGATTTTTTAATTTTTTAAAATTAACCTCCCTTCCAGGGAGCCAGACACATAACTTGGGAATACTAATGTTTGTATTAGTGACATGTGATGTAAGGCTTGTTCCAAAACAACTGGGGAAAAAAAGAAATACTGTACCAAATTAAGGGAATCATTATGGTTGATACTATAAAATAATAAAGTAGGAAATATTATTTGGGAAGACTGATAGTGCTATACACACATGTATAGCAAAGATTCATTATAGTGCTGTTTGTTTTTAGAAATAACTTTATATTAGAAAAATTGTAATCTTTTTGAATATTGAATAGGACAGTAAATATATATATATATATACACACACACACACACACACACACACACACACACACACATGTATACACACACACACATACATGCAGCCAGGTATCCCTATTCATGGGTACCTTATCAACGGATTTGACCATCAATCAAAAACGTTAAGTTATTGCTGATGTGTGCTGTGTAGTCATGGCTAGTTGGTTGCTCACACCTGTGCTGAACATGTACAGATGTTTTTGTTGTTGTTATTCCCTGAATAGTAACAACTAGGATAACAACTAAACATAGCGTTTACATTGTATTAGGTATTATAAGTAATTTACAGGTGATTTAAAATATACAGGAGGATGTAAGTTATAATATTATGCCATTTTATAAAAGGGACTTCAGCATCTGAGGAGTTTGGCATCTCTAGGGGTCCTGGAACCAATCTCCCACCAATCCCCTGTGGATACCCAGGTTGTGAGTGTGTGTGTATGTTTTTTGGTAGCCTATCAAAAAATACACTTAACTGAAGTATACCATACTGCAAATCCTCAATTTGAATGACACTGTCCATAAGTATTGTTTTATCAGTATTAGAAATACGCATCAGCAAAAGCACATCTTCATCACCTGATAAATATTTTTAACCAAAGGTACTCTATAATTATTTTTTAAAAGATAGGATGATGCAAACTGTATTTTTTTTTAAAAATATTTTTATGTAAGTGAAGATGTCTTTTTACATCTTTCATTATTAGAACTGTCTTTCATTTTTACAGAAAAGAAATATATCCTATATATATATATATTTTTGTCTTGTATCTGCGCAGTTTTTTTTCCCTATTGAATTAATTATTACAGCTTGCTAAATAACTCTTGTGAAGTAAGCATAAAGGAGTATAATTAACTGGAGCTGCAGCAGTGATAGTATAATAGGAGGCAGATGTACCTACTGAAGGATAAAAATAATTACTTGAGAAATAGTAAAGTTAGAGTATTTCTTTGATAAGACAATTTCCTCCTTTTGTTTCAATATTCATGGCACCCCACCATGAAATGTTCAGTTATGGCTAAGAGCTCTTTTCCCTAAAATTAATAACCTTGTTATTTAGTGGAGTGCCTATTCATATTAAGTTTGGTGTTAATATTTTGAGCTCTCTTTTTCTCATTGTAAGTATCCTGGGTTCTGTGGTGAGAGGAATATGTTGTACTTTTTGTTTTCTAAGGACTTATGTTTTGTTTAGGAAAAGTTGAGGGCTAAATGTTTATTGTCAATTTTTTTTAAAGAATTATTTAATTTTATTTATTATTATTATTTTCCAGTTTAATCAGAGAGAGACAGAGAAAGGGAGAGAGAGAGAAAGTGAGGAAGCAAGCCACCAGGTTTGGGATTTGAACTGTGGTAGGCCATGTGGGAGTCCAGTGTCTTTAACCACCACACCACTTGCCAGCCCAATGTATGTACTTTTAATTTATTGAGTTCTCTAGAACTTTGAGAGGTTACTATAGTAGCTACACCCAGAAATCCGAGTGGCTTACTTTCATAAAATTTTTGGGCCAGCCATAGTGCTACGGGCAGTAGAATGCCATTATGATACTAGGGCTATATGGTATGGTCCAGTGTTTAGATCCCCAAGTTTCCTAATTCCCAGTCTTGAATTCTTTCCTATATGTCATCTTTGATGGATTATTTTACAAATGCATATTAAATATTAATTGATACGTATTGCTACAAATTTATTAGCATAAATTGTTTCTCCAATTTTTTTTCACTTAATACCTTCCTAAGACACTTACCCTGGAGAAAGAGGAATTTTAATTAATGTAGAAGTGAATGAGTGGTCTTAGAAGCATTTGTAATATTGTTTGGGTCTGGCCAGCCATACTGCAATGCCATATTGACTTTGCATGCCAAAGAAAGAAAAGCCTGAGAATTGAAGGGGCTATGAAGAAAGGGTAAGAGGTTGCCAGAATCAAGCGGGGCCTATTTAAAAAATTTGCTCAGACCTTAGGGAACTTAAGACAAAGAACACCCCCTTCAACTTCTCTTGACTTAGTAAGCAAATTAATTCAGCTGTTTGAGGACTCTATTTAAATTTAGTGAAATGAAAAAATATTATTTTGTTTAACTTTATAATTGATTTCAAACTTCAAAGTGATTCATTTTTAGTAACTCCCTCCCCACATTTAAATATCGTCACCAGCAAAAAGTAATATAGATTCATTGCAGGACATACAGAAAAATGTGGAATAGCTCCACAGTGTGGTGGTTAAGTGCTATGTACAGGGAGCTAAATCTCATATTAGATTTGACTACAGTTCACATCCCTGCCCTGGTGGTTTGAAGAATACACTGCATGCATGTCTATGCATGCTTGCCGCAAGTCCTGATGGGTGGAGAAATAGAGGAAAATATAGCACGATGAGGCCTCATTGGGAAGGTGCTGTCTCTCTTTTTCTGGAGATTGCTCGTAACCTCCGACAAAAACAAAAATAATGAAATAATGAATATATGGAAAAGTGTATTTTTTTTTCTTTCTTTCTTTTTTTTTTTTTTTTTTTTTTTTAAGGTTTTTGCCATAAGGCGTGTGTGCTTGCTGGAGAGAGGCAGTGAGAAGGAAAATGAGAAGTCACCTGGGAGGGTGACCATGCCACAATCCCTTCTCCATTCTCCTCCTAAGATTTTGTGCATGCATGTCTGGCATTATTTTCATTCCACCAGGTCTGGACTCAAATAGCAGTTGGCCATGTGGGGGTCCAGCATCTTAACCCACTATGCTACCTGCTGGTTCCAGAAAAGCGTATTCTTAAAATGACATGTAATTTTACTCTCTTCTAGTAGCTACAGCAATTCGAGGTGTTTCTTTGCGGTTCTTCTTTTATGATCTAATATAGAAAAATTTTAATCTATATTACATAAATTTAATATGCCATCATAAACATTGTCTAATGCTTAGAAAATATTTTTAATGACTGCTTTTCTAGTAAACAGGCATACTGTATAATAATTAGTCACTCATCTTTTCTTGGGCTTTATGTAAAAAGTGTCATTATAAATTACAGTTTTTACAAATTCTAAGTAATTTCTGCGTTGGGCAGACTCTTTTTGTTGTTGTGCATATCTCCTGACATATTTATAAATAGATGATTTTCTACACAGGTCTTCTTGCCTTCTCTGTGTTCCCCAAAGTTAAATTGGACTGGAGTACTTAGTTTAAATATTTGTCTGCCCACCAAATTATGAACTTCCAGGGGATTAGGATTTATCTTTTTTCACCGTTGTGTCTTCTTTGCTCAGCACAGTGCTAGGGCCTTAGTAGGGACTCAGTAAAATATTTGTTGAATGTTTATTATGATTCTGAAAGATAATGAGACCAATTTTCATGTAATGGTTTTATATTCTTCTCATGGCTTTTAGTTTCACTTCACTCATATGACACACGAGAGAGTGTAAATGAGTAAAGGAGCTTAAATTTAAGCAGGAAGTTATTACTTTATTTAAATGTATCTTTATACACAGTGGCTCATTTAGTGGGAAAGTGGAGGGCACTAATTTGGTTGCAGGCCAAAGAAAGATACAGTTAACTGCTTTATAATCTAGATGGTTGTAGCTCTTTTCTTTTCCTTTCTCCACTGCTAACTCTTCTCATTTTCTCCCCTCTTTCTTATCATTTGCCAGAACTTGGTATCAGGACCATGATTTGAGACAAAGCTTTTCTTCTACAGATTGAAGCTGTTTCTTTTTGAGGGCTCCAAGGTGTTAAGTCTAATATTTTTTTAAAATATAAAATTTCCTTCTCCAAAGAAACCCACTTAAAGCTTTCCTATTTTCCCATGGAACTTTTTAGAAACATGTCACAGAAAGCTGACTGTATGCATACATTTTATGTGCACATATATATGTATATAAAATGTATGACATAAAAAAGATAAGATATGTGTGTGGTTATGCATTATATTAAACTGAGGTTATGGGATGCAAATGCTAAATATGGATTGTTGAATTCTGAAACTTGTACTGTATCAAATTTTCTTGACTTTTTTAATAGAAAGTTATATACATGTAGTTGTGATAGTTGGAGGAAACTTACAGTTGCTCTTTTTTCTAGTCTCCGGGGAGTACATGAGTAAATATTTAATGATTCTTTTCTAGTATAGCACAAATGCTTAAAATATTAATTGTGGTCAGCCAGTTATGTGGTTATTGGTACCCTTTTATTGAGAATAATAACTTAAATATAGTTCTTTATTTTAGAACACTTTCTCTTAATTTTCTCCTGGTCTGTAAAGGTAGACAGATATCTAGTGAAGACATTTAAAATGTGGACATGAGTTGGAGTAAAAAAAAAGTTTAGCTGGGACCAGCAGATGGTGTAATGGTTACATTGCTGAACTCCCATGTGTCCGACCGCAGTTCGTGTTTGAACCTGGTGATTTCAAAATCACTCTGTGTGTGTGTGTGTGCGTATGGAGACTGATTTCTCACTTTCCCTCTCACTGTGTCTATCTTTCCCCCCACCCCCACCCCCCAATCTGTGAGCTACAAAAACCTCTTTAAAAAAAAAGTTTAGCTACTTCTGGGGAGCAGCTCAAGTAAGTCATTTATGTTCTGTTTACATCCTTGGAATACAGGCACACAACACAGGTAAGAAGACCACTTTTCCTGCCTTTTTATGCTAAAAACCTTCCCCTTTTGAAAGAACTGAAAGGGGTTGCCAACAGGAGGGGGTGCTGAGTCAAGTGTGGAGGCAACATTTTAAGGTGATTCTGTGAGGATGCTGTAGAGGAAAACCCTTTCACTGCCAGTCATAGCTAATGTCTCACTAGTGGTTCAAGTAAGATGTGAGGATTGCTTATCATTCCCTGTTAAACAGCAGTTTTTAGCCTTGAGTGCACATTAGAGTCACCTATGGAATCTCTAAGACAGTACACAGACCAGTTAAATCAGATTCTCTGGGACTATACCCTAGGCATCAGTATTTTTTAAAGCATTTTTAAGGTTTTAATGTGCAGCCAAGATGAGGATCCCTGCAAAGCGTGGATATTGCTATAGATAGGATGCATTAGGTAGTTTATGGCATTCATTGGATCCTATCAGTTATAATTGACCAACTGGAAATTCCTGGATGGAATGTAAGGTTCATCCAGTAGCAAATATTCATTGAGCCTCCATCTCGTACCAGATTCTTCTTATTTGCTGGGAATACAAATATAAATAAGATATAGTTGATAAAGTATTACAGTCTAGTGGGGAGATAGAAATAAGTAATTACAATACAGGATATAACAGAGTATTAAACTTTGAGGTGTGCCTAAGATTTAAAAAAAAATTTTTTTAAGAATGATTTTATTTAACTTTATTTATTAATTAATTTAATTTGACCAGAGAGAGACAGAGTGAGAGAGAGAGGGAAAGTAAGAAAGCAAGCCACCAGGTCTTGAACCACGGTCAGCTATGTGGGAGTCCAGCGCCCTTAACCACCACGCCTCCTGCTGGCCCCATGCCTAAAATATTATTGGGAACACAGTAGGAGCAATTAACTTTGCCTGAAGTTTGAGATATGGGATGGGGGGAATGAGAGAGAGATGAAATGAGAAATAGTCAAAATTTCACAGAGTAAGTGATAGAGTGAGTGTGCAGGTGCGATGGTATGTGTGTGTTGGGGAAAGTTTTCCAGGAAAGATTATGCAAAGTTGTGAAGAAATGGAAGGAATGTGTGTTCAGGGATTGGTTGGAGATTAAGATGCCTTTGAGGTATTTGCAGTTTATATATCATAGATGGGAAGGTAGATCAGAATCAGGTGGCAAAGTGCCTTATAAACCACATTGAGAAATATAGATGTATCCTGTGTCCTGGGGTGGGTCAAGGGCCACCTCCTCTGTGATAGATAAGAGTCTAGATCTTGATGAGCGAAGCTAGTCAGATATGGAGCAGTTTTGGCAGTGTTGAAGGCTCTAGTAATCTGGACAGCATAGGACTTGTTTAAAGGCATTTGAATGAGAAATGTTTTTAAAGTTTAAATTGAAACTAAAAAATAGAATACTTTTTAGGTCAAATAAGCTTGTAAATTCAATCTGTGAGGGTCAATTGGTAGTACTTTCAATGTAAGAGCCCTATATTAGGATGATTAACAAAGAAAAGCTGTAAGATTTGTATTAAGGTGCTGTCAAAAATACAATTTAAGAGCTGAGATTAAACTGGAGATGTGGAGGTGAGAACATAACTGAAGAGGTTAGTGTAGTACTCTAGGTAAGATGTTCCAGCAAGTCATCAGTGTTTTTGAATAAAGTAATTTATGCTGCTGAGTTCCTCTACCATTAAGCCCCATCACTGATTATATTTTCTTCCCAACTCCATCTATCACATCGTCATACTGCTCCCAGTTCTCACTGTCATTATCCTGTTTCGCTTTTCTGTATGTTGAATGAGTTTTTTGTTTTTGTTTTTTAGTTTTAGTTTTTTAGTTTGTTTGCTTATCCATTGGTACATCTTGTTAAATTAACACTCTAATGTTTCTTTTTTTTTTTTTTAACTTGTCATTTTTCACTTCTGCATCTGGCTTTTGCTCCCAACATTTCACTTTAGGAAGGAAGACTCATTAAAGGAAGCTAGTGGTTTAATTTTTACAATTGTATCTTTAAACAGTTTAGCACTTAATGGAAGCTAGGCTTAGTTTTGGATAGAAAACCACTATTTTTCTATTGAATTATACCATTTTGCTTATTATCAGCATCAGAAGTAGTGTGCGTTTGTTTAGATGGCTCCTTAGTCAAATAGTTTCATTATTGGAACTTTTATCTTTTTTTAATTTTTTAAGGTTTTACTACCTAAAATGAACACTTGTTAACATTTTACCGTAATGTGTTGCTCCTTGTCTCCTACTCCTTCTCTCTAGCTGGGATCAATACATAAACTCCAGTCTTTGTCTAAAAAAATTTTTTAAAAATGCTAGAGAATGCATGCATGAGCCATAGAGAGAGAAAAAGAGAAGGCACACCCCCATGGTCGTGCTGCAGTTTTTTTTCCTCCATTTCTCTAATCCAACAGGATTTTGGGCATGCATGTAGCATGTTTTGCAAGCTGCCAGGGCCAGGATACACCATAGTCAGCCACTTGGGATCCAGCTACCACCACACAGTGCTTAACCACTGTGCTGTGAGGCTAGCCTGAAAAATATTTATTAAGCAGTAGTGTAGCCAGATACAAAACTCGGGTGGGACTGGAAGATGGTGTACTGGTAAGCCACTGGACTCTCATATGGCAGATCATGTCTCAAGTCTTGGACATGGCAACTTGCTTTCTTACTTTCCTTCTCTGGTCAAATTAAAAAAAAAAT
>NW_006159835.1:2190712-2230449 GCF_000334495.1 Tupaia belangeri chinensis | reverse complement strand
TATATATATATATACATATAATAAATAAATAAATAAAATAATTCTTTAAAAAAACTTTGGGGGATGAAAGCTATTTTCCTTTTGTGTTTGAAGATCATTATCTTCGTTGTCTTGTGGGCTTTGTTGTTGCTAATGAGAGGTAGCTGTCAGTGTAATTATTTATCAGTTACCTATCTTTTCTTTTATGATTTTTCTCTTTATCCTTGCTGTTTTGTAGTTTAATTGCAATGTAGATGTAGATTTATTTTATTTTATTCTATTCATCCCTTGATACATGCTTTCTATTTAAAGACTAATGTATTTCTCCAAGACTGGGACATTTTTAGCTTTATTTCTTTAATACTGCCTCTGCCATTTCATTGTTTTAAGTTTCTGGAATTCCTATTAGGTATATGTATGTCTTAATTTACCGTAAGTCTTTTGCCTTCTTTTAAAATATTTTTATCACCTTATTCCTCTGTGCTATATTCTGGGTCAGTTTTTCAGTAATATTTTTCATTAGACAGCTCTCTCTGACTACCAATACAGATTTGTAAGCAGATGACTGGGTGAGGAATTGAAGGTTAGTAGCCTTTTGTGTATGTATGTATGTGTTTATGTATATATTTAATTAAATAGAAGGAAAGGTCATCTGCTGAAAGTAAGGGATTTCAGGATAAAATTAATGGGACATTTAAAGTGGTGAAGGTCACCAAAATAAATGTATCATTCATTTCTTGGTTAATAAACCTTTAAAGATTTCTAAAAATGAAAACTTAGGTAACATAACTGATAATCATAGTCTTGATGTATTCTGCAAGCAGAAAAGAGAACTTAGTTATAGTTAGCTGAAAATACATTATTTTTGTTTGACTTTGTATCAGCAGAAAAGAGATTTGAGAGATCTGTATTTTAATTTTTGTTCTGCATGAGTTAGTTGTTTTTCTTTTCTAGGTCTATTTATTTCTTTCATGAGGGAGAGAGAGAGAAAGAGAAGAAGAGAGAAAAGTCACCTGCCACAGGGTCTTTACAACACTATCTACTTCTAGCTCCAACCATGGGGTTTCACTGGCACTTGTGTATGCCGAGCATGTGGATGAAGATCTCGGGATGCAAACCCAGGATCTTTCCATGTGTCTTCAGCATCAAGGAATGTTGTGTTACCACAGTGCCACTGCAGATGGCCATGTTTGTAATTTTATTTTCAAAATACAGTTGGGGGCCAGCAGGTAGCATGGTCTTAAGGTGCTGGACTTCTGCATGGCTGGCCATGGTTTGAGTCCCAGATCTGGTGGCTTGCTTTCTCACTTTCTCTCTCTCTCTTGTTGGTGAGCATGCATGCCCTATAGGAAATTAAAAATAAAAAATAAAATTAATAAAACTTAAAAAAAATACAGTTGGCCCTCTGTGTTCATGGTTTCATCAACTGCAGATTGAAATGTTACTTTGTTGTTGAGTGTATGAGGGGATTAAAAAAGTTGAGGAAAAATGTAATGAAAGTATGAGTTTATTTTGATGCAGAAACATTTGAAATCCATTCATAATTTTTCTTAATCTTCATTTCCGTAAACTTTTTGAAAACCCCTTATACTATGTGGGTTAGGCCATTAGTGCTTGCATCAGTACTAAACATGTATAGATTTCTTGTCATAATTCCCTTAACAATATAGTATAAACAAACTTATTTTTACAGGATTTACATTGTATTTGATATTAGAATTAACTCAGGGGCGATTTAAAATATATGGCAGGATGTGCTTAGGTTATATGCAAATACTGTGCCATTTTATATAAAGCATTTGAGCGTCACTGGATTTTGGTATTGGGGAGGCATACTGGAACCAATTCCCTGTGGATACCAAGGGATGACTATAGTAACCAGTTCAAAATGTTTAATTTACTTGATTTACGCCAATGAATTAACTTGTTAACATATTTTTAGAAATATGTGTGGATGAACTGTTAGTCATTTAAAGTAGATTATATCTATATTCAACTTTTATATTTGAATATAGAGCTTTATTATTAGAGTAACTGTAATCTAAAGGAGTAGACATTTTTGCCCTTTTAAAGGCACTAAAATTAAACCTTATTAATTTGGTTTAAGATAATTTGAGTTATATTTAATTTCTTTTTCCTGTTTGGCAGGCAACCAGATAAACTGGTGGTCGTTTGGACACGAAGAAGCCGAAGGAAGTCTTCTAAGGTTAGTGTGTTTTCTAAATTTTTTATCCAAATGTTGAATTCATTTTTGAGTAAAACTATTAAGCTTTTCTGATGCCAGTGTATAATATTTTAAAGTTTTACTTTATATTATTTTTTTTCTGATTATCTAATCAACCAAAAATATAATCTTTTGAGTTGCATTTATTTCTTTAGGCAAGGACCAGATGCCTGAATTTTGACCTTGAGTTTGATACCTGTCGTGATTTAAATATGTTCCCTCCAAATTCAGGTGTTACTAGTGTCATAGTATTAGAAGGTGGGGCTTTTAAGAGATGAGTAGGCAGGCCATGAGGCCTTCTCCCTTGTGAGTGGAATTAGGTGCTGTTATAAAGGGACTTGACAGTGGGAATTTGTTGTTTTTTTTGCCCTTCTATCTAATGCTGAATAAGGATATAGTAAGAGGGCCCTTACCATATGCCAGCGCCATGACGTTGGACTTCTCAGCCTCCAGAAATGTGACAAAATAAATTTCTGTTCTTTTTTTCTTTTAGAGAGGTTTTTGCTATAGGGCACGTGTGGTCGCAAGAGAGAGAGACAGAAAATGAGAAATCATCACCTTGGGGGAATGGCCACGCCTCAGTCCCTTCTCCTCCACTCTCCTCCTGGGATCATAGGCACGCGCATACATGCGCCTGGTGTGTTTTTAAGCCTCCGATGTGGGAGTCCAGTGATATAACCATTATGCCATCTGCTGGTACCAATAAATATCTGTTCTTTATAAATTATCCAGTCTGTGGGTTTTTTTTTTTTTTTTTTTTTTTTTTTTGTTATAGCAGCACGAATGGACTAAGACCAGTAGTCTTGAGCAAACAAACTAGTTATTTAACTTCTCTATACTGGACTGTTAAGAATTAATGGTTAAATAGGTACCATTTACAAAATTGTGCCAAGGACAAATTTCTTCAGATTTCAGGAGGATAAAATTAGAGCACACTTAAGGAATGAGTTATCAGAATTCATTGTTAGGTTGAAGAAGAAAATGAGCTGAATTTTTCAAGATTTTTACTAGGTTGTCGGAAAAGTCATGACATATTTTTCTGTGCAAAGACGCGTCAATGACTTTTCAGACAGCCTAATAGTTTTATGTACTGATAATTTTGAATGTAGGAAATAAGACATGATTTTAAAGTAACCACCAATAATTCAGCAGTTATTTCAAAAATTCTGTTCTGTACATAAATATAAGTATACTTTATAACTATTTTTTTTCTTTTTTTTGGAGAGGTTCTTGCTATAGGTCACGTGTGCTTTCCAGACAGTCAGAGAGAGATAGAAAGCGAGAAATCACCCCCCAGAGGGGATGACCATGCTGCAATCCCTTCTCCTCCATTCTCCTCTCGTGATCTTGGGCACGCACGCACACGCGCCCGGCGTGAGTTTAAGCCACTGGGTCCGGGACTCGAACCGTGGTCGACTATGTGGGAGTCCAGCGACATAGCCATTATACTAACTGCTGGTTCCCTATATTTTATAACTATTTAATAACCCTAAACATGTTTATTGGTTGTTGATTTTTTCTACAAGTAAATCTATATAAAAAAACAATTTGGAGACCAGCAGGTGGCATGGTGGTTAAGGTGCTGGCCAACCATAGTTAGAGTTCTGGACCTGGTGCCTTGCTTTCTCACTTTCTCTCTCTTTCTCTGGTCAAAATAAAATAAATGAGCGCATAAATAAAATTTAAAATAAATAATTCTTTAAAAATTTGTTAATTTAAATTAAAATTTTAAAAATTTCAATTTTTTTATCAAAGACATTGTTTTAACTTTTATTTATTTTTAAGCGGTTGTTGCCAGAGTGTGTGTACGTTCACCAGAGACAGAGAGACAGAGAAGGAGAAAGCACCACCCACAATGGGGCATGGTCATGCTAGTTTCTTTCCCCTATTTCGCTATCCTGTTGGAATCTTAAGTGTTTCTTAAACTGGTGGGGTTAGATTTCAAACCACAGTGGTCTGCAGCTCCCTTACTTATTAGGTTCCCTTACTCACTACACTGGGCTGCTCCACAAGTTTTATTTTTATTGGGCTACAATTTACATACAGTATAATGCACAGATTTTTAATAACACAATTCACTGAGTTTTGATCAGTGTATATGCTTGTTTAATTACCAGTCCTATCGAGACACAAACTATTTTCATCACCTCTTTCTTTGTTCCTCTTCCAGTCAATTCCCAACTCACAGAGGGAATCACTGTTTTGATTTTCCACCTCCATAGACTAGTTTTGCCTGTTCTTGAATTTTATTTGTATTTTATGTAAAATATTACAGTAGTACAATAGTACTATTTTATGTCTAGCTTCTTTTGCTCCTCATAATGTTTTTGAGGTTCATTCATACCATTTTGTATTTTGGTAGTTTATTTAATTTTTAAAAATTTTTGCCATAGGGTGTGTGTGCTCTCCAGAAAGAGGCAGAGAGAGAGGGAAAGTGAGAAATTACCCAGTAGGGAGGAAGGTTGTGCTTCAGTCCCTTCTCCTTCATTCTTCTCTTGGGATTTTCAGGCACATATGCACACATGCCTTGCATGTTCTTTTAGATGCCATGTCTGGGATTCGAACTGCAGAGTTGGCCATGTGGGATCTAGCACTTTAACCACCATACCACCTGTCTGCCAAGGTAGTTTTTTGTTTTTTATCTTTTTATTGCTGAGCAGTATGAGGGGGGACTTCAAAACGTTCATGATAAATGCATATTTTTAAAAAACTGCATGAATTTCTTTCTTTTTTTTTTTTTTAAAGCTTTTATTTATTTTATTTCTTCTATGAGTGAGCAAGAGAGAGAGAACCCTGTACAGAGTCTTGACACTATTGCCACAATCCACCCCCAGCTTTTAGCCAGTCCTGGGTCTTGGGCAATTGTGTACTCAGTGTACTTAGGGAGGTTTCTGAACTTGAACTGGGAACTTTCACATATGGGATTGCCTCACAGAGTGTTGTGTTTTACCTCTGTGCCACATTCTGGCCCCTCAAAGGGCCAGTTTAATGGAATTAAACTTGTGCTTCAATTCCATTTATCCATGAACTTTATTTTTGTTTCCCTTGGGCCTATACCTAGGAATAGCATCACTGGGTAAAAGAGAAAGTATATTTTTAACTTTTTAAGAAATTGCTGAGTGGGTCCAGCAGATGGCATAATGGTTATGTGAGAGGGACAGAGTGAGAGAGAGAAAGTGAGAAAGGGATGTGGTCACTCCACGATCCTTTTTCCTCCATTTCTCTTTTTTTCTGGGCATAAATGCACACATTCATTACTGGCATGTTTTCCAAGCTCCTGGGGTCAGGATTCAAACTATGGTTGGCCATGTGACATCTGACTCCCTTTGTACAATAGAATGGAGGAGAAGGGATGGTGGTGTGACCATCCCCCCTTGGGAGTAATTTCTCACTTTTGCTCTCACTATCTCTGTCTCTCTCTGTCTCCAGCGAGCACACATGCCCTAAGGCAAAAACCTCTTAAAAAAAAAGAACCTGAATTAGATTTATTTGGGCTAGTACAATTAGAAGTTTATTACCATAACCATTTTTAGTTACCTATATTAGACTTTTCATTCTTTTTAAAATTGTTTACCCATTTATTTCTTCCATGAGTGAGAGAGACAAAGACAGTATCCCCAAGAGGGCCTTGATTCCACAATCTAACCTCAGCCCTTAGCCTGCCCTGGGTTGTGGGTACACACTTAACCAGTATACTCAAGGAGGTCTCTGGACCTGAACCAGGAACTTTCCCATGTGGAACTGCCTCACAGTGTTTTGTCCTCCTGCTGCATCACCATTTGGCCCCACATTCTCTTCCTAGATTCAGATTCTTGAATTACTATTTGAGGTAGAAGTTGCTGTAAGTTTTTGGAAAATATGAGCATCATTTTTTTTTAAAGAATTATTTATTTAATTTTATTTATTGTTGTTATTATTATTTTAATTTGACCAGTGAGAGACAGGGAGAGAGAGAACGGGAAAGTGAGAAAGCAAGCTGCCAGATCTAGGACTAGAACCATGGTTAGCTATGTGGGAGTCCAGCACCTTGACTACCATGCCATCTGCTGGCCCCATGAGCATCATTTTTTTCATGTTTGCCACTTTGTATGTTCTTGGTTCCCTCTCCAGTAAACTTTATTGGTCTATTTTCTACCTAGTCTATAATAATTAGCTAAAGACTAAAAGGTACACTGAGTACACTGACTATACTTACTGACATTTACTTGGCTAGACTATTTGATATTGTTATAGTGTCTTAGCTAAGTTGTACAGTCCCAGGAGAGTATTAGAAAGCCAGAGCGGTAACTTAGTTGGTCTTTCTTTTTGCTAAGGAGAGAAATGCTGAAATAGAGTGGTAAGAAAATAAGGAGGTGTCAGCACATTAGCAACTTGGAAGCACACTTCTGTCTTTTATTAAAAACTAAGCAATCTAATTACTCTTCTGTGATCTAAGACTATGGATTGAAAGAGTTCCTTTAGAGGAAAGGCTTTAGGGTACCTGAGCAAATGATCTGAAATGACCATTTCCTTTTTTTTTTTCTCTTCTTTAAATTTATTTTTTATATTAATTCACTATACATCATTACAACATACAAGTGAATTTTCCATCCAAAATACACTGTATATTGAAACGACCATTTTCTAACTCTTGGAGTTTTAAGGTGGTCTCACATTTCCTGTTTTTACCATTTTTTAATTTTTTAATCTGCCAGAGGGCATACATGCTCTCCAGAGGGAGAGTGAGAAAGCACCCCTAATGGGATGTGGTCATGCTGCCAATCCCTTCTCCTCCATTTCTCCACCTAAGCCACTGGGGCTGAGGCAAGCCACACAGTGACCCATGTGGGATCCAGCTCCCTAAACCACCAGGCCGTTGGGCTGGCCCTTTTTTAATCTCTGTGTCATACACAGGAATGTGAAATCCTTAGGAATCAGGGACTATTTTCTTCACAACTGGGTGAATCAGGAGTATTGCTGGGCCTGATGGGGTTGGCTTAAGAACTCCAAATCATGGAGGCTGGGTTCCTACTGATGACCAGTATGGGTTCGAGTAAGTCACATACTCATTGCTTGTCTCCCAAGCATGTTGTCAGGTCAGACATTCTTTGAGGATCATTTTTTCATTGAGAATTTTCAAGTATTTCATGTTTTCTGTTACAGCTAATGAGAAATATTCAGTTATTATACTTTTTCTTCTTTTTCTTATGATTCTATTGTTTGGGGGCCATGAAAATATAATCACAGGAAAAGAGACTAGAGAATTGGCTTGATTTATTGTCCCAGTACCCAAGAATTATTGTCCCAGTACCCAAGAATTAGGGTTTCATAAATTAGCAGAATTGGGTCTGTGGAGTGGAGTTTTTATTAAGGATTATCTAGAACGGACAGAAATTTACTTTTCAAAATAGAGATTGTTTACTTTGTGGAGTTTTTGGTCTAGGGCTGTCAACAGGCATGGGAATAGGTAGGGGAATAAGAGGACTCTCTGGAGGAGATATCTTTTAATTAACAAAACTCAGTTTTTTACTTTTGGCTGTTTTGTGCCGTGTCTCAGGGTGAGTTGCCACTGCCCTGTAATTATCCAAAATTTTGTGATTGGGGGGGTAGTGGTGAAAGAATAGAGGGAAAACTGATAACCCATGAGTTGAATTTGGAGTACGCTATTAAATCTATCTTCTGCTGCTATTTAAACTAATAAGATGGGATAAAATCTGCCTGGGCATAAGTGTTCATGAATCTTGATCTCTTCCCAATTCCATGACCCGACTTCAAATTCAGATTCTGCCATTTGCTGTGTAATCTTGCGCAAATCTATGCCTGTTTATTTCCTTATCTGTTATATCTGCTCTCTGACATGCATCTTCACCCAAATACTCTCACTGCTTTTCTGTTACTGTGAAAGAATGGTGTTTAATTCCAGTAAAGTCCAGTCTGTCTCATGTGTACTCTTAGGGACAGTACTCTAGTTCTCCTTTTTTCTTTTGTATCATTAAATTTTCTTTCTCAATTAATATTTCCCATCAACATAAAATATTTTTCTTGGGGCCAGCAGGTGGTGTGTGGTTAAAGTGCTGAACCTCTCACATGGTTGACTGCAGTTCGAGTCCTGAACCTGGTGACTTGCTTTCTAACTTTCTCTCTCTCTCTCTCTCACTCTCATCCTGTGTGTGTCTCTTTCTGGTGAGTGCATGTGTCCTATAGCAGGTTAGAAAATTAAATAATGATAATAATAAATAAAGTTGAATGGATAATTCTTAAAAGTGTTTATTTTTTCTGTTCTGAAAAATAATTTATTTTCTGGGGCCAGCAGGTGGCATGGTGAATAAGGTGTTGAACTCCCACATGGCTGACTGTGGGTCAAGTCCCAAACCTGGCGGCTTGCTTTCTAACTTTCCCTCTTTCTCTGTCTCTCTCTGGTAAGCACACATGCCCTGTAGCAAATTAAAAGTTATAATGATAAAATGAATAAAAAAGAAAGAAAATTATGCGGGGCATGTGTGTCTACATGTCCAAAATCCCACGAGGAGAATAGAGCATGGCCATTCCCCCTGGGGGGTGATTTCTCACTTTCCCTCTCACTACCTTGGTCTCTCTCTGGTGAGCACATGCGCCCTATGGCAAAAACGTTAAAAACAAAACAGAATTTATCTTCTGACATTATGCCCCCACTAGCTTTAGTTGATTGTGTTGCTAATAACAAAAACACTCAGTCTGGATAATTTATAAAGTAGAGGCCAATTTAGCTCATGGTTTTGGAGGTCTGTTGTCAAAGGGCTACATCTGGGGAAGAGGGAAACTTCTCTTTAGCAAATAACATGGTGGTGAGCATCACACAGTGAGGGAGCAGCAACATGTGGGTCGTGTCCATGTTTCTCATTCCCTCTCCTTATCAACCTACTAGGCTCAATCATGGAGACCCCACCCTCAGGACTTAAATCGTAAAGGCTTCATCTCTGGATCCCATAGTTGAATTAAATTTCCTTTGAATACCTTTGTAATACAACCAAATTCCAACACATGAACTTCTGCAGGACACAGTCAAACCATAGCAAGCACCAACCTCTTTCATCCTTTTCAGCAAAACACCTCAGAGGAGTTTAGTGTATTTACTATCTTCAATTTTTTCCTTCCCATTCTTTCGTGAATTCATTTTAATTAGTCTTTTGCTCTCATACTCCTACAGAAATTGCTTCTGTGAAGTTACTAATAGTTCTGTTTTGTTTCAGTCCATTAGTCTTTTCCAGGCCTCATCCTGTTTGACTGTCATCAGTATTTGGCACAGATGATTATTCTCTTCCCCTTGAAACATTTTTATTGGACTTCTAGGATACACATTCTTGGTTCTCCTGCTTCACTGATCCACCTTGGCCATTCCTTGTTTCTTTGACCTGTCAATGTTGTGTTCCAAGGCTCTTGGGCCTTTATATTTTCTATCTGCTCTCAGGATCTTACCTACTCTTAAGGTGTAAGTAGCTCCTGCATGCTGATAATTCACAATTTATAATTCTAGACACATATATTCAACTGCTTATTTGAACGTCTATGTTTGAATATCAATTAGGCAACTCAGAGTTAGTGTGTGTAGGACTAGGTTCCTGGAACTTACTTCCCAAACCTGTCTTCCTGTAGTCTTGCCTCATACATTAATGGCAATTCGTTTCTTCTAATTTCTCAAGGGCAAAAGTCTTAGAATCAACCTTGGCTACTTTCTTTCTCTCATACAATCAGTCAGCACATCTTGTTCACTTGATGTTGAAAATATGAAAATACACCCAGAGTTATACTATCTTATAGCACTTTTCTACTACACTGGCCAAGTCACCATCAACTCTCCCTTGGATTATTAGCTTCTTAATTGGTTTTCCTATTTTTTCTCTTATGTCTGGAACCTATTCTGACACATTAGCCAAAGTGGGTCTGTTGAAACATAACTTAGATTGGCATTTCTCTGCTTAAAACCTGTCAATGACTTCTGGTCTCAGCCAAAGTGCAAGCCAGTAACTTTGCAACAGTCTACCAGGACCTTATGTGATTGGGCATTATATTATTAATCTGTCCTCTTCTCCTAATATGTCTCCCGCAACTCTGCTCTAGCCCCACTGTCCTTGTTGTGCTAGTGCCTCTGCATCTTCAATTTCCCTTCTTAGAAAACCCTTCTCATTTATTTACCTGTCTGATTCCTTACCTCCTTATGGCCTTTTCTCAGCTGTCACCTCAGTGAAGACTTTTCTGACTACTCTGTTGAAAAATGTTGCCTTCTAATGCC
Source organism: Tupaia belangeri chinensis (assembly GCF_000334495.1). Classification (NCBI taxonomy): domain Eukaryota; kingdom Metazoa; phylum Chordata; class Mammalia; order Scandentia; family Tupaiidae; genus Tupaia; species Tupaia belangeri. Next base: position 2,219,998 of record NW_006159835.1, on the reverse strand, counting down.
TCTCTATCCTCCTTCTTTATTATTTTTTCTTTTTTTGGGGGTGGAAGAGGTTTTTGCTATAGGGCGCGTATGCTCACCAGATAGACAGAGAGAGACAGAAAGTGAAAAATCACCCCCCCGGGGGGGGGGGATGGCCACACCGCAATCCCTTCTCCTCCATTGTCATCTCGGGATCTTGGGCATGCATGCACCTGGTGTGAGTTTTAGGCCACCGGGTTCAGGACTTGAACCATGGTCGACTACTTGGGAGTCCAGCAACATAGCCATTAGGCTAACTGCTGGTACCCCTTCTCTATTTTTTTCATAGCATTTACTTTCTCTGTCTAACATAGCTATATTATTATTTATTTAAAAATTTTTTTTTGGTTCAACATGGCATTTCTTTTTTTCCTCTTTTTTTTTTTTTTTTTTCCTGTAGGGTATATGCAGTTAACAGAGAGACAGAGAAAGGAAAAGTGAAAAATCCCCCTTGTTCATTCTCCTCTTGGGATTTTGGGCACATACACACATGCACCTGGCTTGATTTTCATGCCACCAGGTTTGGGACTTGAACCTTACTGCTAGTCATGTGGAATCTGGCACCTTAACATCCACCACCTGCTGGCCTCATAACTATATATTTTAATTATTTTGTGTTTTTTATTTCTTTCTTACATTATCAGCTCCACCAAGGTGGATAACCTTTCACCTGTTTAGTGTCTAGAACAGTATCTGGCAGATAGCATCACTGGAGTGAATTATGAATGAATAGTAGCTACTTGTAGGGTTTTTATGCAGATTAAATGAATTTACCATAAGTAAATTTGTAGAATGTGAACCGATGCATGAAAAGTACTTTATAGTGTTAAGTTTTATTATCATATACATAGCATGTCTGTATATAGTCCTGCCTATAGAGATGAAAGTTTAGTTGTAGTATCTTGATGTGCTATCTTCTTTTTTTAAAGATTAATTTAATTTTACTACTAATAATAATGATAATTATTTTAATTTGACAAGAGAGAGAGGAAGAGAGAGGGAAAGCAAACTGCCAGGTCCAGGATTTGAACCACAGTCAGCCATATGGGAGGCCAGCACCTTAGCCACCACACCACCTGCCGGCCTCTTGGCATGCTGTCTTCTTTCAGCTCAGCTTTTGCTGGAAATGCCACAAAGGAAGAAGTATGGTAATAAACTCCAAGTTTTGGGAGTGGATGTTCCTTAAAGATGGTCAATATTTATAAGGAGAAACGTTTTCCCAAGTTGAAAGTGCTAGAAATATTACCTAGAAAAACCACTGCTTCTCTTTACTTGTCCTAAATAAACATTGCATTTTAGTGGGAAATGAACTTAAATATAAAGTATCTAATTGATTTTTTCTTTTAAATAATAACTTTGCTTTCAGTTTCTAGTTACAAAAGTGACTTTAAAAAAATCTTTCTTCTAATAAAATTTTTAGGCTCAGCTATGGTGGTGCACAGATTGGGAGGCTGGAAGCCACATGGGAGGCCTGGGTCAGTTCCTAGGCCGACCTGAACACACTGGGGTCAGTTGTGCTCATCTGTGATTCTAGTTGATTGGGAGGCTATGGCTTGAGGATGCATATTTATGTCTCTCTTTCAATTTTCTCTTTTTCTCATATAAGGAAAACAAAATTAAAAAATCCAATCAAAATGGTAGCTTTTGAAAACATGAGACACTCATTTTTGCATCTTTGCACATGCAGATTCATGTGTTGCTTTTTTTACAGTTAGTTGTCTGTAGCCATCTTGTCTTATAACTATCATGGCCCAAGCGTGATGCTTGAAAAGTTGTATTTGACTAATCATTTTTATTTCAGGAAGACTACAGTTCTAATGGATAGCTAAAAGTGGTTGATTATACTTTTCTAAATTATTAACATTGCATTTACTGTACTTCACATTGAAGCTGTCATTTTTACTGTGATAGGCTCACAGCTGGCAACCTGGAATAAAAAATCCATACCGAGGGGTTGTTGTATGGCCTGTTCCTGAAAACATTGAAATCACTGTAACACTTTTTAAGGTAAGTTTCATTTTTTAAGATAGAACTTACTAAGTACTCATGGTACTTAGAGACAGAATATTGTATTTTAGTATTCATTCTTCCCTAAATTTGTCCAATCTGGTACCTAATGTGCATTATTTTTAGGGATGTATCAATTTATAACAATGCAAAGATGTCACAGTATTTTATAATTTATAAAGTCCAAGTAATTTGGGGATCCTTTGGAACTTACTATTTTTTTTTTTTTTTTTGGAGATGTTTTTGCTATAGGGCATGTGCACTCGCTAGACAGACAGACAGAGACAGAGAGACAGAAAGCGAGAAATCACCCCCCGGGGGGATGGTCACGCCGCAATTCCTTCTCCTCCATTCTCCTCTCGGGATCTTGGGCACACACACACACACGCCCAGCGTGAGTTTTAAGCCACTGGGTCCGAGATGCGAACCGCAGTGGACTACATGGGAGTCCAGCGACATAGCCATTACGCTAACTGCTGGTCCCGGAACTTACTACTATTAAGATCAACTGAGATACTTCTTTTACCACTTCCTAGACTATGTCCATATGAAACTTTAAAGTGCTTTTCCTGTGGAAAGCTGAGGTTTGTGGAATTCAGAGTTCTGACCCTCGTTTTCTTAGATTTGTTTGATAACAAGATGCTTTAAAAAGTTAGCTTTTGAGGGACCAGCAGTTGGCATAATGGCTATGTCACTGGACTCTCATGAAGTTGACTGCAGTTTGAGTCCTGGACCCGGTGGCTTAAATTTATGCTGGGCATGTACATGTGTGTGCCCAAGATCCCCAGAGGATAATGGAAGGGAAGGGAAGGGATTGTGGCATGGCCATCCCCCTGGGGGGTGATTTTTCGCTTTCTGTCTTTCTGTCTCTGTCTGTCTGACGATTACACACACCCTATAGCAAATACCTCTCCAAAAAAATAAATAATATTTTAAAAGTTAGCTTTTGCTAAATATTTTATTACTAATTTAACAAGATATGTTTTAAATTGGTGTTTGATAAATATTTTATTGATATTAATATTTATAAGTGCTATCACTTAAAAGCAAAATACTGGTTGTAAATTCAAAGTGCACATCTGAAAACGATGCTGTTCATTTATCTTTTCTGCCTATTTATGTGTCCCCCTGCCTTTGAAAATCTTCTCATATTATTTGAAACATTGTAAAATAGTTCTTGCAAATATGGTAATTAATCACGAGAATATTTACTTTCCTAATCAATGATCTTACTTGCTCCAGAAGAGGTAGGGATAATTATGTCCCTATTATAGCCTTTTGGAAGATGGTGGAATTAGAAAACAGATGCTTTATTTCTTTTCTTTTTTTAAATTTGCCAGAAGGCGTGTGTGATTGCCAGAAAAAGACAGAAAGAAAGGAAAAGTGAGAAGGTACCCCAGTCCCCCCCATGTGACATGGTCATAATATCCGTGACCTTCATTTCTTCCACCTTTTGGGATTTTGGGTGCACATGCACACACTCTTACTGTGTTTTTCAGGCCAGTGAGTCTGAGACTAGAACCATACAGTTGGCCATATAGGATCTAGCCTCCTTAACCACCAAGCCACTGGCTGGCCCCAAATGTTTTATTTCTTGGAATTATTCAAATTGTGTTGAAGTTACTCTTACAGAAGGACAGAAGGAAGACAGGCATCTCATTAAGCATAATTTAGTGACATAAAATTTGTGAAAGTCCACAAAAGATTTCAGTACATGAAATTAAAGTATAGCAAAATGATACAGCTTAGTATGTGAAATCATTGTGTTAAAAAGTGCTTGTGATTTTTTTTTCTTTTTTTGGAGATGTTTTTGCTATAGGGTGCGTGATCTCACCAGAAAGACAGAGAGAGACAGAAAGATAGAAAGCAAGAAATCACCTCCCGGGGGGATGGCCATGCTGCAATCTCTTCTCTTCCATTCTCCTCTCTGGATCTCGGGCATGCATGCACTCACGCCTGGTGTGAGTTTAAGTCACTGGGTCCAGGACTTGAACCTTGGTTGACTACATGGGAGTCCAGCAACATAGCCATTATGCTAACTGCTGGTCCCAAAAGTGCTTGTGATTTTGTGATACAGTGTATCAATTCATTTGTTCATGGAATAAGAGATCAGTAGAACAAAAGAATATGATGAATGTTAAATACTAGCCCATAAGTGGAATAGTGGAATACTATTTTTAAATGCTTTATGTTTCATAGATACTTTTTTTTTTTTTTTTAATTTGCCAGAGGGTACATGTACTTGCTCACTGGAGAGAGAGAAAAAAAAAGAGAGAGAAGGAAAGTGAGAAACCACCTCCTTCGGGAGAGTGGTTATCCCACAATCTCCTCTTCTCCATTTCTCCCTCCTTTTGGGATCTTGGGCATACATGCACACGTACCTGGCATGCTTTTCAATATACAGGTTCCAGCACTCAAACTGCAATTGGCCATGTGGGATCCATCTGCGTTAACCACCACACCACTGGCTGTCCTGATACTCTGTTTTTTGTTTTTGTTTTAAGTTTGTTTTTTTTCCCTTTCGTTAGAGAGGGGAGAGAAAGGGGCCCCTTCTCCCAAAAGGTCTTGATGCCATGATCCACTTCTAGTCTTCAGTTAGCCCCCAGATCATGGTCAAATGCATGTTTAACATGCTCAGAGAGGTCTTTGGACTTGAACCAGGAACCTTCCCATGTGTGACTGCCTCACTGTGCATTAAGCTATACTTCTGCACAACTGTCTGGTCCCATGGATACTTTGTTTTACCCAAGATTCTTAACACATTATGTATATTTTATAGTTTTGATATTACTGTTATTTACATTATAATATTACTTGATTATGCTTGCCATACCATAATTGATTTGCTCAGGGAGAAATAAGAGATGATACAGTAACTATTTTTTTCAGGATGGTCAGAACTATCCTATTACCTTTTAGTCAGCTGTCCAAAAACCTGTTACTAGACTCTTCATCTATATTTCTACTACTGGAATGTTACGCTAAGCTTATTTAGTGAAGAGCAATGCCTAGGGAATCAGATGGACCTTCACATTTAATTCTCATGGTAACTTTAAGGTCCTATAATTATTCCCATTTTACTGATGAGGAAACTAAGACTAGAGAGGGAGATAATTTGCCCAAATACACTGATTTAGACATAGTCTCTACTCTATACTGTCTACTCCGTGATGACTATTGATTGTAACAGTAAAATCTCTGACATGCTTGAGGAAGACTTTTTAAGTAATCTCTTGATTTAGTCTGTTGTTCATATTGCTAAAGCAAATGGGCATAGTTATACAATTTAAAAAAAACTGGCGAAAGAATAGAGCGGATAAATAGCTGACAGCCATGTGTTTGGGGAAGGATATGCACTGACGGTAGTGACTCTGAATTGAAAGTGGCTGTTGAAATGTGTTGCTTGGAGGATTAAGAGATAAGTGTAGTTTTGAAGTACCGATGAGAATGTTCAGCATGTCCTTATCGCTGAACTTTTATGACTGTGAGTGTTAGTATGTAGAAGGAAAAAGGAGAAAAAATAAACTTCTCCTGCAGTTTGTTGTATTGAACATTTCTGAGGCAATCTTGTGACTGTGTTTACTATTTAAATGTCTATTTTCAAGTGATACTTTTATCTTCCTAACATCTCTCTCCCAAAAACGAATGGAAAAACAAAAAGTGAAACATTCTTTCATGGTAATCTTTGGATCCTGTTTTTGAATAGCATTTAAAATATTCAAGTAAAATAACTTCATTATTTCCCCTTTTTATTTTAATGTTTTACTTATATTAAATCTTACAGTTCACTTAATTGTGAAATTTGCAAGTATGAGAGGACTACTGTGAATACTTTTGTCCTAAGTGTATTATTCACAGAGGTATGCTCTAAAGGAAGTGCTTTTTAAGACAGTTATCAGTGTTTCATTTTTCTATTTTTTTAACCAGAAATTAATTTCTTTAATTAATTTTAAAGAAATTAAAATAATAATGGCTTATTTTTAAGTTTTGAATTTAAAATAATTTTCAATTTTTCTCTTTAGTACAGAGAGGATAGGTCAGATATAATTGATTCAATCTATAAATGATTCTCATTACAAATGTTTTTGTCTGGTCAGTAATGTAAATAGTTAATTATGAAGAGGCGCTATCTTCAAGTACCTGAAAATGAACATTATTTCTGCTGCTTTTACATCTTTTTTTCTTTTTTTTAAAATTTGCCAGAGGGTGTATATGCTGGAGAGAGAGAGGGCAAGAGAGCAAGAGAAGAGAAGAGGAAAAAAGAGGAGAGAGAAAGCACCTCTTAGTGGGGCATGATCATGCCAGTCCTTTCTCCTACCACTTCTTCATCCTGTCACGATCTAGGGCATGCACACACATGCACCTGGCCTATTTTTCAAGCTGTGGGGTTCTAGACTTGAACCACATAGATGCGGGGTCCAGTTCCCTTAACCACTAGCCATGGAGCCAGCCCTTTATTATATTGTCTTACTAACTTTTCCCTATCAAATGTGTCTCTTGGCCCCATTGAAATTATTCTTCAGTGAAAAGTCTTTTAGGAGTAATACTTCATCTATGTTTTTAAAACATGTTTCATCTGCTGTAAGAATTAATGTATGTTGGGGACCAGATGGTGATATGGTGGTAAAACATGATTCTCTTTGAGCAACCCATATGGGAAGGTTCCAGATTTGTGTCTGGAGAAATCCCTGAGTATACCAACCATATGCATGCCTGTGATCCAGGCTGGCTGAAGACCAGGAGTAGCTCACAGCAATGAGACACTGTTGGGACTGTTGTCTGTCTGTCTGTTTCTCACTTGAAGAAAAAAATAAACTTAAAAAATTAATAAATATTATATACAAGACAGTGTTAAGTATTTATGATATATATGTATGTATATGTGTATGTATGTGTGTATACTCATTTAGTTATTCATCAAATGTTCTTGAGAGCCTACCACATGCCAGATACTTTTTTAGGTCCTAAGGATGCAGTGGTGAACCAGTGAACTGGGTAAAAGTCAGACAGCTCTGGAACTTCATCATAGCTTTTACACTTATGCCTTACTTGTGCACTGTGGGAAGTTACACCTTTTAGGTTTCAGTTTCTACTCTGTCAAATGGGAATAATATTAGTACCTATTCCATTAGTTGTTGTGATGAGTAAAACACTTAGCAAAAAATCTGGAACATAGTAAATGCTCAGTAAGTATTTTTGTATTATGATTACTTTCATACTAATAGTTCTGTGCTGCATTCCGCAAGAAACAAAATGAGCAGAGAGGTACAGACAAGGAGGATGGCAGGATGGCTCCTCAGCATTGTGTCACACTTCATTACTTGGTCTCTAAAATAGTACTGTTTGTGCCCTAAATCCATCTTGAAAAAACTCTTACAGTCTGTAGTTATGGTTCTTTCTCTCCATTAACTTCATTCATGGACAGAATAAGCTGGGGAAAACAAATGTCAACTAGTTCCCTGCTTCTCCTTCCCTTCTGAACTTTGCTAACTTTCTCCACCTGTGCAATCCAAACAGCTCCTTTGGGCTGATTTTTATCTTACATGTGTGAATTTATTCACAAAATAGTTGCCTCAGTATAGCTAAGACTCAACCAGTCATCATTCTATTATAGTAAAAAATAAGTAAACAGAATAAAGTAACTGAGGAGTTTGGAATTCATCTCATAGGTTGTAAGAGTTAAGGAAATCTCAGTTGGTAGTTACATGGTCACAATGTAGTTTGGGAAAATTAATCCGTGTACAAGATTGAATGGAGAGCAGATAAGCAAATTGAGAGAATGCTACAGTAACTTTTATCTTCAAATAGCCTAGGCTCAAACTCAGCTGTCCAGGTAGAGACCAAAGATTAGAAATAGACTAAATGGCTTCCCTCTTAGAAGCATGTGGGACCTGAGACCTAGTAGGGGGTTGTCAGAGCTCGTCTCCCATCTGTATAGGGTCAGTCTTAGGGTGGAATGTTGAACCGAAACCTGCTGTCTTGAAATCCTCTCGCATTCTCCTGATGACTCACTCCTACCCCACCTCCTGCACATGGAGTTGAACTGTAAATGCACATGTAATGTCACTCTACTACTTTTCTCTGTATGTCTTACTCTTTGTTGCCTTTTGCCTTTACTTTATTATCTGTGGAAATCCTGTACAATCCTACCTACCCCGGATGTTTTCTGTCTTGCAAAGCTTTTTCTGTTTATTCCTGTAAGAAGTTATCTATTGTTTTCTGATGTGATAAACCATTTATTTGATTCATCATCTGTTTATTAAGGTTGCAGTTATTTTGTTCATCTTCAAAGGCAGCATCACCTATGTTTGAAACCATGCACCACCTCTGTGACTCCTTATAAATACCCAATAAATATTTGTCAAATAAATGCTTGGAAAAGTGTGCTCCTTCTCTACCTCCATGTTTTTAATGTTGCATTTGTTGTAGGATTCATTCTTTTCCTCAGATTTTGGAGGCATTTCTGGGGTTAATGGAGAGAGGTAGAAGGGAGGGTATCTGTAGCCCATGGAGATTTGATATTTTGTCTAGATTGTGAAGTCTTTTGCAGTACTTTGAAAGTCCAGTTGTTTACATAACCTCGGCACCAAAGAGAACCTTAACTCAAGTGGACCTTTTAGTTTAAAACACTTACAGATATAAAAGCAAGGATTGGGCTTTGTATGAGCATTTAGTGTCTTAATAAAGTCTTTCTTAATAGTTTATTCACTAGGTTATCTGTCTCTGACCAGGTATTTTTTTTCATTTTGTCATAGATGCAATGATGGAAGATAATGATACACATCAAATAGTAAAAAAGAGAATTTATTAACATAAGTAATGATTTCAATTTAGAGAAATTATAGAAATATCCTAAGAGTAGGCTCTTCGGTTTCCCGCTTTTTAAAAGTTAGTAAAAAGCTAAACGTTTGTATTTTCTTAATTGGATTGACTGGGCTAAAGACATATATTTCAATGTCGTATTATGCTTCTGTTACAGGATCCTCATGCCGAGGAATTTGAAGACAAAGAATGGACATTTGTCATAGAAAACGTAAGCTAATGACAGATTCCTTTATCTTTCACATTTTTTACCTTATGTATACATTATTATGGTACATCACTATTTTATAAGAGAGAAATGTTGCCTTATAAAAATTAAATAGTGATTTGTAACTCTTATAATTTTCAGAAATGAAATGGTAGCCAATATTAGAATTATTTGTAAGAAACGCTTTTGTTAAAACTATAAAATTTTTCTGGGACTGGCAGGTGGCGTGGTGGTTAAAGGTACTGGATTCCCGCACGGTTTCAGTCCCGGACCTGGCGGCTTGCTTTTTCCCTTGCCCTTTCTCTCTCTCTCTGTCTCTCTCTGGTCAAATTAAAAATAATAATAATAACAAATGGAATTAACTAAATGATTCTTAAAAAACAAAACAAAACACTAAAAGTTTTCAGCACCAAGGCCAGCAGGTGGCATGGTGGTTGAAAACACTGGATTCCTACATGGCTGACTGAGGGTTGACTCCTGGACCTTGTGGCTTGCTTCCTCGCTTTCCCTTTTTCTCTCTCTCTGATCAAAATTAAAAAATAATAATAACAAATGGAATTAAATAAATTAATTAATTAAAAAAAGTCTTCAGTACCAAATTATGTATATACTGTTTGTATTCTGTTTAGAGACTAAAGGCAAGGACATGCCTTATTCATCTTTTTATCTCTTTAACATCTAGCATGATGCGTTTCACCTAGCAGGTGCTCATTTGAAAATTTTATTAAATAATACCACAAATGACCTTTGAAATCTTTTTTTTTTTTTAAGAATTATTTTATTTAACTTATTTTAGTTTGAATAGAAGAGGGACAGAGTGAGAGAGAGAGGGAAAGTGAGAAAGCAAGCTGCCAGGTCCGGGACTTGTACTGTGGTCAACCATGTGAGAGTCCAGCACCCTTAGCCACCACCTGCTGGCCTTGACCTTTATTTGCATTGAAAGATTCCAGATTGGTACTTTGCTAAATTAATTTTCATATTGTAGAAACCCAGTTACTAACAGACATATAGTAGGTGTTCAATAAATGTTAATTGGGGATTAGAGAAGACAGATAAGAGTGTGACTCTGTAGATAGACTTGCTTTCAAGTTCTAGCTCTTCCCTTTATTACCTTTATAATCATGGGCACATTTCTCAACTTCTCAGCCTTAAAATTATAGAGGTGTTGTGAGGATTAAATAATTCTCAGTGAACATTAGCTTTCATCATTGTCATTGTCATCATGACTGTTGATTATCATGATCATCATTAAAGTTCTGAAACATATTTATAACATGCTTATAATGTAGCTTGCTTCATATTCTTTCTTTCTGTGCCTTTCTTTTGTATCTTAGTGGTAAAAGGAATCTTACACTTTTTATAGCATTTCTAGGCCATTTTTAGGTTTAAAGATCTGAGAAGTTTGGTAGTGAGAACAGTTCCAAACACAACAGGGGAGTTCGTTCTGATGTGTGAATATCTAGCCACTATCATTGTGTTAAAGGTTCACACATACTATTAACGATTTTGATTTTACTGTTGTGTTATATTTGAGCCTCAGTAGCAAGGAAAGTTTGAAACAAATAAATAGATTTGTTGGAATTGGTTATAGACTAGGGGCCAGCAGATGGCATGGTGGTTAAGGGTGCTGGACTCCCACATGGTCGACTGTGGTCCAAGGCCCAGACCTGGTGGCTTGCTTTCTCACTTTCCCTTTCTCTCTCTGTCTTTCTCTGGTCAAATGAAAAACAAAACAAAACAAAACAAAACAAAAAAACCCCACAGAATTAAAATAAATAAATAATTCTTAAAAAAAGAAATTGGCTACAGACTGAAAATTACCTTTGATTTTTATATCAAGAATTTCCCTCCTTGGGACCAGCAGATGGCATAATGGCTACATCACTGGGCTCCCATGTAGTCGACTGCGGTTAGAGTCCTGGACCTGGTGACTTAAACTCATGCCAGGTGCATGTGCATGTGTGTCCAAGATCCCGAGAGGAGAATGGAGAAGGGATTGCGGCATGGCCATCCCCCGTGGGGGGGGATTTCTCGCTTTCTGTTTCTCTGTTTCTCTCTGGCTCTCTCTGTCTTTCTGGCAAGCTCATGTGCCCTATAGCAAAAACCTCTCAAAAAAAAAAAAAAAAAAAAGAATTTCCCCCCAGGGATGGTCTTTCAGTTTTAAATATTCATGGCTCTGCTGTGTATCTGATGTCTCTCTGTTAATTTATTGTATTAAAGAATTAGATTAATTTGAGTTGTAATTAATGGCAAAAGTGTGTAAAAACAAACTTTATATTTGTTTAGAAAGGTGTTCTTATTACATGATTAATCTTAGAATATACACCAATCCAAATTTCCAAAACACAGTTCATAAACTAACCTAAAAGGTACAAATTTAAAAAAATAAGAAAAAAAAGCTTTGTGAGAACTTCAAAATGTTTATGGAAAATGTAATTGAAGTACAGATTTAGGGCCCCTTATGGAGTGGTAGATGAAGCAGATTGATTCCACTTGACAGACTGGGTGGTTCAAGTCCCAAGCCCATTGACTTGGGAAATATACTGGGTGTGTACGCATATATGCACATGGCCAAAATCCCAACAGGAGAATGGAGAAGGGATTGCAGCATGGCCATTCCCTTGGTGCTTTCTCACTTTCTCTCTCTCTGGCAAGTGCACACACCCTAGAGCAAATTTATAAATGAAAGAAAGAAAAAGTATGAGTTTATTTTGATGTGAAATGGTTGAAATCCATGTGTTTTTTTCCATGATATACATTTCCATGAACTTTTTGAAGACCCATCCCTTATATGTGATACATGTTTGATTTGATTGTAAAAGGAATTTAAGTCTATGGATTTGAGGAGAAATTTTTTTTGAATTCTATATTAATATTTCACTTCAAAGGTCAGTAAAGAAATATTAAAATTTAAAATAAAGTGGTAAAATTTAAATGGATCATGAAATAAAGGAGTGTATTTTCAATTACCCTGTTCATATTGGGGTTTATGTTTCTCAAGTAAAAGAGAATGATTATAGCCTTTTTTAATGTAAAATATATTTATTTAAGCTTAGCTTATTTGATTCATTTGCTATTTATTAGTCAAATGTTGAAATTATTAGGAATCTGACTATCAGATGAGGGAGTAGACAAAGGAAAATGGAAAATAAAATGTTAACGTTCCTTCTCTCCAAATGTTTATTAAAATATTAGATTCAAAAATACTCAATAAAAATAATATAGATGTCTTTTAATTATTACTGAGTTTACATTAGAAAATAAGATTTTGACTGAAATATTAATATAATATGTTTTGTCCTGCAATCAAATAATTTTGAAAACTCAACTCTGATATGATGAGAGAACACTGGATTTCTGGAGATTGTCAACCATATTATGCTTGTTTTTTTCTTTCCTTGTGATATCGGGCATGTGTGCTTGCTGGAGAGAGGAGGGGGAAAGTGAGAAATCACTCCCCGGGGGAATAGCCATGCCTCAGTCCCTTTTCCTTTATTCTCCTCTGGGATTTGGGGCATGCATGCAAATATGCCCAGCATGATTTTCTTTTCTTTTAAGAGGTTTTTGTCACAGGACACATGTGCTTGCTGGAGAGAGAGAGACAGAGACAGTGAGAAGGAAAGTGAGAAATCACCCCCTGGAGGGAGAGCTATGCTGCAGTCCTTCTCCACTCTCTTCCTGGGACCTTGGGCATGCAGGCACATGCACCCAGCATGATTTTCAAGCCACCGGGTCCAGCTCTTGAACTGCAGTCGGTCATGTGGGAGTCCAGCGGCATAACCACTACACCATTTCTCCACCTAGCATATTTTTCAAGCTGCCAGGCCTGGGACTTAAACATGATCAGCCATGTGGGATTCCACCTTAACCACCAGCATGCTGGCCCTCCATCATGCTTTTTAGCAGGTGAAAGATTTTTTACTGTCTTTACATATTCTTATTTGAAAGAAAAAATGCATTTTTTCCCTCTTATCTCAGAGTAAAATGAAACCATGAATTTTAGATTGGATTTGAACTTAGTATACATCCTGATTTTTTATCTTCAAAACTGGTAAACTTGAGTAAATTTTTCTCTAGGATTCAGTTTTTTCATATATAAAATTGAAGGTTTCCCACTAGATACCTTCAAGGGCTTTTTTAGGTCCATTTTTTAAAATAAAGATTTATTTTTTTAACTTTATATATTTATTTATTTATTTTAATTTGACGAGATAGGGATGGAGTGAGAGAAATAGAGAGAGAGGCGGAAAGTGAGAAAACAAGCCACCAGGTCTGGGACTCAAACCGTGGTCGGCCATGTGGGAGTCCTCTGCCCTTAACCACCATGCCACCTGCTGCCCCCCCCATAATTTGGTTTTAATCAATAGAAACATTTTTATAAACTATTTGAAAGTTATTATTTGTTGCCCAAATTTTTTATTTTTAAGTTCATGAAGAATAAAATATGTAAAGGAATTATTTAGAGCAATACTTTGGAATCAATAACTCCCTAATTTATGTCTTTGAAAAATCCATATCAGTATATATTCTTCTTTATACTTTTATGTCTGGAATGGATTATGAATATTGCTATACATTTCCTATTCAACAATTCTTTTTCCCTACCTAATTGTTTCTAGTATAGTTATTTCCTGTGCCAGTTTAGAGAAATAAAAAGGAAATTGAAAGGCAAAATTAACTAGCTTTTCATTTAAAGAGGAAGGTATTTTTAGCTTTTGTAGTAGAAACTTGGTCATGAGTATCAAAGAAAAGAATAACCATTTTTAAAGATCTTTTTATGATCAAAACCTAGGGGAATCTAGATACTGATGCGCTAATTCAAAGAAACGTAAAATTAATGAGTGTGGAAAGAGCAGATAATTCCTCAACAGCATATTAATATGATGACAACAATAACTACAGTGGTAATGTTTGCTAAGAAACTTTTGCTAGAATATTAGGGTTTTGCCATAGGGTATGCACTTGTTGGAGAGAGACAGAGAGAGGGAAAGTGAGAAATCACCATCTGGGGGGATAGCTGCTTCAATCCCTTCTCTGTTCTCCACTCGGGATTTTAGACATGCACACACATGTGCCCGGTATGATTTTCAGGGCACTGGGTCTGGAATTTGAACTGCAGTCAGCTGTGTGGGAGTCCAGTGCCTTAACCACCAGGCCATCTGCTGGCCCCTAATAATGTGCATATTTATTAGACACATTTCTTATGATTTTTGTTGGCTCATGTCTGTTTTTGCTGCAGATTTTAAGAGGCAGTTATGCAGTTGACTTATTTTTCTCAGCATAATGTATTTTTAAAATCTGCAAGAGGGTATATACACTCACTAGAGAGAGACAGAGAGAGAAAGCAAGTGAGAAAGCACCCCCGATGGAAGATGACCATACCATAATCCCTTCTACATCCTCCCCTGTGCAGTTTGGGTAAATGTGTCAATGTGTTTTTCAAGCTGCCAGGTCCAGGATGCAAACAGTGCAGTCAGCCATGTGAGATCCTGCTCCCTGTACCACTAGGCCATGGAAATGGTCCTATTTAACCATTAAAATAATAATAATAAAAAACATGGGACCATCCAGTCCCATGGTGTTTAAGGATCTCATGTGGCTTACCGTGCCTCTGGTGGCTTGAAAAATGTATCAGGTATAAGTGCTTGTGTGCCCCAAATCCCAACAAGGTGGAGAAATGGAGGGGAAGAGACAAGGTGGAGAAATGGAGGAAAAGGGGTTGAGGCACGATGATGCCTTGTCTCGGGAGTGCTTTTTTATTGCTCTCTTTATCTCTGGTGAAGCCATGGGCCCTCTGGCAGAAATAAAATAAAATGAAAGGTTAAAGATAAAAAGTAAATATTAGATGCATCGGTTCAGATTTACTTTGATCCTACAAAGTTACCAGACTTCAGAAGTATTATAAAGTTGCTATACACTTGTCCCTTGGAATCCATGTGAGATTGTCTCTAGAATTCTTATAGTTACCAAAATCTGAGGATTCTTAAGTCCTTTATATAAAGTGGCATAGCATTCCCATATATAACATATACACATCCTTCCACATATTTATTTTTTGAAAGTTATTTTAATTTATTTATTATTATTTTAAATTTAATGAGAGAGAGAGAGAGAGAGAAACATGGAAATGAGAGACCCTCTAGGTCCAGGACTCGAACTGCTATTGGCCATGTGAGAGTCTAGTGGCTACTTACAGTATTTAACACAGTGAAAGTGTTATGTAAATGATTATTATACTATATATTTTTAGGGAATAATGACAATGGAAAAAAATGTCTCTTGCTTGTTGAGTACAGATACAGCTATTCTATGTCTAACTTTTAAGTAGTTCAGCAACAGTGTAACATTTTAAATCTGGTTGGCAGAATCTGCAGATTCACAGAAAGCAGAATGTGGAGTACTGGCTTGTACTCTCAGAATACACGTGCTCTAGTGCATTTGAAGTATATTGACTTAGAAGAATACGCTAATTTACATACTCTAAATTGGGACAGCTACATAAATTATGATCTATCTAATGTAAAAGGATTTACATTTAAACCTAATATGAAACAATGTAAGTCCTGTATTCTAGTCTGAAAAATAGACTAGAGTTGGGCAGATCACCTCTTTCGTTTTCAGGAAGATATAATTTCTTTATGCCGGGACCACTTCCTGCAAAAATGGATTCGAGAATAGTTTTTGCTTTATCTGTTCAAGTGTGTTTGTACTTTTTTTTTTGGGGGGGGGTTTGCTATAGGGCATGTACACTTGCCAGAAAGACAGAGAGATAGAAAGCGAGAAATCACCCCCCAAGGCCACACCACAATCCCTTCTCCTCTCGGGATCTTGGGCACACACGCACATGTGCCCGGCGTGAGTTTAAGCCACCGGGTCCAGGACTCAAACTGTGGTCAACCACATGGGAGTCTAGCGACATAGCCATTACGCTAACTGCTGGTCCCAAGTGCTTTTTAACCTGTTCTGGAAAATCTAGGTCAGTTTTCTGAAATGCTGACAAGATCTCTGCTTGGATAAGTAAAATTTTTTTTTTGGGGGGGAGTTTGTTTTGTTTTGTTTTGTTTTAGCTATAGGATGGATGTGCTTGCCAGAAAGACAGAGAGAGAGAGAGAGAGACAGAGAGAGAGAAAAATTACCCACCAGGGCAGATGGTCACTCCGCAATCCCTTCTTCTCCATTCTCCTCTCAGGATCTTGGGTACGCACGCACACGTGGTGCCCGGTGTGAGTTTAAGCCACTGGGTCCAGCACTCGAACTGTGGTCGACTACATGAGAGCCTAGTAACATAGCCATTATGCCAACTGCTGGTCCCTGGATAAGTGAATTTAAAAGGGGAAAAGTTTTATTTATCCCAGTATCCACCACAGTATTTTTAAAGGCGTTTTAATGGCTTCTGTTTTTTTATTTTTTTAAGAATTATTATTTTATTTAACTTTATTTTCATTTTGATCAGAGAGGGACAGAGTGAGAGAGAGAGAGGGGAAATGAGACAGGAAGCTGCCAGGTCTAGGACACGAACTGCGGTTGACGATGTAGGAGTCCAGCGCCCTTAACCATACCACCTGCAGTCCCGTTTTTTTTTTTTTTTAAACATAGTACATTTTGGGTAGTAACTTCTCAAAATACATTTGTTGAAGGAGTGAGTGAATCATTATCTTTAAGCTCAGTAAACTATTAGAACTCCTGTAAGGATTGTTGTTATTATTATTTTTTTTTGAGAGGTTTTTGTTATAGGGTGGGTGCACTTGTCTGAAAGACAGAGAGAGACAAAGAGATAGGAAGTGAGAAATCACCCCCCAGGGGGGACAGCCAGGCTACAATCCCTTCTCCTCCAATCTCTTCTCTGGATCCTGAGCACTCACGCAACATGCCACCGGTGCGAGTTTAAGCCGCTGGATCCAGGACTGGAACTGCAGTCAACTACATGGGAGCCAGGTGACATAACCATTATGTTAACTGCTGATCCTGGGATTATTTTTTTAAGAAGGAAATTACATTAGCAGCCTCCATCAACTATATTGAAGAAAATTTAAAAAGTAGACCCTAGGGGCAGTTAGATAGTATGTGAAGTATCCATATGCTGTTATGAATGGAAGCTCTTTCAACTGCTACTTAACTCACATGGATTATCTCATATTTTCCATTCTGTCTATAAAATGTTCTGATTTTAAGCCTGTATGTGTCAGTATGGTTAGTAGGCTACTTGATGACACAAATCTGTATACTTCTACTCTCATAAGAGAATTATAATTGGTTTTGATCCCTTATAAGACCTCTTAGTGCTATTGACCTGTTAGTACAATAATATAATTCAACTGTATGTTTCATAAATAATTGAAATACTCAGTTTAAAAATTATTTCTCAGGGAACCAGCAGTTAGTGAAATGGCTATGTTACTGAACTCCTCTGTAGTTGACCATGGTTCGAGTCCCGGACCCGGTGGCTTAAACTCATGCTGTGCGTGTGTGCGTGCGTGCGTGCCCAAGATCCCGAGTGGAGAATGGAGAAGGGATTGCGGCGTGGCCATCACCCCCGGGGAGTGATTTCTCGCTTTGTGTCTCTCTGTCTGTCTCTTTCTAGTGAGTGCACGCGCCCTATAGCAAAAACCTCTCCAAAAAAAAAAAAAGAAAAAAGAAAAAATTATTTGTCATATTTTTCAATGTTTTAGAAATATTTCATAAAAGTGAGTTGTTAAACCTAGTGTGGATAATGTCACTGTAAAGTATAAAAATCTGGAAGGATTTTACATTCATATTGTATCTCTAAAGTATTAATTTCATTTAAAAGAATTTGAAATAGGATAAAAATACATCGTCAGTGTTGATTATATGAGAAAACCAATTGTCAACAAAGTTATTCTTAAGGAGGCCAGAAACTGATGCATGAAACACATAAATATGTATTGAAAAAAATTAAAATTTGGAGGTACCAATATTCATAATTCTCTCCTTCACTTGACCAGCTACCTAGGCCAATCAGATCATTAAAGAGAGATTCTACTGGGCCAGCAGGTGGCATGAAGGTTAAGGTGGTTGGATCCCACGTGCCCAACTGTATAGTTAGAATCCTGACCTGATGGCTTGAAAAACACACTGAGTGCTGTACATGTGTGCCCAAATCTCTAGAGCATGGAGGAGAAAGGATTGTGGTGTGGCCATCCTCCCTGGAGGGATGATTTCTCCCTTTCCCCCTTTATCTCTCTCTCTATCTCCAGCAAGTACAACACACTGTTATAACAAAAACTTAAAAAAAAAAAAAAAAAAAGAAAATGAAAAAGAAAAGGAATTCTACCATAAATATATATTAAACCCGTGAGTCTTCTAAGTCTGTCAATTTAACTATCTTTGGGATTAAAGAACTGTACTAAAATATTTTCTTTTAAACTGAAATTTAATATAATATAAAAAGACATATTTTTCAGGTAATAGCTTTATTTGGCATTATGTAATGTGTTTGTTTTATTTTGTTTTTATTTTGCTAAAGAGCATATGTGCTCACCAAAGGTGGGGTAATGAGAAAGTGCTCCCCCTGGGAGATGGTCATGTCACAATCCCTTCTCCGTTTTTCCTTCCTGAATTTTGGTTCCCATGCACATGTGTCTGGTGTGTTTTCCAAGCACCAGGTCCAGCCCTAGAGCCACACAGTCGGCTATGTAGGATTCAACGACCTTAACCACCACACCATTAGCTGGCCTCTGATGCAGTATTTTTAACTTTTGAAACAATTGAGCCAGTATTAATTAATGAATTTAACAGTAACTGTTCATTGAACATGTGTTGTGTTTTGGATGATGTTCTAGGCACTGTGGAAATAGAGTAATATCTAAAACATAAATCTCTTCTTCACATATTCTTGTGTGTTTTGGAGGTAGACTAATGTGTGAAATTTACAGTAAGTTAGTTTAAATAAAGATATATATTAAATGTATATTAAATAAGTGGTATCTATGGAGAAAAGTAGGGAAGAGGCATAAGGCTCCTCCTATTTTTATGATTATGTGGACATAATGAGCTTTATAATTTTCCTAGTATCTCCAAAAGTGAAGTGGGGTGTGCTTGTCAAATTAATTTAACATATATTTTAATAAGAAGGTTGATGAAGCAAAGATTGTAGGACCAAGAAAGTTGAAAAATAACCTTGGGACACTAAATAAACCTTTTCCTAGGTTATAGCTCCCCTCAGTGGTGAATTATGAAATTGACTGTTGTCTGCAGAAGCAGTTCTTTTTTTGCAGATGTTATTTCCAGCAATAACATGTTATAATATTGTACTCAAAGTTATATTTTAAATGTCCTTCTATATTTCATGGGGGAGAGTTAGTGAATTTCAAAGGACCGAAGTCTATTTTTCTCTTGTAAAATCTGGGTTTTGTTTGAAAGTCTCTTGGTACATTGTACTGATATGAAAAAGGAATGTTCTTTCTGAAATTTTAATATGTTTCTTTGCATTTTATGTTAAAAACCTGCAGTTAATAAAGAAGTTTAGAGACTTCCTTTATGATGTTTAGTAGTAGCATTCGTAAGAAGTGAGCTTTTATTAAATACTATAAAATATATCAATAAAACAGAGAAATCTCCAAAATGTATTACCCTAACAAATTAATTGGGCACTTACTATGAACCAGATACTATGTGGAATGCTTTATACACATTATCTTATTTGTTTATTGCAGTAACTCTGTGAGTTGAATATATAACCCTATTTTACAGAAAAAGAAAATGAGGCTTAGAAAGATTAAGTAACATGTTCAAGGTTGTCTAGCTAACACATCAACATTTTTTTCCAGTCTCATTTTTCACTAGGGATTTGCTCTTAATCCCTAGTGCATAAACTGCCTCTCTAAATGACAAAGAAAAAAAATAAGAAATTGTAGAGTTATAGAAAAAGTTTTAACTGGCCTTCTGTAAACCCCTGAGGAACATACATAGTAGATAAGCAATTAAGTGTTGATAATAAATCTTTATTATTTATGTTCAATCCAAAATTTACTTGAATTAATTAATTATTATTAGACTAATTAAAATGAAATTTCAGAATTTATCAGTCACCACAATTCTGAATTTTTTTCTCAATATCACCTTTCTGCCTCTTTGAGTAAATCAAGATAGCGTTTTCTTTATTTTATTGGTTCTTTTGTTTCTGGTCATGGAAATTTCCTGGTTTTGTCTGAACTTTCTCCTTTGGACCAGAAAGCTTCTTATACTAGTAAGTTGAAACTTTAGAAGTATTTCTGTCTCTTGCTAGCTATGTGACCTTAGACAAATGTTTAATCTTTTATATCTTCTGTGTACAGGTATAAATGATGTTATTAATAGCTACTCTATGGGCTATTGAAGATTAGAAGTAATGTATGTAAAGCATGTAGCTTGGTAGGGAGTAGCTATTTTTATAACATTCCTTTTTAGAAGGTATAGAAAGATAGAAAGAAAAGGAACCTAGATCTCCGAATTTATTCTTGAAGGATTTTAGCTTTTCTACTCCTATATACCACTTACGTCTTTGTATTTCACTTAGATAAAATATTTTTATCTTGCAAAATTTTTTGTGTTTTGATTAGGACATCTTTCCCTTATAAATTTAATCCAAGATTAAAAGTCATTTTTAAATGAAAATAAACAAATGCTGGTAACTTGTTAATATCTATCTCTGGGGCTATGTTGGTGTATATTCACAATAGATATACCCATATACTTCAAAAAATATAAACAAATTTTAAGTGATTCTTTATTTTGAAATATTTACAATCCATTTACCTATGTTTAGTGCAAGTGATTAAGAATGGATACTGCAAAGCAATGTTTCTTTTTTTCTTTTTTTAATGTGCCATAATAGTGTCTGTTCACCCAGGCAGTTAACATTGGGCATGTGTGTGTGTGTGTTTGTATGTATGTGTACATGCGAGTGTAATGTGAAACTTCAAATTATATTTAGAAAACATAATGTTTTTTTCCTTTCTGGTGTTTCAACTTACCCAAATAAATCTAGACCCATTATATTTGTAAATGATATCTCTAGCTGTAGTTTTAAAAACCTAAAAAGTTGGGGACTAGCCAGAAGCCTAGTGGTTAGGGAACTAGATCCCACCTGGTTGAGATCGACTTAATCCCAGCCTGGAAACTCAAAAAACATGCCGGATGGATGCGTGTATGTGCACCCCAAATCTCAATAGGGTGAAGAAATGGAGAAGGAATTGCAGAGTGACTGTTCCATTGTGCTGTGCTTTCTCTGTCTCCTTCTCTGTGCTTCTCTGGCAAGCACATGTGCCCTCGCAATTAGAAAAAAATTTATTCATGGATTTTTGTTCTCCAGATTTTTTTTCTGTGAAATTGGGATCATCTTATAGCTACAGTATTATATTGTTATAATAAGTAGTGATTTTTTTTCTTTTATAATGTTCTGTGAAATAATAGTGTAGCATCTTTAAACTAATGGAGACTTATATTTGTTGACATAAGTTAGCTTGTCTTCAAGAAATAAACTAGTGAGGTATTGGATAAGTAAAGAAAGAACTGCAAGAGAAAAGATATCCATTGGGTACTAAAACACAGTAAAGGAGGACAGAGTCAGGGAAGGCTTCCTGGAGGAAGTAGTCTCAGAATTTAAATTTCAAGAAAAAAAATTAAGTTAGGTAAAAAAGACATCCAACCCAAGGAAATAAATATCAGGAAAGAAGAAGAGACACTGGTGAGTTTAGAGAAAAGAAGAGGAATTAGAAAAGAACCCCTTTGCTCCCCAAGTGAGCTCACCCATTAAAAATCAATAGACATCTACTTTTTTTTATTAGCTTTTAACCAAATGATTTCAGTAATACGCATGTGGTTAACTTGAGGTTCTGTGTCCTCAGGGGACATCAGTGGGTTATCATAATGTCTCCTCCCATTTCCAGTTGTGACCAGTGACAGGCAGTTCGAATCCTTGGTACCTTTTTCATGCTATTTATTGATGTTACCTCCAGAAGCCTTTGAAAGGGATGAGATATTAATTATATTTATCCCAAGGCAGTATTATAAATCTTCCAATTTTATTTCTTTTGTTGGGTTATGTTGAACAGGATCGTGTGTCCCACCAAACACACCTGACAAAGTAATACCAAAAATAGAGATGATGTAATAGCCCAAATAACACAATGTAAACAGTATAAAATCACAGACTTCTGACTATATTAAAGTTTAAACCTGCCTCCAGATCTCTTGATTGATCTTATAAAGTTATATTCTGATAAATGATCTTTTCTTTCAGAGAAAAAAAGACTGGGTCATTGGAAACGTCATGAGGCATTTTTGCATAGAAAAATACATCATAACTTTTCTGACGACCCCATATTATTCAAACGCTTCTTCTCTCTAATTATTATTCTCCTGTGTCATCTCAGCCAAAGGGTTCACTCTGATGTCTGGGTAAAGACCAGCTATCTTGATCAGGAATTGTAACTTGCACTTTCTTCCATTAAAGCTGGTGTAGCTTCTTCCGTAACTCCAAACTGAAATGAATGATCTTTTTAAACCCAAGCCTTTTATAAGCACCAGTTTACCAAAGGTCCAAAGCATATGTAATATATATATATATATATATATATACACACACACACCACTGACCATTTCACAGAAATGAGAAGTGTCCCTCCCCCATTTTGTAATCAATACAATTTATAATCTAAGGACCAATCAGAGATGGCTCAGCCTTTTTAGAGTAGGGCATCATTTTTCCCAGGAGTCCTATTTATAGCCTTCCCAACAATGTTCCAACCGCTATGGAAATGTATCCCAGTTAACTTTCTTGAACCTAATCAGTCAGATTTCTATTAGGCAGCATGCTCCACTTTTTCTATTAATCCATGATCAAAGAGTGATTTTGTCAATATCATGTGACTGCATTTGTTAGTATTATGTACTATATATATGCTAATTTTTTTCTGTATTTTATTCAACTTTGTGTTTAGGAAGCCTGTTGTTTCCCCACCCTATTCACTGAAGTTGATCAAGAAAGGAAGTGAATTTTCTTGCTCTTGCTGAATGGCAAGAAAATGTACTTACTAGCCTTGCTGGTTACTTGCTGAAAGAATAGAGAATTGAATTATACTATACAGCACTGACCAGAATACATTTAAAGAAGACTGAGAACTGGCTCCATAGTAAAATGGTTAAATGCATTGCATTGGGAACCAGGTCTCAAATGGCTGACCATGGTTTGATTCCTGGTCCCAGTGGCTATGGACATGCCAGGCTCATGTGCATGTGCGCTCAGAATCGTGATGGAAGAAATGGAGGAAAAAGGATTGTAATGTGATTCACACCCTGTTGGGTGGTTCTTTCTCTCTCACTCTCTCTTGTGAGCACATGCACCCTCTGGCAATAAAAAAATACATAAGTAAAAATCAAATGATAAATTAAAGATCTCAGAATTGTTAGATCTCTTTTAGGTCATTCTTTTGGTATAAACTTCTCAACCACGTTTTCTTGCAGCCCCCAGAGTCTCACACCCTTTTGGATTTCTAAATATTTCAGAAATTGGAAAGCATGATATATGGAGGACCATACAAATTTAGTAGTTTTGATAAATCAAAATCCAATTTTTTAAAAAAAATTAAACTTATTTTTTTGTTGACATTATTTTTCAAACACACACCAGATAGGATGGCTAATGTAAACCTCTGTGTACTCATCTCCCAGCTTAACAGTTTTCAGTATTTTTGCCAAACTATTTCATTAGTCCCCCACTTTTTTTTTTTTTTTTGGTTTATTGTATTATTTCTCTGATAAATAATGAAGGCCACTTGAGCACTATTAGCTAAGAGCATGATAGGAGATACTGTCACATCAGAAAAGGGGGAGTCTGCCTACAAATTATTTTATTTTTTGTGGTAAATTTGACTTCCTTTGAGGAATCTATCTCAGGATCTCTCTGACTGTTAGGCCAAAGGTTCACATTACCTGTGTTGATTCTTGAAAAGTGATCTGTTCTCATTTCTATATAAAAAAACTTGACTATATTAGCAACAACAGAGCTTCCCCCTCCAACCTCCTCAGAAATGAACTCCTGCTTTTAGAATAGGAAGCTCATAGTTCAGACAGGCTTTCCTGGTCTTTTAATTATCTTGTCAACTTTCTTTTTTTTTGAGAGGTTTTTGCTATAGGGCGCTTGCACTTGCCTGAAAGACAGAGAGAGAGACAGACAGAAAGCGACAAATCACCCTCCGGAGGGATGGCCACTCCACAATCCCTTCTCCTCCATTCTCCTCTCGGGATCTTGGGCACGCATGCAGACATGCCCAATGTGAGTTTAAACCACCAGGTCCAGGGCTCGAACTGCAGTCAACTATATGGGAGTTCAGTGACATAGCCATTGAGCTAACTGCTGGTACCTCTTGTCAACTTTCTTTCTTTTTTTTTGAGAGGTTTTCGCTACAGGGCACGTGTGCTCGCCAGACAGAGAGAGACATAGAGACAGAAAGCGAGAAATCACCCCCAGAGGGGATGGTCACACTGCAATCCCTTCTCCTCCATTCTCCTCTTGGGATCTTGGGCACGCACGCACACGCGCACGGCGTGAGTTTTAAGCCACCGGGTCCGGGACACGAACCGTGGTCGACTACGTGGGAGTGCAGCGTGTACCTGGATCCTGGTAGGCTTGAGGACTGGAGGAAGGGGGTTGTGGTGTAAACAAACTCTATAGTAAGAACACTCTTTTTCCTCTCTTCTCTCTCTTTCTCTCTCTATTTTGTGCACATGCTCTATCATGAAAAAAAAAGTAACTGATTTTTCTAGGGTTGTAGTAACCTACAGACATTTTGTTGATTTTAGTAATTAAAAAAAGTTCACTATATAGTTTCTGTGAATCTACAAATTTTACACCATGATGAGTAATGGTGTAAAAGGAAAGAACTATGTATGTTGTTAGTTTGAAGTTAGTGCTTGCTGTCTGTAAAATTATCTGTTATTTTTTTTAATTGCCAGAGGGCATATTATGCATGCGTGCGCGATAGAGAGAGAGGGAGAGAGAGAGAGAGACACCCTCTGGTGGGACATTGTTATGCTGCAGTCCATTTTTATCTATTTCTCTATCACGTCAGGATTTTGGGCATGTGTGCACATTGTTGAGTGTGCTTCTCAAGCCACAGAGTCTTTCGACGTTGGATCTAAACTGTAAGAGCTGGGATCTGAACTGTGGCCAGCCATGTGGTTAACAGTAACTTGAGTTCCAACGTGGATATACCGAATTGTAATTGTGATGCAGAAGATGTTTTTGACAACATTGGGATCACTGAGTTGAAAAATGGGGGGGGATAGATGAGTATATAAAGCAGTTCTTTATACATTTTGAAACATATTCCATAGTAAAAATAACTTTATGCCTTCATTCTTGGTTGTATTAAGAAGATGGTGTACCATACTGGAATTTATTACTGATTACTTTTATTTTGAATTTTAGTGAGACCAGTGTGATGTGTTAACTTTAAGATCTTGCTATACCTGCCTACTAAAATGGAACTATATCAAGTAATCAGTTGATAAACTCATAAATTATAGATAATATTTGATAAGTTTTGTTAGAGAATACAAAGTATTGAGCCAGCCCTGTAGTGCAGTGGTTAAGCACTGTGCAGAGAAAGCTGGATTACACATGGCTGACCAAAGCTCAAGTCCTGGCCCTGGTGGCTTTCACGCCAGGGGAAGGGAGTGAGGGGGGGTGTGTGTGTGTGTATGTGCTCAGGATCCTGATGGTGCTGAAAACTGGAGGAAAAGGATTGTGGCATGACCGCGTCTCACTGGGGGGTGTTTTCTTCTCTCTAGCTCTGTTTCTCTCATGTATGTGCCTTGTGGCATTAGAAAACAAAACAAAACAAAAAAACAAAACAAACTCAAAAAACATAAAAGAATATAAAGTGTTTTCAAATAAATACCACATTTAATCTTTATGAAATCTCTCTAAAGTGGACATTATTATAATTTTTTTGACTTGGTGAAGTTAAGAGACCAGCTCAGGAACACACAGAAAGCATCTTAGCCTGATTTCAAACCCAAGTTTTCAAACTCTGAAGCCCGTGGATTTAGCCTTTTATTCAGTCACTCACCCACTCATTTAATCACCATCACCCACACTTACTGTCCTGTTTTGGGACTTTGCACTATGCTAACTACCATGGGCTACAAGAGATCATCTCTACTCAAATATTAACATCTGGTTTAAGAGATACACATATGAAACAAAGATAGGTGACATGTATTATGCTGAATGTAAAATAATTGCTGAAAATTGTGAAATAGAAATGAGAGGTAACGGGCCAGCATGTGGCATGGTGGTTAAGGCATTGCACTCCCACATGACCAACTGTGGTTTGAGTAACGAACCTGGCAGTTGTGTTCTCATTCTTCCTTTCTCTCTCTCTCTGGTTAAATTGAAGAATAACAATTTAAATTTAAATAAGTAAATCTTTTAAAAAAAGAAATTAGAGGTACTGTTAATATGGAGTTATTATGGACTGAAATGATCAAGAATGTTTTAGGCAAAGCTTTTCAAACACAGCTATGTGTATCCCTAAAGGTATGTGGCAATTTCTTTCTTTATTGTAAATTTTCTTCTCTGATATGTAATTGAGGTGTTTTTATAATAACATGGAATCATTTCACAGTAAGGCATAAAAAAATTCTAAGAATATTTTTATTTTATTTTTTTTGAGAGGTTTTCGCTATAGCGTGCATGCACACGCCAGACAGACAGAGAGGGACATAAAGACAGAAAGCGAGAAATCACCCCCCAGGGGGAATGGTCATGCTGCAATCACTTCTCCTCCATTCTCCTCTCGGGACCTTGGGCACGCACGCACACGTACCCGGCGTGAGTTTTAAGCCACCAGGTCCGGGACGCGAACCACGGTCGACTACGTGGGAGTCCAGCGACATAGCCATTACGCTAACTGCTGGTTCCCCCAAAATTCTAAGAATATTGAAGATGAAATATGATTTCAAGGAAATGTCATGTTTTGATTGAACTCTTTTTTGATATACTTCCAGATCCTTGGAAATAATGTCTTCTACTCCTTTACTGTTACAAATATTGAAAAGAAAACTTAGAGAAGCTCTTGTTAGTGGGAAAAGCAGGGCTTTGACTCAAACCTGGGTTGGAATCACACTTACTAGTAGTATACATTTGTGCTTTATACTTACTGATTTTCCTAGAACCTTTGTTTCTCTATAATACAGGGATACCTTGCAAAATGAAGCCAGGATTAGAAATGTTAAGGAAATAAAAGATATTGAACATAGTACTTGATATATAGTAAGAACTTAATACATGCTAATAATAAATGGCAGAGAGACTTTATAAGTGAGAGAAAAATAATAAATATGGAAGGAGAACTTGAGGGCATAGGAAAGTATGTAATCAATTGATTAGGCTTAAAAAAAAAAAAGGGACCCTGGGCCAGCAGGTGGTGTGGTTAAGGTGCTGGACTTCCACATGGCTGACTGTGGTTTGAGCTCTAGACATGGCAGCTTGAAAATCATGCTGGGCACGTGTGCCTGTGTGTCCAAAATCCTAAGATGAAATTAGAGGAGAAGTGATTGCAACATGGTCAACCCTTGGGAGAGAATTTCTCACTTTCCTTCTCTCTGTGTCTCTCTGATGTGCATATGTGTCCTATAGCAAAAACCTAAAAAAAAAAAAAAAGAGGGGGGACAGAGCATGGAAACCACTGGATGACAAGATTTGGAATTGAATACCTTTGGCCAAAGAACAGGTTTTTATGAGCACAAGATTCAGAAAGGTGTATGTTGGAGTATGGAGTCATTTTCCTCAACCATTCAGATCTGTGAATCATCCTTCTCTCAGTAGGGGGTGTACTGATAGGCTTGGTGACATACCAAGCATAAGCTCATAACCTTGGATCTTGGAATAATTAAGGGTTCATGTACGGATGGACTTCAGAGGATTGAAATCTCTTTTGAGTATATGTCAAAGTTTGTGTATGAAGATACTGTTTTTGTTTTTTTTTTTAATTAAAATCAGATTCACAATGGAATCATTGCCTAAAATGTTTTAAGGACCAGTGGGTATTTTTACAATTTTTGAAAGTAGGTAAGTGTCATGATGTGAACAGGAAGACTACTTATATAGATAACCTATTTTGTTACCTTGTACCTTTAGGTAGTAGTGTTCTATCTTTTTTTTAAGTTTATTTTTATTCACAATCATACATGCACAAGACAAAGAAAGGGGGAGAGAGAGAGAGCGAAAGGTACATCCTCAGTAGAGTCTTGTCACACCACAGACCCCTTTCCCCAGCCTTCTAGTTACTCAGGATCAGGGCCACGCACATGCTCATTATATTTTCAAGCTAACCGGGGTTCCCAGCTGTGGTCTGCCTCAGGGCTTGTGGCAGTGCAGTTTGGTTTGCTACCCACTGCACCACCAGGCTGGGCCAGTAATATCCTTTTTATCCTGTTTTTTAAAATCAGCTAAGCTTTCTGTAGACAACAAAGGCAATGAATGTACTGGTATATACCTGAAGTAATATTTTTGAGCAATATTTAAAACCTTAAATTTGTTAGAGGTTTAAATTAATGTATATATTTTTGGCAGTGCAGTTTGGTTTGCTACCCACTGCACCACCAGGCTGGGCCAGTAATATCCTTTTTATCCTGTTTTTTAAAATCAGCTAAGCTTTCTGTAGACAACAAAGGCAATGAATGTACTGGTATATACCTGAAGTAATATTTTTGAGCAATATTTAAAACCTTAAATTTGTTAGAGGTTTAAATTAATGTATATATTTTATTTTATTTTTAATTTTTATTTACATTTTTAAAAAATACATTCAATTACATTATTTAGCTTACAAGGTGATCATTTCAATATATGAACATTTCTCCCTGGTCTAGTTGATCAAAATATAGCAACACTACCTCCCTGTTTCAACAATGCTGTCTTCGTATACCTCCTCCAAATGTTCTTCCCCCGGCCCCACTCCTCCACACACCCCACATCTGGCATTCACATCCACCTCTTCTGTTTGTACATCCTTTAGCCTGTCAGTTTCAGTTATAGAGTGTGGACATTTGGTATGTATTAAGTGGGGACATACAGTGTCTCTCCTTCATAGCCTGGCCTGCTTCACTCAGCAGTAAATCTTCCATATTCTTCCACTTTCTGTCAAAAGTCAGGGTTTTGTTGTTCTTAATGGCTGAATAGTATTCCATAGAGTATATGTGCCACAGTTTTTCAATCCATTCAT
>NW_006159835.1:2169096-2190177 GCF_000334495.1 Tupaia belangeri chinensis | reverse complement strand
CCAGAGTTTCCCCAGTGTTTTCTAGAAGCAGTTTAATAGTTTGGGGTCTTAGATTTAGATCCTTGATCCACCTTGACTTGATTTTTGTCAAAGGTGACAGGTAGGGGTTCAGATTCATCTTACTACAGGTGGTAATCCAATTTTTCCAGCACCATTTGCTGAAGAGGTTTTCCTTTTCCCACTGGATTGACTGGTACCCCTTGTCAAAAATCAGTTGGCTGAATGATTGGGAATTTATTCCTCTGGACTCAATTCTGTTCCATAAAAATATGGAACGCTTCACGAATTTGCGTGTCATCCTTGCACAGGGGCCATGCTAATCTTCTTTGTATCATTCCAATTTTAGTATATGTGCTGCTGAAGTGAGCACAATGTATATCTTTTATCAAAAAGACCTTCAATATAAAAGAAATGGTTCAGTCACATGATATTTTTGCATTATAATAGACTTTTTTTTGGGAGGGGGAGAGATTTTTGCTATAGGGCGCGTGCGCTCACCAGACAGACAGAGACATAGAGACAGAAAGTGAGAAATCACCCCCCCAGGGGGGATGGTCATGCCACAAATCCCTTTCTCCTCCATTCTCCTCTCGGGACCTTGGGCATGCATGGACACGTGCCCGGCATGAGTTTTAAGCCACCAGGTCCGGGATGCGAACTGCAGTCTACTATGTGGGAGTCCAGCTACATAGCCATTACGCTAACTGCTGGTTCCCGCATTATAATAGACTTTTTAAAAAAAGTTGATAATAGATGGTGTTTTAGTGGATGTTTGCTGTATCTTCAACAATTATATATCCTTGTAGATCACATAAAAGTAGACTTTTGTAAGTTAGGAAAAATACCAGAGCTTTATGCATTCTAGTTTTTAATCAACGAAATAGTTATCTAAACTTTTAACATTTTTACTGAAATGAATTTGAAGATAAACAGTCTGTTTATCTTTTTGAGTCATAGTAGAATAGTGCAGTCTGTCTTCTAAATTGCTAGAACCATTTAGCTTATTATTTACTTCCTGCTAGCTACCTTCAAATGTTTCTTACATAGGTGAGTGAGAAAGATAATAAAAAAATTTTCCCCCAGCTGGAGGGAGGACACTAACAGGGCACCAACCAAGCAAACTTCTAATAATATATAAGAGTTCTTTAAAAACAGCAGCTTATTTGAGAAGTTTTTTTTTCTTTTTTCTTTTGAGAGGTTTTTTGCTCTAAGGTGCATGTGCTTGCTAGAAAGACAGAGAGACAGAGACAAGAAAGCAAGAAACCACTCCCCCCCCCCAGGGGGGATGGCCACGCAGCAATCCCTTCTCCTCCATTCTCTTGGGATCTTGGGCACCCACGCACACATGCCCAGCATGAGTTTAAGCCACTGTGTCTGGGACTTGAACCGGGGTCGACTATATGGGAGTCCAGCGACGTAGCCATTATGCCATCTGCTGGTCCCTATTTGGGCAGTTTTTATTATTCAGCAGTAAATGATTGCTGGCATGCCTAAGATGTTATTTATTAAGTTCTTTTCCTACCTGATGAAAAATGTTGGAACAAAGAATTAATTAATTGCTAGTGATACTAACACTACAGAACTTTAATAGAAAGTATTTAAGACTTTTAGTTTGCTACTTTTATTTGTATCTCTTCTGTATTTGTGCAGTAATATTTAAATAAAACTTATCTAGTATAATGCGGTGGGTTTTTTGGCTTTCTGGTTTTGTGTCATACCAGCTATTTTGGAAAATGGATTAATGTGTTAAAGGCTCCTACATAATTCTTTTGCTCAACAATTATGAAGTGAATTGCAAAGCAACAACAGAAATTTTAAAAATCTAAAATTATTTCTTTGTATAGAATTAGAACTTTGCATTATATATTTGAATACAGGTACATTTGTACTGATTGGCAAGGAAATGGAATATTTTTTATGAATTGTATCCTATTATATTAAAATATAGTTGCTGACTTTACAAGAGATACATAACTAATTAGAAAAAATTAAATTTGCATGTGTACTTCTGATTCATCGTAGGTGGTTACCAGTTTGAGGATAGAAAATTTTAAACACCTTCAAGAATTCCAGAACATGTTTTTACAATACTCTTTGTGATTAATGAATTACCTGCATTTAATTTCCTTTATTGTTTCTATTTTAGTATCTTATTTCTCTAAAAATTTCCTTGTGATTCCTTTTTCTTCATAATGTAGTCATTCTTTTGTTTTATTTTTGCATCATGAATTTAATTAAATATTTTTGACCATCATGTCTCTGTGGTCTTATGTAAGTTGGATATAATAGTTGATTTTTACCAGTGTTGTGACAACAAAAATTTGATGAAATAAGTTCCCTGTAATAATAGCTTTTGCTCAATGACATTATAAGACATAGTGTTTTGATATGGTACTTGTCTAAAATAATAAAATGCTTGAAGACTGTTCTCCTTTAACTAAAGATGGACTTACTTGTAATGGAAGTTAATTTGGAAAAACTCTAAGCAATACACTGATACTTTGTAACTCCTCTTCCTATCTTGCCTTTAAAAGTTGGTTGACAAGAGTTGATATATTTAATACTAGGAAACAGATAATAGGTTTTTTTTTTTCTGTTGCATAACACAATAGCAACAGAACTAAGGTTAGAAGCTCCTTGTCTTCTAAATCTTAGGAACTCTTATTACATTACCATGTTATTATCATAAGGACCACAGCTAGCAATGAAAACATTTGTATTTTATCTAAGTTACTTCTTAGGCAGTTTAAACAGAAAAATTAGCCACAGTGTATATCCTCAGGTAGTTTGTGGCAAGTGGCCATAGCAAGGAAGAGCAGTTCCTCATGAGCTCACTGAGTAACTTCTTTCCTGGAAGTTATTTACCTTTCAGATTCTGACGATCTGTATTGTTGTCTGGCATTTAATTATTTTGACTAAATCCGTAGCATGAACTAGACCAATCACAACATTTGAGAATATATTGAAAAGAACAGTGTGTGTTGAATGTGTTAGTTTTGTGTTTGTTGAATGGCTTGATAGGAAAACAGTTCTCTCTTTTTAAAAAAAAAAACCTCTCTCTATATATAATTTGAAAATAAGCCCTGCCTGCTGAGAAGCATCATGCTTTGGTAGTAGGGAGGGGTGTGAGGTAGAGAGAGCACTCTATCACAGCTTTGTTTAGCCAAAAGTTCCTGATGTAACTTTCTTCTTGCTTTTCTTTTTGTTTCTTGCTTTTGTCCTGGATTACGTCAAGGACTTTATGATAATTGAATTTTTGCATTTTTTTGGAAAATGGAATCAATTTGGAAATCAATCAATCAGTAAAACATTTTTGAAAAATTCTCCCTTTTTCCTTAAAATTAAGAAAAAATTTAGAAAGGTAAGCAAATGACATGAAATTGGTATGAAGCTAGAAATAATGGGATTGCTTCACAATATTAAGTTTTATAAGTTAAAAAATCAACAATATATGCCTTACCCATTTTTTTTATTCTCAGTATTTTCTAAAATTACAATTTTTCTCTAGACATACTTTTGTTTTTCTCTTCAAACCAAAGAAGAGTAGAATCAAACTTTTTATTAT
This sequence comes from Tupaia belangeri chinensis, assembly GCF_000334495.1. Taxonomy (NCBI): domain Eukaryota; kingdom Metazoa; phylum Chordata; class Mammalia; order Scandentia; family Tupaiidae; genus Tupaia; species Tupaia belangeri. Next base: position 2,186,612 of record NW_006159835.1, on the reverse strand, counting down.
TATTATTATTTTAATTTGTCAGAAGGTACATGTGTTGAGGGGAAGGGACAGGTGACCAGAAGGGAAAAGTAAGAAAGCACGACTTCCCATGGGGCATGGTCATAAAACAATTCCTTCTCCTCCATTTCTTCCTCTTTTGGGATTTTGGGCATGCATACAGATAAGCCCAGTAGTGTGGGATTGAACCATGCATTCGGCCATGTGGGAATCCAGCCATCCTAACTATCGGGCCATGGATTGGCCTGAATCAAACTCCTTATAAAACAAACCATTGTTACTATACTAAATTTGGGTCATAGAATGATTTTTTTTTAAACTTCATTATGCTGTACTGTGAAATTGGTGATGCATTTGTTTTCTAGGTATTGAGGACACACACAAGACAGTTTTGGTCTTCAAGGGAATAGGTCTGTAAGCAAATGATGGGAATACAGTGATGATGCTAGATAAGAGGCAGGTGGAAGGTCCATTGAGGTTATCAGGGGGTGCTCACTTCTCTAGGAGACATGGGGAAGGCTTCAGAGAGGAGTTGGAGTTGACACATAAACTATGATTTAGGAGACTTAAAAGTTCACTCAGATTAAATAAAGTGAGAATGGGGTGTGAGGAAAGCAGAGGGAATACCTCAGTAAAGGCACAAGGGTAAAACTGCTGCTTTATATACAAGGAGGGGAGAGTAGCAGTGGTTGAAGCTAAAAAGGTGAGTAAGAGCCAGATTGTGGATGGCCTTGTTTGCCATACCGAGGAATTTGAAATTTATCATAGAGGACTCTGGGTCCTAAACCTGGCTGCCCATTAAAACAAATGGGTTTGTCTGAACCCCATTTGATTCTAACTCACAGTTCTAGGAAGCTGTCAGAAACCTTGGATAAATTTAAAACAGAGATAATATGATCAGACTTGTATTTAAAAGATCAGTTTTTAACTTTCAAAATTTTTTGACTATACTGTAAGAAATCTTTTCATATTATGATCTAGGTTACTCACATATATTAAAAAAAATAGTTCACTCTAGGAGTCTTTAGTTGCCATGAAAGCAATCCAATTGCACTGAAATAAATCCAAACTAACGTACCCGAGAGATGAAATAGGGAGACCATGAGAGCACATGAAGTTAAGAATGCTTACAGTGTTTTGTGTGTTGTGTGTGTGTGTGTGTGTGTGTGTGTGTTTATTATTTTTAAGAGAAATTTTTGCCATAGGGCACATGAGCTCGCCAGAGAGACAGAAAGTGAAAAATCATCCCCCAGGAGGGATGGCCATGCCACAGTCCTTTCTCCTCCATTCTTTTCTCAGGATTTTGGGCATGCACGCACACACATCTGGATAAGTTTTAAGCTGCCGGGCCCAGGACTTGAACTGTGGTCGACTACGTGGGAATCCAGTGATGGAACCATTATACCATTTGCTGGTTCCTACCATGTTGATTCTGATCATTAAATCTAAAGATCAAGTTAGCTTCAATGATTTAATTTTAGACATCTTGTTTGATCTCCAAACTTGGATAATTTGCTTTTTATCTGCAGCAGAATTAAGTATATACTTATGAAGATGCTTTAAGCATCTATATGTTTCCCTGGTGCAGGAAAATTCTGGGCAATAGCACCTTAGTTAGCCCTACAGAGTGGGCCATTTTGAACTACATGATATTTTGTGTGTATTTTCTAAGAGCAGTTCCAGATTCCTATCTTCAGAATGGTAAATGATCCTTGTAGCCTGTTGAGTAGATTGTTGAAAGTTTTCTAAATATCTGAAAATACATTATCACTTTAATTTCTAGGTTCCTTGTTAGAACTTAGGTGTGGCTACATAAAATAGATCAAGTGATACTGGTTCTATTTAACAGCTTTGCAATTTTTCTTTTTTTTTCTGTCTTTTTTTTTTTTATTTTTAATTGCTGTAGGGCATGTGTGTGATCCCTGGGGAGAGATAGAGAAAAAGAGAGAGAGAAAGAAAGCAAGAAATCACACCCCTTGCCCCCACAGAGGATGCCCATGCAGCAATCCCTTCTTCATTTTCCTCTCAGGATTTTGGCCATGCATGCAGGTGCTCGCAGTGTATTTTTTTCAATCTGCCAGGTCCAGGACCTGAACTACACAGTCAGTCATGTGGGATCTAGCTGCCTTCACCACCACTACAACGCTGGCTGGCCCACAATTCTTTATTAGTAATAGGAAATGAATCCGACAAGACATTGTCTTTCTTTGAGTATGTGCACTATTATTGCTTATTTTTATAATAGGCTCCTGTCAATCTCATCATGAATTTTGATCAATAAATTTGTTAGTTCCTGGTAGTGTTGCCATGCTTGACTTGTGCCTAATATCATTTTAAAATCTGTTGACATAAATATTAATCCTGGCCATGGCTCTAAAATTGTACTTCATAAATACAATCTGCAGAAAACCAATCCTTGATGGATAAAAAGTAAAGAGCAAAAGTTAATATGGATAGCTCCTACACACACACACACACACACACACACACACACACACACACAAACCCCTTGCTACCTCTTACCCCCGATAATGTGTTCTTTCGTGGAGGAGTGGCACAGTTTGTCTATATTAAAGAAAGTCCATCTGAAATAGTCATTTAGTGTAATGCTGTTTAGAGTATTATAACCACTTGATGGCACCCTTTGATTTGGTACAAACCTCATTAGCCACAGCACAGTGCAGTATAGTATTTGTAATGGAATAACACATAAGAACTAAAGACTGCAAGGTATCTGGTTAATGTAGAGATGAAATGAATGCAACAGCAAGGCTAAGCTTTCCTGACCCTTCACGAGAGAATAGATGAGAAAAGGAAGAATAAGCTATTGTGCCAAAGGGAGATGATGAAATTCAAGATCCACACACATAATCTCTGGCTCAGCCTCTGAAATGTTAATCCCTGGGCAGAATTATTTGAGCTATAGATTGCAGTTTATCATCAAAATGGCACTGTGTCAAACAATACTTTTTATATGTGTGATGTTTAGAACTATCCAATTTTAATATAAAATGGTTCTCAGAGCTCTGGCTAATATTTAAGTAGCAACACTTTAAGGTTGGTTGTGATTTGGGGGATGGAGTAGGGTAGTTTCTTTACATTGAAATACTAATTGTATTTTAGATGGAGGGCTTGTGGAGAATCATTTCTGCTTTTCTTTAAGTGACAGTTTAGTTTTAGTGCCAAGAAAAAGGACTTTTAGTGAATGCCTCTTGTTAAATTAAATGATTTAGAATTTTTTTCACATGCCAAAGATATTTTTATAATTATAGAATAATTCTGTAATACTATTCTGATATTGCTTAATAATACTCCAGTTGATAAAATAGTATTTTAAAGGTTTACATGGACATTTCTATTTCAGTAGAAAATATTTATTTTCTCTTATTTAAATTATTCATCTTTTGCCTATTAGGGAATGCTATCATAATTAGCATGTGTTTATGATATTTTCTTCTTTGAAACCAAATTCATCTCATTAAAAAAATGAATTGCATAGGAGGAATATTGGTTATGTCTATTAATCTATCACTTGGTAATAATGATTTATTGACTTTTCCAATACACAAAAAACTTACCTATTTTGTAAAAAATGAGGACGCTTAAAATAATTCTGTTAAATTCTAGTTTACCTGTATGCTGTTTCTTTTAATTTTATCATGCTTCTTGGTAAAAGACTTCTTTTTGTCTTTCTTAAATTAAGAAAAGACATTTTTCTATTTTATTACAAAAACATTATTTTACTTAGTTTTTAGGTTCTTTGTGTCCATTTCTGAAGGCTCACCAACAGATTTGCTCTCTAACATAAAAACCTATATTTAATCTACCATTTTAGCACCTTCATTACTGATTACAGATATTGAAAGCATGCTGTGTATTAGATGTTTAGATGCTGTAGCACAGATCTATGAAATACCACTCAACACCTGCATGGCTAATTCTGTCTTGCCATATTTTAGCTATGATTGGGGAAATATTTGATTTAGCGGTGGTAGTGAAAGTGGGAGAGGTCACTGTAAAAAGCATATGCCCTGAGAGCCAACAGGTGGTGTGGTAGTTAAAGGAGCTGGACTTCTACATGGCCAACAATGGTTCAAGTTCTGGGCCTGATGGTTTGCTTTCTCAGTTACCTTCTCTCTCTCTCTGTCTGATCAAACTGGAGAATAATAATAATAATAATAAATAAAGTTAAATAAAATAATTCTTTAAAAAAAGAAAAAGCATATGTCCTGTGAAAAAGTCTTAACTTTGGCAGCTGTCTTCTTGGGTCATGAAGAATTAAGACTGAGATCCAGTGTCAGACCTATGGAAACTAGAAGTGAATGCTTGAGGTACCATTTGCCCTTTATAATATCTAGTCTTATGTCCTTTATAAAATGTAGTCAGAAAGAACACAGTGTATGGGGTAGTCCTCTGGCTACTGCCGTTAATGAGTGCTCATTGAGACTGAGGAACCATTTCAGCTTGCTGTGGAGGCATAGAGGGTTGACAATATGCATGGAAAAGACAAAAACATATATGAAGTAGACAAAGACCTTGGGGCTCTTAACTTGATATTCATGCTTGAGTATTACAAAGTTGCTTCATCTATTTACATAATTACATCTGCTGACATTTTAATTTAAATGCCACCCTGTAAGTTGATAGAATTAGTTAACTGAGTGTTTTAAAATGTGACTTTCTCAACTATTTAACCTCCCCCCTCCCACCTGCCCAAAGGGCTACTAGGTGCATTCCTTTCCTGAGGACTGAATGTTAATAAAGGATGGGCAGTTCCTCAAACAGGCACAACTTTTGGTTTTCATAGGTGTGACTCTGGATCTCATTCTTAACTCTTGATGATCTTTAAAGAAGACAGTTGCCAAAGTCAAGGCTGCAGTAACCTTTTAAGTAAGTCTTCTGGTTCCATATTGAGTGCCAATGCATACATCTTCCAACCCACTGCACTGGCAGTCTCATACCCGGTGCCGAATACAGTGTTCCAGCCTGGTGCCTTTCAGCACACACAAAACTGGTCAGTGTCCAACTTTATCCAACCACCCACACTAAATCTGAAACCTCGTTATGCTGTCATAGATGCCTGCAGGGTTGCACTCCTGCAGATTTTTGAAAACATGAAATTCATAAGGCTACCAGGGGGAAAAAAAAAACAATCCTTTTGATGCTACCTACCTAAAGCTTACTTGCTTTCTAAATAGCTTTTTTAACTTGTTACTTGATGTCAGTGAACGTAGTTTGGTGGGAAAAAGGTTTTTTATACTTCTTCATATTCTCACGTTCTAGTTTTATAGGTCCAATTAAGTAGGTTTCAATGGGCCAGTCTTTGAAATAAGGCCCAAGTGAACATTTATATTTCCACTGTGGCAATAGCATGCATTATTGATAATTGACCTTTACCCTGACATAGTATAGTCTTGTGACACTGAATGAAATAAATGAAGAAACTGCTCCTTGATTTGTATTGGCAGAAGAAAGCAAACAGAGTGGTTTGTCAAGTTACTAAAAATGTCAAAATAAAGTTCTGGGACACTTTCTAGCACAAAGGTTTTGTGTTTTGTTTTGTTTTTAAATAATATGTGGATAGTTAGATACTCTTTGAAAAAACATACCTTCAAAATAAAATTAGAATTCCAATAATACCTGTATCAGATTAATAATAGGAAGTAAATTGTTTCTCTTATTTTAAGCTGCATTTTTTTAGACGCTTGTTAGTGACATGTTTAAACATTAAACATTTAGAGAATTACATAATTTTACAATGAATAATGTTAATTCATGTATGTATTATGTAACTGGTAATGTGTTCCTTAAGAAATAAGGCTCTGTCCCCATACACACTTTTGTTATGTTGCAGTTTTAATGACCACTTGTATTAAATACTTTTAGTTTCTACATGTAAGTTATGCAGAGTATTATAGAACTCCATTATAAAAGTAAGGCTTCAGATAGTTCAGTATAATTCTCTGTTACTTGTGTATAGTTTTTGGCTTTACAGGTAAATGAAATATTTCTGCAGGAGAACCCATAAATGAAAGAGGACCCTGTTTTGTAGACATCAGTGTTCATACCATGATTGAATGAGCATAGGCAAGTGCAGTCGTCGTCCACTGTGTTTTATAGCTCTTGAAAGCATTGCTTTAGATACTAGTAAGTCACGAATTAGTGCTGTAATATTTTTGTTTTCTTCAAGTTGCAGCTCACAGTTACATTATTATATCATCTTACATTATGAACTGAGTTTCATAATGCAGATCTGGGCTTCTTGATTAGAATAATCAAATCATAGAAATTTAGAGCCGGAAGGGGCTTAGAAATCATTGAAGTTTTCCTCCCTCATTTACAGATAAGGAAATTAAGATGTCATGATCTATAATTAGCCCAGTGTTATATTGCTAACGGTAGTAAATTACTTAACTTTCATTCATTTCCTTCACTCCTAGGCTGAGATTCTGTCTACCAACTTTAAGTTCACATGTATTTGATAACATGGTTTAAAATTTTGGCTTTTTGTATCTCTTCTAATACAACATAATTAAGTTATTTTAAAAAATTGGATTTGATTTTTTGTAAGAGAAGATATTTTGTTGTCAAAGTTTTTTTTTCTTTCTTTTTTTTAGCTAAAGATCAGTCTTACTAAAATAGATCATTTGGTAGTATTTAAACAAAATAAAATACCCAGCAGCTTCACCTGGATTTTTCATTTAAGCTTAGTGAATAAGATCACCTACTTCATATCCTGTACATATACTATTGTAGCTACATTCTAAAACGAAATTCCACTTACTTGCAAGCTTTGCCAATATTTTTGAAAAATAGATTTATTGAATAATATAGGATATGAATGAAACTTTAGTTTCATTTTAAAAGGTGGCCATTATAAAATATTTCTTTTTGTAAATACATGAAAAAAATTGATGTAAAAGTTATAAAAATAAGTTATGATATCAAGTTTATTAAGTAATAAAGTCATAGTTTTAATTAAACTCTTTTAAGGAATTGATTATTATTATTATTATTATTTTGGAGAGGTTTTTGTGTGCTTGCCAGAGAGAGGCAGAGAGACAGAAAACGAGAAATCACCCTCCAGGGAGGATGGCCATGCCACAATCCCTTCTCCTCCATTCTCCTCTCGGGATCTTGGGCACGCATGCACATGCGACCGGCGTGAGTTTTAAGCCACCAGGTCCGGGACGCGAACCGTGGTCGACTACGTGGGAGTCCAGCGACATAGCCATTACGCTAACTACTGGTCCCTTAAGGGATTAATTTTAATGAAATTTTCTGTTGGGTTATCAGAAAAGACATGATGTATTTTTTCTGTTTTCCTATGCAAAAGTGCATCATAATGGCGTAACGGTTACGTGGCTGGACTCTCACGCAGTTGACCGTGGTTCGAGTCCTGGATCCGGCAGCTTAAAATTCACACCAAGCACGTGTGCATGTATGCCCAAGATCACTAGAGGAGAATTAAAGAGAAGGGATTGTGGCGTGGCCACCCCCCGCTGTGGGGTGACTTCTCACTTTTGATCTCCCTGTCTCTTTCTGTCTCTCAGGCAAGTGCACGCACCCTATAGCAAAAATCTCTCTAAAAAAAAAAAAAGAAAAAAAAAGGCATCATGACTTTTCTTACAACTCAGTATATATACACATGACTATTTTAAACTTTCTTAATAGAATAGGTAGAATATATAGTTTTATATTATTAAAATAAGGGGGGCTTGCAGGCAGCATGGTGAAGTTCTGGACTCCCATGTGGCCTCTTTTGTTTGAGTTCCAAACCTGGTGGCTTGCTTTTTCAGTTTCTTTCTCTGGTCAAACTGAAAAATAATAATAATAAAATCAAATAATTCTTAAAAAAAAAAGAAATATTATTTTGTAAAGAATAGCAATCAAATATTCTTTAATAATATTGATGGTGGTAGTTTAATTATCTAAACTAGAGATTGCTTTAATTATTTTTAATAATTTGTGCCCTGGCATTTAAAAAATAGCACTCAGCAGCAATACTTCTTCTTTGCCCTTGCTAACTAATTAGAACTTTGCTTACAGAGGATTTTTGTTTCAGGACTTTTGAATACAGTTGTGTTATATACCCAACCTTCTCCTTGCAATCTAGATACCACATTGGACACTGTTATATGTAGGTTAAACTTGGATTAATATTGGCTTACATGTACCACTTACAGCACATTATTTCAGATCTCTGTATCTACTTTTAAGGTGTATCAATTGCTACAGTTAATTAAAATGCTGCAGATGCTGCTGTCTAAGCCAATAAAGAACAGGGCATGTATTTCCAGTTATATGAGCTACAGAATGATTGTACCTAAATGTCAGATCTGCTATTGTAAGCTAGTAATATCTTACAGTCCAGAAAGAGTAGCGGTTCATATTCCTTTCCTCCTTTCTTCTTCTCTTTTCTTATTTTTAGATTGATAGAAATCTGTGCATAACTGATAACTACATTTAGAATAATGCTATACAAAGAGTAGACCATCATTGAGTGTTGAAAAATAAATTTGTCATTTATTCATATACTACTCTTACAGATTTTCTTTTCATTTGATTTTACTCAGTTTTTTTTTCTATTTATGTGATTGTCTTTCATCTCTGCACTAATTTTAGGCAGTTACCTAGGAGTCAGAAGAGTGTGTGCGTGTGTGTGTGTGTATATATATATATACACACACACACACATATATTTTTTGTAGACACTCAATATTTAGCAAGATAGTTTGCATTTATAAATTTTCAATAAATGGGTGAGTGGGCAGCCATTCTCAGTAAACTTATAGTAAGACATTTAAGCCTGCTACCTATACCATCCTTAGTTTTATGCCTGAAGAAGACGTCTGTCATTACAGAGTATGAATCAGATGTACTGGCAATAGTGTGCAAATTGATAGGTATAAAACTGATAGGCATGATTTTTAATTTTGTAGGCTTATTTTTTATTAGTACTTAGTTTATCTTTGAGAATTTTAATATTTGTTACACAACCAACATAATGACAATACGGAAAATATTAAAAAATAAATTATCCACAATCCTGTCATTAATAAACCGACTGATTTTAACTTGCCATTTTTTTTTGTTTGTTTTGAACATATGCATGTTGTATAATTTTTCTAGGTTACTCGTCTTTGTATTTAAAGTAGATTAAATTCATAAACAGTATTACATTTCTTACTTTAAAATGTGCATTATGCATGTCATTTTCAGACTCTTATTCTGGAGTTTTAGAATTGATATTTTTGCATAAGTTTTTAAAAAGTGGTGTGTTCATCAACTAAAATTTCCACAATAATTGAGTTCTCTGTCACTCGGAGAACTGCTTCACAGGTGTGAGCTATGAGGGGACCTCCATTTCCGCTGCAGTGATTCTCACTTTGGAATTCACTCCAGCGATAGCTTGACCCAGTGAAAATCTATAGGGCATCAGACTATTATACAAAACCCATCATTCACTCAGGCTTTTAGAATGGTTTTGTTGATTCAAGGATAGTTTTTGTGACTAGGTTCACAGTTGAGTTTAGAAGTACATTTCAATGCATACATGTCAACAAGTAGATCATATAAAATGAAAGTGATGACTTGGTGGTGGGGGGGTGGTAAAAGCGAAATAAAATTGAAAGGAACCACCTGAGATTGCTCAACTTAATTTGGTCGGAAGGTCTTATTACCTTTCAGGAGACTGAAAAGAATAAGTCTAAACTGACAATGATATTTATTTTGTAAACAGTTGCTCTGTGCTGCCTATGATCTTCTACTAAAGAAAGAAGGGGAGAAATAGGAAAAGACTAAGTTTGTTTATTCTCCAGTGGGAAAAAAGCACAAGAAGGATATAATTTAGTATGAATTGAAAAAAACAGTAGTTTCCAAACACATGTTAGGAAGGAGAGAAAATAGAGAAAAAGGCATTTGTATTTATGTCAAAGGAACTATCTGTGAGGTTAAGCTCTGGATATGAAGTCTTGCTTACTATAACATTTTATGCAAGTCCTAGAAAGTCAAAATCATATGCTACTGGTATTTATTCTTTCTCTCATTACTGATTTCCAGTCCTCAAATAGTTCTCTCTGTATAAGTTGCCACTGGTGGTGATTTAAGAATCAAATGGAGATCCTGAAAACTGACTTCAAATCCAGCCTTCTCTATTTTTTCAATGACTGATTTCTAAATAATCCACAGCATTTTCCTCCAATACACCTTTATTTTTTTCTTCACTCCACCCTGTGTTGGTGGAGTTGATTGTGCAAATCTTCTGAAAAGTCAGTCATTCATTCTATGGTTTAAATCATATTACTGGTTTTGACTGTCTTTATTCTTAAACAGGTGTTGCAAGTAACTAAATTGCTGTAAGTACAATAGTATTTATGTTTGACTTGTTATATCACAAGTATAGTTAGCTTGTTATTTAGATAAGTAATTTTTTTTTTAGAAAAGTGATTTTATAAAAATTATGACACGATAGATACATTTTACATTTTCACTAGCTCTTTCTATGGCTTTATATGTTAAGAAAACTTTCAAATGAATATTGTTTTAAAAACATTGTACATATGAAAAGTAAAGGCACTTTAAGTGACTTATGTGTCAGACTAAATTTAGGTACTTATATTTAGATATTCTATACTTGGGGAACTCCTTTTGTGCCATAGCTACTATATATGCTGCTAAAATTTATTTTTAAAAATAAATCTCTGCATATTTAAAAATAAAATAATCATGATTGCTTCTGCTATATTTCATATCATATGTTCTTTAAGTAATCTTATCACCCAGTCAAAATTAAGATAGTAAACACATAAGTTCAAAGCCTATTTTGGATAAAAAAGAGAAGTTACATAGCATTTTCTTAGTTTCTAAGTTGGATAAACTCTGCTTAGACCCACTTAAATGTTTTTATTATTAGTGAGTCTTAAACATGTATAAACCCTTTCTTTTACCATATGTATATTTAAACAAGCAACACTTTATATCTTCTCCATATAAAGTGAAATATTTCCTTAACATTCACACAACATAAGTCAGTTCTTAGCCAAAGCAAATAGAAGAATGAATGCTTTGTTAATCATCCGTAACTAACGTGTGTATACACAGGGGAAAAAAGTCAAATCTGTTTTTGACAAGAACCTTTTGATGGAATTAGCAAAAAAGAAAAAAAAAGAAAAAAAGGAACTTTTTGCACAGGTCAGGCCCCTTCTAATTTATGAGCTTAGAAGTTATGTTTTACTTTTATCAGTGCAGGCACATAGTAACAAATCAAACACCACAGAAGAACTTACAATGAAAGTCAACATTCTCTTGCCCTTCCCTTCTTGCCTTCATTTTAATCCATTGAGGTGTAGCCTCTTTCAGCTGCTTCAGATACTAGTCCTATGGGTGGTTTCCTCCATGGTTCTAGTTCTGTATAATATAGTTATACTCTATTTTCAGGATTTATCAACTTTAGTTCACATTAATTGAATCTCCAATTCAGACTGCACATACCTGGCTGGGAGCATTTCAGAAATTAAATAGTTATTTCCTGCAGATTCCCTCCATTCATCTCCTTCTTCCATAAGGTTCCTCAAATGATCAGTATAGTTCTAGCACTGTACTCACCATTATTTCTACCACTTCCAAAACCGACCTTACCTTCAAGCCCATCTTCACCATCTCCACCTGGTCCTTGATTCCTTTCTTTTTTTTTTTTTTTTTTTTTTTGGTTAAAATCTGTTCTTTGTATTTTTGTTGTTGTTGTTAAAGTTTAAATTAATATGGATTGTAGATCAGAGAAATTTCTTATTTTTAAAATACACAAAATTCACTCAAAAAGAATCTTTAAATCCTTAAGTTATGTTTTGTCTTATTTTGTTTCATGGTTGAGTCAGCAACCCTCAATAAAAAGTCATATGGACTACCATTCTGTATGTATTAAGTAGCAGTCTGACAGAAGAACTTTGATTTTAAAAAGTTGAAAGAGCAGACATGGTATAAATTTGACTTGGTCATTTTGTGCTCTAAGATTTTAACATTATTCTCAAAGGACTCTAAAAGGAATGTAAACAGAAATAAGAAAATCTGTATTGTCAAGTCTTTTCAGCACTACTGTCCCTTCTGCTTGACTCAGCTTGTCCTTTCTACTCTTTTCCCAACAAATCTCTTCAACATAATTCATCCCTACCCTCCACCTTTTCCTAGGAGATAATTCCAACTTAAAAAATGGTAATTGGGATAAAAATGGAGTTAGTTCAATATTTGACTTTTAGGACTCTATTTTTACTAGAATACATAGATTAATTCTAGAGATTCCTCTACTGACTTTAGTCCATTTAAAACAACTTGTTTGGGACTCTGCCTGGAAATATGTGCCACACACAGTTTTCAGCATTTTATGAATTACTTTTGTTAACTTCTGTTACTCTACAAAATCAATTGAACTGCTATGGTTAAGTTAGAATTCCGGCCTTCAGAATAGGGATGTTAGATTGTAGGTCAGGACTACTAGGTTATTATTGAATTCGGTGAGATTTGTTTGGGGGGGGGGTGTTGTCATAAAAACTGTAGATAAAAAGGCATTTTAGAATGTGAAATGCTTTGCCTTTTGAGATAGCCTAAGTGTTCTAAGGATCTAGCATCTTCCATCTTAGTATAATTAATAGGATTTACTATTATTCTGCTTAAGAATCAAAAGTAAACATGTTGGGACTAGCAGTTAGCGTAATGGCTATGGCACTGAACTCCCATGTAGTCGACCATGGTTCAAGTCCCGGACCTGGTGGCTTATACTCACGCAGGCGTGTGTGTGCCCAAGATCCCGAGAGGAGAATGGAGGAGAAGGGATTGCGGCATGGCCATCCCCCCTGGGGGGGGAGTTCTCAGTTTCTGTCTCTCTGTCTCTCTCTGTCTGGTTGTCATAAAAACTGTAGATAAAAAGGCATTTTAGAATGTGAAATGCTTTGCCTTTTGAGATAGCCTAAGTGTTCTAAGGATCTAGCATCTTCCATCTTAGTATAATTAATAGGATTTACTATTATTCTGCTTAAGAATCAAAAGTAAACATGTTGGGACTAGCAGTTAGCGTAATGGCTATGGCACTGAACTCCCATGTAGTCGACCATGGTTCAAGTCCCGGACCTGGTGGCTTATACTCACGCAGGCGTGTGTGTGCCCAAGATCCCGAGAGGAGAATGGAGGAGAAGGGATTGCGGCATGGCCATCCCCCCTGGGGGGTGATTTCTCGCTTTCTGTCTCTCTGTCTCTCTCTGTCTGTCTGGCGAGCATATGCACCCTATAGCAAAAAGCTCTCTCTTGAAAAAAGGTAAACATGTTGTCATGCTTCTATGTTTATTTCCTAATTAGTCCCTATACTAGAAGGGTCCCTCTCCGCTTTCAGAATACTTAATACAATATATTGATAGCTTTCTTTTTACTTTTTCTTTATCAAGTAGTACTAATAAAATATGCTTTCTGTGTCATGTACTAAGGGGATTTTATAAAAGAGTCGATATGATTCCTGATTTTAAATATAGGTATAAAAATCAGATTTCTTTTGTTTCCTTATCTTTAAGCTATCATTAAGTTATTAACATCTTAAATAATAGAAAATTGATCAAACCTATTAAAAATACTGAGTTTTTGCTATTGAGATATCATAACCATAGGAATGTTCTTTTTCTACTTTTTTTTAATGTACAGGGGATTTTTTGCCTTTTAAAATAAGGTAAATAAAATACTTCTAACAGCAAAATAAGAATTATCTCAGGAAAATTGAAAGCCCAAACCTATTTTATGTCTCAGAAATTTGAAGTTACTTTTTAAAATATATAAGGTAATAGTGCCCTTGCAAATGACCATTGAATTTGAATTCGAACACTGAAACTACCCATACCATTATTGTGAACCGAAAAGCTGTATTCAGTACTAAGTGGAAGATGGTGAAATTTTGGAAGCAAAAATAAATCTTAAATTTCTGTTTCACTTTTAAAAAGAAATATAATGTCTTAGGTAAAACACCATCTTTTTAAAAAGTTTTATATAAACTTGAATTCTTTTCTTAAAGTTATTTCTTAAATTTCTCTAAGCTTTTGGTGGTAAAATAGGAAAAAAATTAAGATAAACTATTACTTTTAAAATTAATTTTTTAGTTGAAAAAGTATAGAGGGCCAAAGTTAAAAAAATATAAAAACTAATACAAAAGATTAAAAGTAATTCTGCCTTCCAATTTGTCCCTCTTTTTCCTTAGGCAACTTATTTTTGGGTTTCCTATGCCTATAGTATACGTGTCACTTTTTAATATATAGTAATAGCAGAATAATAATGTTTTGTGACTTGCTTTTAACCATTTATATAAGAAGTTTTTAAGTATAGAAGAAATATTCCATTAAAATTTTACTGCTTCTTATTTTTCTCTCATATCAAACCTATAATTTTCCTTGTTAGGATTTTTAATGTAAAGTTCTAGTTGGAAATGAATACCAGTGTATTCAAAGTTCCAATGTAGTTTAATACTTTGATTTTCATAGCACATACTATTTACAAAGCACTTTTACATAGTTCATGTTGCTGGATCCTCTCAAAAGCCCTGCAAATAAAGCCTAAGGATTTTATAGTTTGTTATAGGTTTAATGAAGTTTAAATTTTTATCTTTCTCAAATACCTCTTTATATGACTTCTGACTTTATTTTAATTTCTAAGAATAGGCAGGTCTTTTTCTGTTGTCTTCAAAGATCTTGCCCTTCTCTGGTCCCCCTCTCTGGACACACACACTCACACACTTTAAAACCCTAATGAATAGAAGTGCACTGTTTTATCTTCTCTAGTTCTTGTGAAACTTTTGAGCCCATAAAAGATTCTATTCTCTTAAAAAGAGACAAGCATTTAGGAAAACGTAACCAAATAACTATTTCTTTTTTGTCCTGTGTTGTGAACATATTCTGACTGATAAAATATAAACACATAGACTTCAAATACAAATCTGTATGTTTTCAAAAGAAGCGCTAAAATACTGTTTATGATTGTGGCTCTCAGTTATGCACGGCTTTTGTTTAAGATCACTTTGCGTGCAGTAACCTGGTGGTAATTGTTGTTGCTTGTGTTATAATTTGAGCACCAATAGCATACTGGGTGCCACAGCAGACACATCCCAGCCCCAGGGGCACAATTTGATTGGCATAAAGCTATTCTGTAGATTGGTAATAATTGTATGAAAGCAAAAGAACTGAATTGAAAATTCTATCAGCTGTTAACTTGAAATAACCCTTGCTAGGGAATATTCTCCAAGTTAAAATCTGTTTGAAGATTTAGTTTTCAAAGATACACTACCTTTTAGGGTACTTACCTTTGCTATTGTGTTAATGAATAAACAAAAATATACCTGCTAAGTGTGCTGAAGTATGTAAGGGGGCCAAGTTCATTTAATTAACTTCAACACAACCCTTTTTGATTAACCAACCAATCTCTAATAATTTCCTATTAGTAGTGGATGGAGGACACCAGGACATGAACTCTTTTGAACCTACATCTACCTCAAGAACTCAAACCAAACTGAACCCCTGCACTTCTCCGTAGTAGAAACTGATAAGAAATGCATATAGATAGGTTCTGGTAAGCTTACAGTATGTTTAAACTTTCTGGGCTTAACTTTGCTTTCTTACCTGTGAACAGGGAGGTAGTACCAGCCTTACCTATTAAAGATGTTAATGCAGATAAAATAAATAATTATCACAAAGTAAGTCACTAAGCACATGATAAAAACAGTCATTAACTTTCTAAGTGTGATTAGGTAAAATGGCATGAAAATAAGGATGATTTTTTTCTATAACAAGTTTCTGAAATATATGAAAAGAGGGAAGTAGATGTAAGTGAAATTGAAAAGTAATTTTTGTTTCATAGAAAAATAAATATATGTAAAATCTCAGCTCTTTATTCTGTGTAGACTGCCAGGCATGGTCATTTGTCTGTCTCTTCAGAGATATTTTAGTGAAGTGGTTATGGGTTCTGAACATCCCTAGCTATATGATCCTGGGAGAATTGACACATTTTTCTTTACCTCAATTTACTCATCTGTAAAATGAGGGTAATACCATGCATATTTCATAGGAGTGTTATACATCGACACATTTGTGCTTAGAACAGTGCTTGACTTGTGGTAAATTGTTACTATAGTTATTTATGTTCTTTTTGATCTGACTTAAGTCACAGCTAGACTTGTAGAAATACATGATATGAAAATATTTAATTCTCTTCACTACAGAAAAAATGTCCAGAGAGATGTAACATGGTCTCTCTAGTCTCTTCTATATATGAAATGTAGTCTTCAAAAGTCCCTATTGAGGACTAAAAGATTCTAAAAGAATCCTGATAAGATTAGGGTTGATAAGATTATACAACTCTTAGAGGGAGCTGTGTAGCAGATACACTATACAGACCACGTTATCCATAATTTCTTATAGAAAAACTTGTCAATAACCAAGTAAATTAGTTATTTGAAATGATAGTAATTTGAAGTATTGAATCTCACATTTTAAATAATATTTGCTGATTTTTAGTTGAAAATATTCATCTTTATATTGGTGCTTTTTTGCATTGTATTTTAGAGACTCATACTGTTAAGTTTTAAATTTTAATGGTTAATTATGTCTTAAACTGCAGAAAGTTTAAGTTATTTTTATCACCCTGAAGCTGAAAAGTACTTTAAGAAATCACCTGCCCACCTTCCTGCTAGTAGGCAAGGCTGCACCTAACACATCACAGAAAGCTATGGTAATTATCTATATGATTATTTTTATTCAAAAGAAAGAAGATTCTATAAATTGCCCAGAAGCAAGCTCAACCCTACAAAAATATTTATTTAAGTATTTAATTATACTGAAAGCTATGAAGTTTGGGCATCAGTATGAAGACCTGGGATACCTCCTTCCCCTCACCTTTTGTACTCTTTTAGGTACATGTAAGGGGAAAATAATTTTTTTATGATATACCTAATCCACTAGGTTCAAAAGCAAGTAATTGTAAAAACTGTTCTGTGGCACCAGAATCTGGAAGTTCAAAAATAGAAATATGTATTCTTACAAAGGTGCTTTACCCATTCCTTTGTGTAGTTTTGGCGTTGGCCATATGAGCTGCTAAAATAGCAAACTAGAGGAGGAAGCAAAGCATTCCTTCTGTATGACCACCGTATCATATTGAAATCCGAGCGTTGTGTCTATCACGTTAAAGTACTCATGGTAGGAGGCCAGCACGTGGTGTGGAGGTTATGGCATTACACTCCCACATGATTGACCACAGTTTGAGTGTAGGACCTGGCAGCTTGAAAATCATGATGCGGAGTTGGGTAAGAAGGGATAGAGCCAGAAGATGAAGTAGTGGTTGTGTTGTTGGACTCCCACATGGTTGACCATGGTTCAAGTCCTGGACCCAGCAGCTTGAAAATCACAGTGCATGTGCATGTGTGCCCAAGATCCCAGGAGAAGGGATTGCAATGTGGCCATCCCCCTACAGGGTTATTTCTCACTTTCCTTCTTACTGTCACA
>NW_006159835.1:2164304-2169065 GCF_000334495.1 Tupaia belangeri chinensis | reverse complement strand
TCTTTCCAGCAAGCACCTGCACCCTATGGCAAAAACCTCTTTATAAGAAAGAAAGAAAGGAAGGAAGGGTAGAAGGGAAAAGAAAGAAGAGAAAATAAAAATTATGGCAAGCATGTGTGGATGTGTGCCCAAAATCCCAGGAGGAGAGGGAAGGAAAAAGGATTACAGCATCGTTATCTTCCCTAGAGGGCAATTTCTCACTTTCCCTCTCACTGTCTCTCTCTCTCTCTGTCTCTCCCCATTGAGCACACACGCTCTATAGCAAATACCTTTAAAAAAAAAAAAGTACTCATGGTAGAATGCAAATGTACTGTTTCATTATGTGAGGTGAAAACATGCTTTCTGTAACTCAGAAAACCCAAATGTTCAATAGTTTTTATGCTAATCATGTGTAGTCTGTAATTGAGTCTTTCATCTCTTCTCTGCTGCTTTGCACAAACCCAACGTTCCTTATCCTTTTTGTAGTGTTGACAGTGATGGTACCCAAATTTTGAAACCATGTATGTGATGCCTTAAACTTAGATTGTCCTTGGGCCCAGCAGATGGTGTAATGGTTATGTTGCTGAACTCCCACATAGTTGACTGCACTTTGAGTCCCAGACCTAGAGGCTTAAAAGTCACTCCAGGCATATGTGCATGCATGTACACTTGTCCCAAATCCTAAAACGAGAATGGAGGAGAAGGGATTGCGGTGTGGCCATCCCCACTGGGGGGTGATTTCTCGCTTTCTGTCTCTCTGGTGAGCACACACGCTCTATAGCAAAAAATCTCTCTTAAAAAAAAAAAAGAAAAAAAAACTTAGATTGTCCTTATGTATTCTGGTATCCTTGAAAAATTCCATCTACCTCATGATTAAAAATGATACACTGTATTTCTGGTAGTGTAGAACCCAAATTTCCTCTCTTTCTTTTATTTAATGTTTTTGTAACAGTAAAAAAAGGTGACTTTTTAAAGTATGTAATATCAGAATTTTTTTTTTTTGTATGATGTGAAAATGGTGGATTTTGCTGCATAAGATATAAAAATCTAAGATTTGGGACTAGCAGTTGGCATAATAGCTATGTTGCTGGACTCCCATGTTGTCAACCGTGGTTCGAGTCCTGGACCCAGTGGCTTAAAATCACGCCAGGCGCATGTGCGTGTGTGCCCAAGATCCCGAAAGGAGAATGGAGGAGAAGGGATTGTGGCATGGCCATCCCCCCTGGGGGGTGATTTCTCACTTTCTGTCTCTCTGTATCTCTCTGTCGTTCTGTCAAGAGCATGAGCCCTATAGCAAAAACCTCTCAAAAAAAAAAAAATCTAGGACTCAATCCTAAAATTTGCTGCTCAAGAAGTCCTAAAGACCTTACTCTTTCATCAAGGACCCACTGACCTGGGCTGCGTTCACAGAAGAGGGCTGCCGGGTCATCATTGAGAAGCATTACACGCATTGGGGCAATGACTTCCACATGTACAAATGCGTGTGTGAGGAGATCGCCATCATTCCCAGCAAGAAGTTCTGCACCAAGATAGCAGGCTATGTCATGCATCTCATGAAGCGCATTCAGAGAGGCCCTGTGAGGGACATCGCCATCAAGCTGCAGGAGGAGGAGTGAGAAAGGAGGCTAATTATGTTCCTGAGGTCTCAGCCCTAGATCAGGAAATCATTGAAGTGGATTCTGACACTGAGGAAATGCTGAAGCTTTTGGACTTTGGCAGCTTGTCCAATCTGCAGGTCACGCAGCCTACAGTTGGAATGAATTTCAAAACCCCATATGGAGCCGTTTGAATCTTTCTGCTACGCTGTACTATTTTCAATAAACCTGGGATAACAAAAAAAGTACAAAAAAGAAATCTTAAAGACCATTAGACTGTGTTTTGTGTTTTGTATTTGGCAGTTGTCTAGAAACTACATGAATTGTTACTGGGACAAAAATATGGATATAGTTGTGAAGTAGTCAAAACCAAGTTGATCATTTATAAATCTTTGAGCTTAGTTTTATTTTGTTTGTTTTTTAGCAGAGTGGTGGCTACCTTACCATAGGTTGTGTATCCCTCATCTGAAATGCTTGGGACCAGCAGTGTTTTAGATATTTTTTTTTTCAGATTTTGGAACATTTTCACATACATAATAAGCTATCTTGGGGATAGGACCCAAGTCTAAACTTGAAATTCATTTTTGTTTCATATACACTTTATACGCATAGCCTGAGGGTAACATTATACAATATTTTTGTATTGCAGTATTTTGATTATGACCTGTCACATTAGGTCAGGTGTGGAATTTTCCACTTGTAATGTCATATTGGTGCAAAATAGTTTGGGATATTTGGAGCATTTCAGGTTTGGAGTTTTGGATTATACATAGTCATTCTATACCATATTATAAAGAAATGACCACATTTTGCTACATACATTTTTTTTGCAGGGGGGGAGGTTTTTGCCATAGCGCACATGCACTTGCCAGACAGACAGAGACAGAGAGACAGAAAGCGAGAAATCACTCCTCAGGGAAGACGGTCACGCCGCAGTCCCTTCTCCTTCATTTTCCTCTCGGGATTTTGGGCACGCATGCACATGTGCCTGGTGTGTGTTTAAGCCACCAGGTCTGGGACTCGAACTGCGGTCTACTACATGGGAGTCCAGCGACATAACCATTACGCTAACTGCTGGTCCCTACATACACATTTTTTAAGAAAAAAATTTATTATTTTTTATTTAGATTTATTTATTTATTTTAGTTTGACCAGAGAGGGACAGAGAGAGAGAGAGAGAGAGAGAGAGAGAGAGAGAAAGTGCAAAAGAAAGCTAGGACTTGAACTGCAGTCAGCCATTTAGGATTCCAGTGCCCTTGATCACTACACCACCTGCCAGTCCCAATATACATATTTTTAAAAGTATATTTACTTATTTATTGAGAGCGAGGGACACAAGCACCCTCAACAGGGACTCTCACAATAATCCCCGTCCCACAGGCTTCCAACCAGCCAGGATCCCAGGCACACACATGCATTCAGCATGTACGGGGTTGACTCAGCAACTGAACATTGATTTTCCACATGGTTACTAGCATTGCAGCATATTATGGCACTGTTAAGCCACCATTACTGGGCCAGATGGTTTTAAACAAACATTATCAGCATGCAGGCAGAAACCAATTTATTACATCCTCTTTAAGATCTATGAAGGAAACTTCAAGCTCTCTTTCATTTTAGGCATTCTAGTCATCACTGTGCATGAATGGTTTAGTATACAAAGCATTCACAAGGCAAGATTCAGTTACCCTGTTAGTCAACATCAGCAAGCCAGAAATACTCCCAAATAAATGACTAGATACAGGATTGTGATGGAATCAACCCTGGGCACCATCTGTAAGAGTAAAGGCTATATTGGGACCAGCAGATGACGTAATAATTATGTTGTTGGGCCCCGACATGGTCGGCCCTGGTTCGAGTCCCAGACCCAGTGACTTAAAACTCACTCTGGACACGTGTGTGTGTGTGCCCAAAATCCCAAGAGGAGAATGGAGAGGAAGAGATTGCTGCGTGGCCATCCCCCCTGGGGGATGATTTCTCGCGTTGTCTCTCTGGCGAGTGCACATGCCATATAGCAAAAGTCTCTCTTTAAAAGAAAAGAAGTAAAGGCTGTAGACTTTGTTAGATTTTTAAACCAGGTTTATTCAAGGGTAGAGAACAATGATAAAATATTTTATCTCATTTACAATTTCTCAATATTTTAATTTTAGCAATGAAAGCCCACTTCTGACATTCATGTTATTAGCCAATAAGTTATCCATTTTACCAGCATCCTATTTCTGATATTCACTATACGAATTACCAGTGTTTCGAGTATTGATTACAGTATGGATGAAGAAGTGCTGTGGTCACTGCTCTGGAGTGGAGCTGTTACAGTGCTCCCTCCACATGGCTTCTCAAGTAAGACAATTGACTGCTGCTGGGGTTGAAGTTTAACTACGTGACACATTCACATCATTCATACTGTTTATACCAAAGTGTTGTAAATATACCACAGATATCCTAACAGGAGCGTGGTTAAATATTCAAAATGGTGGAAATATTGTAATATATGCCATCTTTCAGGTGGTTATAAGTTTAAATTTGCTTCAAAATTTATTTGTTCAACTCAAAATATTTGTGATCAGCTCACTTATTTGTTGTGTTTTCCCTTCATTACAAGAAAATTAATTTATAGTAGTAAATTTACTACTAGAATTTAGAATCATGTTTACATGTGTTATTAAGTAGCTTAATACACATCAGCTGAATTTTGTTACTTGCAGTCCTGTCTCACAAAGCTTACATATTTGAATTTCACGAGCAGATTGATGACCTGTATAATTTTAAAAAAATATTTTATTTAACTTTATTTGCTTATTTATTCGTTCATTTTTATTTTGACCGGAGAGGAAGAGAGCAAGAAAGCAAGCCACCAGGCCTGGGACTCAAACCATGGTTGCCCATATTGGAGTCCAGTGCCCTTAATAACCGCACCACCTGCCAGCCCCATTTCCTGTATATTTCTGAACTGGAGAACAGTTTCACTCATTATCCTTACAGAATAAAATTAATGCATTTAATTAAACAATTATTAAGTACCTGCTGTGTGCTGGGAAATGTACTGAACTCCTATGTAATTCTCAAACTTTAGTATGCATTGGAATCATCTTGGAAGGTTGTTAAATCAAGAGGGAGATCTAGGACTTGTCTCTTTTCAAAATACCCCGGGTACTGCTGATGCTAGTGGGTCTTGCCTACACTCTGA
>NW_006159835.1:2154439-2164291 GCF_000334495.1 Tupaia belangeri chinensis | reverse complement strand
CCCTACACTCTGAAGAACACAGCCCAAGAAATGACTAAGATACTCGCCATCTGGTGGAGATAAACAAGGGAATAGAACTACTGATCGACAGCGTACTTGGTCAGGTGCAGGGAATTCTAACGCTAGCTGAGCAACTAGGGAATGCTTCTCAGAATATCTGATACCATAACACATTGGTTCTCGATAGAAGTAGTGGTGGATGGGGTGTGGAAATACATTTTGTATAAATTTCTGCAGATATCTTTGTCTATCATCTTTTGTTGGGGGTTGGGTAAGGTGTGCTATTGGCATCTGATGGGTAGAGACTGGGGATACAACTAAACATCCTGCCTTCCCAAGAAGGCCTCCCACAACAAAAAATTATTTGTTCCAAAATGCTAATCGAGCCATGATTGAGAAACCCTGTTAGCTTGATTATTTTTCTCCCTCTTCCTAACATATTGATAGTTTTTAGGAAATTACACAAGTATTAAAAAATAATAGTTGATAGTAAGTATGAACAAATAAATATTGAAAAAGATACAAACAAGACATATATAAAGTTTTTTTAAAAGTTAATCCCCCCCCCCTTACACACAACTCTTTGAGACATTTTTATTTAATGAAATCATACACAATATTTTAAGGTTGTTAGGTTTCTGTTTTGTTCTTAACTGGAATCATACTTTACATGTTGTATTGTGACTTTGCATTTCTCACTTTACAGTGTGCATTTGCTGCAGTTTTCCATAGTACAGATGGATATACCATAATGATTTAACCATGCTTCTGCTGGGGGATGTTAAGATTGTTTCCAATTTACTTGGTGGTTACAAGTAGCACTGCAATAAGAACTTAGGCACACATGCATGATAGACTTCCATATTCTAGGGTAAATGCCCAGAAATGGAACTAATTATTTGGTCAAAAATGACATTTATTTTTATATTGATATATTAATGCTAAAAGAAGTTCTCATACAAGGTTGTAAAAATGGTTATATTTTTCATTTGTAAGTGTCTATATGTGTTCTGTACAGCTAATAATGTATATATATATATATACATATATACATATATATGTGTGTGTGTGTATATATGTATTACAGATATTTTTACACTATTTTTCATTTTTTTAGCACTGCAATTAGTGTTGTTCACCTCTAATTTTCTTCTGAAACATTTTTTTCCCTCTCTCCATTCCCTTTTACTAAAGAGAGGTATAAATTATTTGCAAAAAAATAAAAAATTAAAAAAATGAGATTAATCTCAATTTGGTCTGTTATTTTCACAAAGCCCCAGAAGAATTCAATTTCTGATGCAAGGCAACAGATAATATTGTATTATTGTACTTATGCAAATAACTATTCTGCCACAAAATAAGAATGCTCACAAATATTTTCCAGTTGCAAAGAGGTCAGGAAGGGGGAAGAGTTTGTTTCAATTTTAAAAATTCTTTTTTTTTTAAAACAAATTGCTGAACCTATCAACAACTCAAAAGAAAACAAAAATCCTTAAATCTGGAAGACAAAGCATAGAACATCAGTAATGTTTTAGGAAAAATGTCAAAGAATTCTATTATTTCACCAGTTCAGTCTCATGTAATCTCTTTTTTGTTGAATTTGGAGTGTTACTGTGGTCTGACCTTTCTGTTAACATTCAACATTATTATTGATATTTTAGAACTTGTCCCTACCATTAAGCTGGCCTTTTTCTTAGTAATTTTTTGGTTCTCTTATTTGTCTATCTTTAGTTTTCTTGGCATAGTACTCCCTTCCGAACTTCTCAAAGAGATGGTCTGGTGTTAGTAAATTCTTTCATGTTTTGTTTACCTGAGAATGTTTTTTATCTTTTCTTCCCCATATGAACGATAATCTTGCCGCATACAGTATTTTTGGTTGAAATTGTTTTTCACTTAACACTTTGAATATATTTTCCCATTCTTTCCTTGCTTGCATTGTTTCTGATGAGAGGTCCGATGTTAGAGGTCTGATGTTAGCCTGATGGGACATCCTTTGAAAGTAACTTGATGTTTCTCTCTTGCCAATTTTAGTATCTTGTCTCCGTCTGTGGTTTTGGTCAATCTGGCTATGATGTGCCTTGGAGAAGATCTTCTTGGATGGATTCTGTGTGAGGTCCTTTGTATTTTTTGGGTCTGGATCTTCGAATGCCTCTCTAGGTTTGGAAAGTTTTCTTCCAGGATTTCAAGGAATAGATTAGCAATGCCCTGATTAGTTTCTTCGCCTTCTGGGATTCTGATTATCTGGATGTTTGGGCATCTAATGGAACCTAGTATTACTCATATGCTATTCTCACTTTTGGAGGGTTATTTTCTCAGTCTTTTTAGTGAATTTTTCTAGGTCAGAGGTTCTGTCTTCTACATCAGAGATTCAATTTTTTTTTTTTTGCATGATCTAACCTGCTAATGCTTTCAATAGAGGTTTTGACTTCCTATATTACAGCCTTCATCTCTAACAGTTTCATTTGATTCTTTTTTATGATGTGTATCTCCTCTTCAGATCATGAAAGAATTCCCTCGCCTCCTGGAACTCGTCGTTTCTTTTTGCCTTCATTTTCTGAAGTTTGTTCTCTCTCTTTTCTTGCTTCTCTATTTATTAGCTTTATCTGACATTTCCACGAGTTCGTTGTACTGTTTGTGGATGATGAAGGGCTGACTGTTCTTTCCCCTTGGGGGAGAGATATTTTCTTGATTTCCCATATTTCTTGTGCCTCTGAGATTGTGGTTTCTGGTCATCTGATACATTACTTTCTGCCTTCTTGAAGTTAATTCTGAGTATTAGAGGCGTGCAGAAGGAGATGACCTGGCTTTTCACTAGCTGTTGGGCCAGAAGGAGAGGTTTAGGGCAGAGGCTTTCTGGTTCAAGGGGCAGGGCTAGGCCTACCTCAGATGCACATGGATTCTGACTTTTTGCTGGTTGTTGGGCTGGAAGAAAAGTGAATAACAAAATTTTATTGGTAGGATCATGTCAACTATTTAAAAAAGACTAGAGAAAACATATCAAAGTTTTAATAGTGGTGGGACTAGCAGTTAGCATAATGGCTATGTCGCTGGACTCCCATGTAGTTGACCGCGGTTCGCGTCTCGGACCCGGTGGCTTAAAACTCACGCCAGACGCGTGTGCGTGCGTGCCCAAGATCCCAAGAGGAGAATGGAGGAGAAGAGATTGCGATTTGGCCATCCCCCCTTGGGGGTGATTTCTCACTTTCTGTCTCTCTGTCTCTCTCTGTCTGTCTGGCGAGCGCACGCGCCCTATAGCAAAAACCTCTCAAAAAAAAAGTTTTAATAGTGGTTTCAGGTAGTTGGTGAAGTTTTGAGTGATTTCTTTTTTGTACTTAGAGAAGTATATTTATATTTATAATTCGGTGAAGTCTCTTGTATAATCAGAAAAAAAAAGTATAGCATATAAAAACTGTTAATCACCATTACAGAATCATAGAATATGAAATACAAGTATATATGTGAGTTGAGAAGAGGAGACTAGTCCAGAGGTTTTTAACAGTGATCTGCTTCCAGATGATGAACCTTGAATTTAGGAACAAGTGACAGCAGATAGAAATAAGGGACCAGAGTCTGGAGAGATTTACCAGTTAGAGCCAACTAGTTTGGAGAGTTATGTGGAATTGGGAGGCTACATTTTACTGAGGTGAGAAGCTACAGAGAAACAGTTTAGGTATAGAGAGGAATTCCCTTTGTCTGTTTGAAAATGAGCAGTGGGCACTTGAGTGCTTGGATTTGGAATTCAGGAATAGTCTGAAGACTTGGGAGTCATTATGAACACACATACTCAAGTTTTGACCATGGAAGACAATTCTCAGGTACCAGATCTTCTTTAAATTAGCAGATGATTATATGTTCCTAGGAACATCTAATAGAAACCAATTTAAAAATCTGCTAATTTAGTTTCTTGTTAAATTTGTCAAGCAGCTGCATAACATGATATGAGTAAACTTTTTTTTTTTTTTTCCTTTTTAGGATTACAGGGGAAGGGGTTAATTTAATTACCCTTTAGCAACTTTGAAGTAGACTTGACATTAGGGTCACTTTAATAATAATTTTTTCTTTTAATTTGGACAATGTACAACCCATTATGATCTTTGAAACACTAACTTGTATTTTTTTATTTATTTGGAGATTCCCTCTGAGCAAGTTGAGGTTTGTGATTGGGATTTTTTAGAAGGAAGTTAGATTTTATTCAAAAATCAATATCATATTTAAGATACTTATGAGTACCTATCTAAACAGATTTTTAACATTCTTTCAATTTATATTTGTGCTACCAAACTCTCTTCCATCCGACCATCTAAGTTGGTTATTTTAGCTGATGTAGTTTCTAATTAAGTCTTTGTGGTTGAGAGAGCTCCCTGTGGCAAGTCTGCTTTAGCATTTAATTGCTCCGTGGGCTTCAAATTAAATTCTGTAGTATTCCATTTTGGTCTGCTGATGAAGCAAAGACGTATTCGGCATGGCTAGAAAAAGGTGGCGCTTGTGACAGCATCACATTTTTTAAAAAGTTAGAGCCGTTTGACTTCCAGGTTGACTTTTTATCATTTGAAAATAAATTTTAAAATGTTATCACAGGGTTAGATGAGAGAATGCCAGGTATCTAATATGCTGTCAATAACTATATGTAGAATAAATAAAGCAAAGTTATTGGTCTTCATACTGTAGTGCTCCAGATTATTTTGTTTCAGAAAGAAGGAAGTCTTGGGAGTGTTTAGTTAGAATTTAAAAGAAAAATATCAGGAAATAAATTTTATAACTATATCTTATATACAGTAAAAATGTTCTTACATTGAAGAGACAAGTTTTAAAAACTTCTAAGGTTTGGAGGGGACCAGCAGTTAGCGTAATGGCTATGTCACTGGACTCCCATGTAGTTGACTGCAGTTCACATCCTGGACCTGGTGGCTTAAAACTCACGCCAGGCGTGTGTGCGTGTATGCCCAAGATCCCGAGAGGAGAATGGAGGAGGGATTGCAGCGTGGCCATCCCCCTTGGGGGGGGGAGTAATTTCTCACTTTCTGTCTCTCTGTCTCTCTCGGTCTTTCTGGCGAGTACATGCACCCTATAGCAAAAACCTCTCAAAAAAAAAAAAAAAGAAAAAAAGAAAAAAAACCTTCTAAGGTTCCTTCCAATTTCATGTTATATCAGTTGGTGATACTTTTCCTTTTTTTTTAATGCCAGAGGGTTTGCACATTAAAAAGAGAAAATGAGAAAGAGAGAACCACTCTCAACAAGCCTGATCACAGTGCAGTCCTTTTTTCTTTAATTCTTCATCCCGTCAGAATCCTGGGCACACATATTCATAAGTGTAAGCCACCAGGGCCAGGACTCAAATCCCAGCTGAACATGTGGGATTCAGCTTCCTCCTTACAGCACTTAATTGTTGTACTATGGGCTGGCCCTGTAGATTTCAGTTCTTGAATCAGCAAAAAAAGTTGCTATTTGCACAGATAATTTTGTGTGTTAATTCTCTACACTATAAAAGTAATTCTATAGTTGTGAGAGACAGAGGGCAAGATCTAATAATTGAAACTTTTAAGTTCAGCATTAATTTAGTCACATGTTCTTAGAATGCTATTGAGAATGCTGGTTGCTTGTCACTTCATTTCTTGGTGCCCTGCTTCAGTAGAAATCAGGACAGACTTTTTTAGAGTTTTAATGGATAAGGACATGAATAGAATCAGGCATTAGACTGTAAAACTAGCAAGGTATGCACTGTAAGCACTGATTTATCATCAAGCACTTACTCCTTGCTTGTAGTGATACTAAGGCATAACATCTAAACATGCATGGCGTGATTGCATTGATGTTCATAGGTCTACACGTAGAAAATTCTGGTAAATAAATTTCAGGCAGTCTTCATAAGTTATTACCAGAGCTTAGGTCAGTGTGAGAACAGATGAACTTTGTTGTGATGGTCATTTATCAAAAAGCTCAGTTCTGTTCTTGTAAAATTCAAATGCAGAATTCTACTGGGGACATCTCCATGACACAGTAGGTAGTACAATGCTCCTGAGAAGCCAGGTCCCACTTGGTGACCACAGTTTAAACCCCTGACCCAGGTCAACCTAAAACATTTGGCATGTTCATGAGTGCCACGAATCTAGATACCTGAAGGAAGGAGGTTGCAGCGAGACCAGACTATTGTGTACGCTCACATGTTCTGTCATGGACGAAGAAAATAGAACCCTTTCATAAAAAAGGGAATTCCATTTCTGGGAATGTAATAAACTAAATAGCATGAGTAACCCCTGTTGGAAAATAGTTTAAAACATAAAGCATGAAAAGATTTCTTTTAAAAATTGAAGTTTTAAAAATTTATTTTATTTTATATATAAATAACCAGCATGATTTCTTTCACTGGGTGGATATTTTGGACAACCCATTCAAGGATCACTTAATCTAACTTGATGAAGCCTATGTCCTTCACACACTGACAGAAACAGTTATGGACATGTCGATGCCATATTTCCAGATCAGACCGTGCCATGAGCACATGTGGCAAGAGTATGAACTCTGGCCAAATTTTTGCAGGTGGCTCCAGTAGAGCTGCTGATGAGCCATCCTGCTTTCAGTGGGGGCAGCAAAGCAAAAGGAAAAAAAAATTTTTTTAAATGTACTCCTGGAATGAATTTGATAGAAATAATTTAAAGACATAAAACAATGAGAGTAATAATTAAAAGCAGAAAGTCTGGAAGATAAGCATTCGACACTGCTTTTCCCACTGAGACTTTCCATATTGAGACTTTCCACAGAACCGTTAAAAGAAAAACAAACCAATTTAATAGAGGAGAGTTTTACTGAGCAAATGTTAACACGATTTAAATTCGGCAGTTGTCCTCAAACTTCCAGACAACTCCAGCTAGCCTTGTGGTCAACTCCTTGTCGGAATGAGCAAGTGATGAGTGCAGTGAAAGGGAAAGTGTACAAAAAACTTTTTGTAAGTGAGGGAGTGAGGTAGAGAAATCATTGGTTACATTCTCAAGTTTGTCTTGAGATTTGATAGGCGGGATGCCTGTGATGGGCTGAAGCCTAGATCCTCTGACTGGTTACGACCTAGTTACCAGCTCAGAAAAACAGCCTAAGATGTACAATTTCCGTTTAGCCATAGGACTCCAAGTGTGGGAGTACAACGGCCATTTTAGGCCAACCCATGATTTACTGTTTTTGTTTGTTTGTTTTCTTTATCTTTTTTTTTTTTTTTTTTTTTAAATAAAGACAGAGTCTTGCTGTGTTACAGGATTCCTCCCTCAGCTTTGCAAGTAACTGGGACTATAGGCTTGTGCCATTATTCCCAGCTTTTTAGGATAGGCCTGAAGTTGAACCCATGTCTTCCATGTGGCTTCAGCCTACTGAATAGCAACATGTACCAGTGCATGCTTCTGCAGCTGGCCATCTCTGCATGGAGATGCTGAAAAAATCTTTTATGTCTCATTTCCCCAAGCTGGAAAGTCTAATAAGATCCCCTTTATTGTACAAAACTGATGTCCTAGCATTGTGTAACAATATGGAGATGAGGAAGAAATAGACTGCTCAGAAGAATAAGAGGCAATAAGAAAAACTGCCTCTTCTGTTCTCAGCATTTATGGGTGAAGGCAGTATTACCCATGAAAGTTTGTAACTAGGAGCTAGTGCTCACATGGATTTTATTTAAGACTGTTCTTGTAATATTGCTAATTATATTAAATTTCAACCCTTGAGAAATTGTTACGTGGTACCAGCAGATGGTGTAATGGTTATGTCACTGGACTTCCACATGGCTGACCACATTTCAAGTCCCAGACCCAGAAGCTTGAAACTCAGGCCAGGAGCATGTACGTGCATGCCCAGAATCCTTAGAGGAGAATGGAGAAGGGATTGCTGAGTACATGTACACATATACATATATTTTTAAATTATCTGCTTACTTTATTTATTATTATTATTATCTTTTAAGTTTGCTATAAAGCGCATGTGCTCATGAGAGAGAGAGAGAGGGAGAGGGAGAGGGGGAGAGAGAGAGAGAGAGAGAGAGAAGAAAAGTGAGAAAACAAGCCACCAGGTCTGGAACTTGAACTATGATCAGCCATGTGGGAGTCCAGCACCTTACCCACCACACCACCTGCTAATCCTACAGACATGCTTTTGACACTAGCTGGGTAAAAGGCTGTTGGAGGTAAGAGGGTTGAGGAGTGAGACCCTGTTGAAAGTGTTTATCTCTTTCTATAAATAAATAAATAAACTTTAAGCTTTTAAAACAAGTAAAAGGAAGGCACTCTTCTCATTAAATTGTTTTGTATAGGGAATAAAATTCTTATAAAATACTTGGTTAACATAGAAGTTTACTGTTATTTTATCATTCATTGTATATTTTCTAAATTTCTTATTTTTAACTTTTCATAGAGTAAACATTGATAGATATGACTCACATAAACAAAAGCTCCTTGGAATTCTTATTTAAGGAAATAAAGCTAAAACCTTCTCCAAGAGAAACCTGTCTAATGATTTTATAGGTGCCTTCTACTAAACAGGAAGACATATGGCCAACTGTGGTGTGAGTCCCAGTCCTGAGAGCTTGAAAAAAACACACCAGACATGTGAGCATGCTTACACCAAATTCTGATGGGAAAGATGAGAAAGAAGTTGTTTTTAAGATAATAAAGGGTTGGGGCAGCAGGTGGTGTAGTGGTTAAGGCACTGGATTCCCTCATGGTTGACAGTGGTTCAAGTCTTGGACCCAGCAGCTTGAAACTCATGCTGGGTGCTTGTTTGTATCAAAATCCTGAGAGGAGAATGGAGGAGAAGGGATTGCAATGTGGTCATCCTGGGGGGTGACTTTTCACTTTCTGTCTCTCTGGTGAGCACAAACAAATAGTAAATAACAATCTCGGATGTTTCCCAGGTACGTGAGTTGCTTTCATTTATTATAATATAAATTTATTATATGAATAAAGGTTTAAAATATCCTAGGTTATTTCCAAAGATACAGAAAAAATGAATTGATAAAATTCAATTCTCATCTGTATAAATAAAATTAGAAGTAAAATGGAAATCTCAAAGCAAACTAGGAATAAAAGGGAACTTCCTTAATTTTATAAAGGGTGATTTTAAAAATGAAATCTACAGTAAATATACTTACAGATTTAAAACAAGCATTCCCTTTTTCTAAAAAGTATGAGTTTAGTTTTATATACAAATTTGAAATCCATGTGTAATTTTTTCTTTTTTAAATTTTAATTTCTGCTTTACATATAATCATGCATCTTTGTAGGGTACAGGAGCATCTATACAGTATGTAATAATCAGATCAAGGCTGTAAACATGCTCATCATCTTACCCATTTAACATTATATTATGTGTGTACATTCAGCATTCATTCAGGTTTTTTTGTTGTTGTTGGGAGTATATATATATTGAATTATCAGTGACATTTTCCACTCTGCTGTGGCACACAGTTCCATAACCTATTTTTCTTGTTTACTTGCATTCTTGTGTTTGTTAATCATTTTCTCCAGAACCTCTTCTTACCCTGTGCAGTTTCTAGTAACTACTATTACTCTATTTTTATGCCGTCAAGTCCTTTAGCTTCCACTGAGTGAGGACACTCCTTATATCTTAAGTCAGGAGTACAGTATTACAACATGACCATTCCGCATGGGGGAGGGGCTGCTTTCTCCTTTTCCCTATCTGCAGATTGTATATGCCCTCTGGCAAAAATTAAAAAAGAAAAAGAAAAAGGAAATATAAGCCCAAAACTGTAAGATATTTGAAACACATATAAGTAACACTTAGACATGTTTTTATTATGTATTTATTATGAATATATATATACACATATATACATATATAAATACATAAGTATTTATTATG
>NW_006159835.1:2132996-2151966 GCF_000334495.1 Tupaia belangeri chinensis | reverse complement strand
ATATATATATATTTAAAACTAATATGAACCAATACTCAAAAGAAAAACAGCATAGTAGAAGATTCTACAAAAGATTTCAGAGGAGGAAACTCATGGCCAATAAACTGTGAAAGGATGATCAATATCAATAATCAGGGAAACACAGGCCCATAATGAGGTAATATTTAATAATTTCAGTTTAGTAAAAGTAAAAAAAAAAAACAGTGTCAAGTGTTGGTAAGAATGGAGAAATGGAAACCATTAGGGAGTATAAATTAATACAGCCATTTTGGAATACAATTTTACATTTTCTGGTAAAGCTGAACATGTACATGTCCTATGACCTAACTATTCCTAA
Organism: Tupaia belangeri chinensis; assembly: GCF_000334495.1. Classification (NCBI taxonomy): domain Eukaryota; kingdom Metazoa; phylum Chordata; class Mammalia; order Scandentia; family Tupaiidae; genus Tupaia; species Tupaia belangeri. The sequence continues at coordinate 2,151,629 of NW_006159835.1, read as the reverse complement.
CCTAGAAATATGTCATAGATACATTATTGCACATATGCACCAGGATATGGGTATAAAAATATTTATAGGAGCTTTGTTAATAAACCCAAATAAATAAATAATCTTGCAACGACCCACATGTCCATCAACATGGACACATACTTTGTAGAATTTTATGTAATGGAATATTAGGAACAATGAAATAAAATGAATCACAGGTGTACATATCAGCATAAATGAATATTAACAATATGATGTTGAACATAAGTCACACAAATGCTAGTATTTATATAAAGTTTAAAAACATGCAAAAACTAGACAACATGTTTTTCACTTTTTAATTTATATGTAACAAAATTTATTTTAACCATTTTAGGTGTACAGTTCATTGGTATTAAGTAAGTTTACAATGTTGCATAATCATGCTCCTATGTGTTTTCATCATCCTAAGTGGAAATTCTGTACTGATCAGACAAGAAGTCTCCATCCTCCCCTGTTTAGCACCTAGTAATCTCTCTTCTACTTTTCTGTTAAAATTTGCCTATTCCTCATCTATCTAAGTGGAGTCATACAGTATTTGCCCTTTTGTGTTTTGCTTTTTTTTTTTTACTTAGCATAGTGTCCTTAAGGTTCAACCATGATGTACATGGTACATGGTTGATTCCTCTTTCAGGCTGAATAATATTCTGCTATGTGCATACTTGCTTTGTTCATTGTTTTCATCAGCAATGTATTCTTTTGGGCTGCATACATGGGTGATAATACTTTTGAAAAAGTGAAGAGAAGGAATAACCCAAAATTTATGGTAATGGTCACCTCTATAGGAAGGAATGGGAAGGGTGCAATTAGGGAGAGGACATGCAGCTTTTAAGGTACTGGTAATGTTCTGCTTTCTTAAGCTGGGTGGTGACTACAGGGTATTCATTTTATTATTCATCAAGTAGTACTTATGTTTCATACTTTATATATGTGATGTATTTCATAATTAAAAGAAGCCTCAAGGGATAATGTCATTAGTTTAATATTCAGTGTCTTGTAAGAGACATGATAATTAAAATATTATTACATGACAGAATTTTTAGAATATTCTATGTAATAATGCTCTAAAATATTATAAAATCTAAAAGTTTCTGTACCCCCATATTATCTGCACACAGTCCTTTCACATGAGAGAAAGAGTTTAATTTCTAGGGACTAGCAGGTGGCATAGTGGTTAAGACGCTGGACACTCCCACGTGGCTGACCACAGTTCAAGTCTTAGACCTGGTGGCTTGCTTTCTCACCCCCCTCTCTCTTTTTCTCTGGTCAAACTAAAATAAATGAATGAATAAATAAAATTAATTCTTTTTTTAAAGAAAGTTTAATTTCTAGCATGTGGTTTATCTTATGCAATATCTCAATAGAAGAGAAGATTTTAATAGGAGTGGCATTATATAATAATAATTTTACTCTTATTGGAGTTCACAATAAATGAAACAACATGCAATGAACTGTGAGAAAGCTGTAATGAATATTTAGACAAGAAATGTCCTCTTCACCTTCTTAGGTGAACTAAAGAATATCACATTAACTACATTGCTTGCTACTATTGTTATGTGCCATGTGGTTTTATAGGCGGAAAGTGGCAAGATTAGCTACATGCTTTCTTGGTAAACTCTGCAGTGTTACCAAATATTTGTAAAGTCCTGAGCCTCATTAGAAAGTATTCATTTTTAGAATCAGTTCATTGCTTACTAAGAAAGTTATTATAAGATCTTTTCCCTTTTATGCTCATGTACAGAGAAAACATGTATTCGTCTATTATTTTCATTGTCGCCACCTGAATAGCAATGAGAATACATTCAGGTGGAGAATTCATTAGTAGGGGTCCATACATGAATTATAATAATGTAGCTACATTACTTTAAAGTAACCATCCTGCACTGAGCTGTGCATTTATCTGTTTTTCTCATTTCAAGATTGGTGATCCTGGATGGACTATTTATTATATTAATATAATAAACCAGATTAAATAGACCATAAAAATTAATAATAAGGCTACGGCTCTCAGTGCTTTTCAAAACCAGCAGGCAGCTCTTGGCCTGGGTGGAAACAGTGACTGAATCCACCAGTTCTCAGATAGTCCAGGATAAAGTGGCCAAGAGATGGGACTGCCCTGAAGAAGCTGCCAAAATGTTATCTCAGCTTGACTTGTTCAACCCAAAGATTAGGAAAGAAGAGATTGCTTCCTACAACCTCAAGTACCTGATGGTTCCAGCATTTCAAGGAGCCCTCACTGTGAAACAAGGCGGTTCCTGCTTCTAGCTCATTTGCAGCACGCTTGAGAACACTTTATAAGCTACTTAACTCAATGCCATTTCTATCATGTGGCAGAGTTTAAGCTGCCCAAAACCAAGAACAGCTCTGCTGAAAACAATACCGCTGGTTCCACTGTGGCCTATCCTAGACTCATTGCTATCACATCACAAAAAATAGACTAAAATAGAGAGATACAGGCAAAAGGAGGAGGTGGAGCATAGGTTGTCTAAACTGAAGTCTGCAGTGGAATGTGGTCAAGCAGATGATGAGCGTGTTCATGAATATTATCTCCGCCACCTTCTGAGGTGGATTGGCATCAGCTTAGAAGAGGTTGAGAACATTGACCAGGAGATAAAGATACTGAGAGAAAAGGACTGTAAGAGAGGCATCAGCTTCTTACTCATCCCTGTATCATGAGAGGCCTCCGATGAAACCCTTCATTCTCACTCAGAGTGTAATCCAATCCAAAGTATATGGAGGTGATTTTCCAAGTCTGGCAACTATAGTAGTGAATTACTGGTGTGATTACCATCAGAAATATGGAGCATTACCAGAATAAGGAGTAGTCAAGGCAACACCAGTGGAGTTCAGAAAAGTAGCTGCTCAGGAATACAAAGATCAGGAAGAAAAGGAGGAAGAATATGAGAAAGAAGATGAGACAATAATCCACAGAGCGTGTGAGTGGATGACTGGAAGGACACCATTATATCAAGGACATAGATCTAGTGAGGTCCTCTGTTAATTAATTTTAGAAATGGTTGTTGATTCACCCAAAAAGCTCTATTCTGCTCACCTGTCCAGACCTTACAAAAGGCTGTTTTCATTTGCTTAATTGATAGAATTTAGAAGCTTTATTCCCTGTTATTTCAGATGCTGAAATGCCAGATATTAAAACACATTTTTTGCTACAAAACTGAGATCATCAGAAAAACATTTCCACATAATTTTTACTCCAGAAATGAGGTTGACAGAATGTTAACTATCAAAAATCTAGATTTTGCAGGAACCATCCCTCCTAAACTGAGCTTTCAAAATTACGCTTATTTTTATGTTATCTTAATTTTTATGGTTTGATTATTTGATTATAGAATTAAATAATTATGTTAAGGGATCAGTGTCATGCTTTGTGAAACAGATTTGTTTAACAAAAACTGAAAATAGTATGTGACAGTTTGTATGTCATGCTTTCAAAACAGAGGTTTTTAAATCCTATGTTATATGTAGAAGTTGTTAGCTATTCTAAAGGTACAATAAGAGATTATTGTTCATATCAGTGTAATAAATTGATACTCCCTGATCATACTTTTTCATTTTGCACATTGTCAGAACCTTGGACCTTAATCTTATTCTTTGATTGACAGTAGCGACCAGGGAAAGAACCACTTGCATTGTTTGGGATAGTCACATCTGTTCAACTTGATTCAGTTGAAGGTATTTGCATATTCTTAAGTATTTCTTCTGAGAGGGCTTAAATCCTTCTCAAGTGCTTGATGCATTTTGAAATTCATTCATAAGGTATCTACATGCACTAATAGTTCTGTATAATATTGCTGTGCATAATCTGACAGATAAGACCACATTTTAAAACAAGGTATTCTTTAGGGATGCTACATTACATTTTGCTTGTACTGCTGTGCAGAAATGTCAGGTTTTTGAAAAAGGCTTTTTTAATGTCATGATTAAATTAGTATATCCTTATATTAGGCAAATTTGTCAGTCATAGGACAAATAAAAGATTTAATAAAGAATAATTCAGAGGTATTAGTGGTAACTTGTCTTGGTGGGAAAATTGAGTATTTTTATAGAAAATAATAATAGAATTTAATTGAGTTTCAGGTTACCTCCTTATTTTATAAGGAAGATTATTGAAGCTCAAGTTTTCCAATTGCTTATGGTCATACAGCTTGGAAACAAAGCTTTAAATTTTGCTCTCAACTTCCTAAGAGATAATGGTATATGATTTTTTATTTATATTATTTTTATTTTAAATTGCCAGGAGGCACATGTGCTTATGAGAGAGAGACAAGGATAGGGAGAAAGCACCCTCCCAAGAGGGCATGGTCAATTCCCAATCCCTTCTCTTCCATATCTTCATTCTATCAGAAACTTGGGCACATGTGCACATGTGCCAGGTGTTTCTTCGAGCCACCAGGGCTAGAACTCAGACTGTGCACTTGGCCATGTGGGAATTGGCTCCCCTAACCAGTAGGCGATGGGACCGGCCCTACCTTATTTGCAAGTTGTCCCACATCTGCCATTAGAACACATAGCAAGTGATTATTATGTCCTCATTGTCACATATCTCCAGAATTTACAAAGTGTCTTATACATAGTAACAAATCATTATTTTACTCTCCTGTTGTTCTTCTAGGCTATTATTCTGTTGAAGGGTAATTATGAAACACAATAGCCTATTAATGGAATGTTAAAAACTTTTAATAGGAAATAGGTTTTATTTTTGTGTTCCTTTTTGATGAATTCGGAATAGCTATGTATGGAGAACAGTCAGTCCGAGAAAACATGTGACTTTTAGACCCGTGGAAAATAACAACAAGCAAGTAGGACTTTTGTATGTAAATGCTTCTCAATAGTCATTGTTAAAGCAACCCACAAAAGCACATTTTTGCATGCATCTAAGAAGTCACATGTTTTCACAGACTGACTGCTCTCCATAGCTGTGTTTAAAAGAATTTTGAGGTCTGCAGTGGTCAGTTACCAGGACAGCCATGGGTATCATATCAGAGAAGCTGTTTCTTTCTTAATATATGTGGTCTTAAGGAAGAGATAGGGAATTGTTTGGTCTAGGGTGGTCAGAAAAGGTCCTGAGAAGAAATAGGCTCAATTTAAAAGACAGAATTCAGATTTTGTAGGCAAAGAAGAGATAGAATGCTACCTAGACTGGACTATTAAATATATAAATTTTGGGCCGGCAGATGGCTTGGTGGTTAAAAGTGCTGGACTCCCACATGACTGACGACGGTTCAAGTCCTGGTGGCTTGCTTTCTCACTTTCTCTCTCTCTCTCTCTGTCTCTTCTGGTCAAATTAAGTAGGACTTTTGTATGTAAATGCTTCTCAATAGTCATTGTTAAAGCAACCCACAAAAGCACATTTTTGCATGCATCTAAGAAGTCACATGTTTTCACAGACTGACTGCTCTCCATAGCTGTGTTTAAAAGAATTTTGAGGTCTGCAGTGGTCAGTTACCAGGACAGCCATGGGTATCATATCAGAGAAGCTGTTTCTTTCTTAATATATGTGGTCTTAAGGAAGAGATAGGGAATTGTTTGGTCTAGGGTGGTCAGAAAAGGTCCTGAGAAGAAATAGGCTCAATTTAAAAGACAGAATTCAGATTTTGTAGGCAAAGAAGAGATAGAATGCTACCTAGACTGGACTATTAAATATATAAATTTTGGGCCGGCAGATGGCTTGGTGGTTAAAAGTGCTGGACTCCCACATGACTGACGACGGTTCAAGTCCTGGTGGCTTGCTTTCTCACTTTCTCTCTCTCTCTCTCTGTCTCTTCTGGTCAAATTAAAATAATAATAATAAATAAATAAACTTAAAACTATACATAGATTTTTAGAAAGGAGAAATATCTTTAGATTACATTAATTGTCAACAGAAAATAATTGGTAAGTACTTGATGACTAGACCTATGATATGTCCTCTTCTCACAGTAATCCTAAACTTTCTTAGTTTTCATTCTTTGCTTTTTCTTTCTTGTGATATTTAAAGTCGTTCTTGTTTTCCCTTGTTTCTTTCTGAGCCACCTTTTTTTCAATTTTTTATCCACCTTACTTATAGATAGAAAAGCTGTGATAAAACTTCATCGTAATTTTACTTAATTATTGTGTTAGAGGAACTCATTGGAAAAAGAAATGATCAATCATTATGTGATTTTATTATTAAAATAGCATTTAAAAATATTTGGCAGTAAAATAACCCTGAATTACATATATGTTTTTAAAAATTATTTTCCAGGAATCCCCTTCTGGTCGAAGGAAAGCTCTTGCTACTAGCAGCATCAATATGAAACAGTATGCAAGCCCTATGCCAACTCAGACTGATGTCAAGCTAAAATTCAAGCCATTGTCTAAAAAAATTGTGTCTGCCACTCTTCAGTTTTCATTATCTTGCATTTTCCTTAGGGAAGGAAAAGCCACGTAAGTTTCTTTTGTCCAAAAAGGTGCTTCACATTGTGTTTCAATCACTACAGGTAAATAGCTTTGACTCAGTACACTACCAGCAGTTGATCACCCTACAGCATACCAGTCATTCTTAGCGTTCTTTGTTTCAGAGACTGAGTTAAGGGGATCCCTTATTTACAAATAGCCCATTTGACTCCACAAAATGAATAATATAAAAGTGATTATAGCTGGCTTCACATTTAAAATAGTACATTATAGAATATTATAAGTGTTTGCTTTATATTTCATTGTCTTCAGTGTTGTAGTCTGTACTCTGATTTGTGGAATAAATACAACTGAGATATGAGAAGAACAAAAATGTAAAGTCTAGGATAAGAGGGATGAAATAACTTAGGAAACATTCACCAATTCTTATCCTTGGATCAGCCTTTAAAAAATTGAACAGGAAGATACAGTTAGATAAGCAATTTATTTTAATCATTCTTTAAAAAATGACTTGTTAAGCACTAAATAAATATTACACAGAGATTTCTAGGCTCATTTCTAGTTTCTTAAAAAAAAGAGTAAATTTCTAACTGGATGAGTTGAACATATCTAGATCAGAAGGGAAAAAGTAACATTTATCCTGGTTATTGTGTACAATCAATTCAGGAGTTAAGTGCATGTGTGAGTGTGGTGAAGTTGAGTAGAAGATGAAGAGGCAGGAGAAGTGGAAATTCTGTGCCTAGACTTAAAAGGAAGGAAGAAGAGGCAGCTATGAACATTTCAGTCCAGTCTGAATCACAGCTCTGAATGTATTTGACCTGATGGAATGTCGTTACTATAATTGGCCATGTCTACTTGACTGATTAGACTGGATTGTTTGCGTCAGTCAGGATGAGATGTTTGGCACTCATCTACATTGCAACAAATGACTTGGTAGATAACAGTAAGTCTCCCTTCCGGAAGTTGGCTCTAAGTAAGAGTGGTAGGGAGACAGAGCAGAATAGAACCATTTTAGTTTTTTGTCTCAGATTCTTAAATTGTAGACTTAAATACTGAGAAATTTTAAGTAAAGATCTTACCCTGAGGTTTTAGCCAAAACGGAAGGAAAGGAAACACAGGAGGAAGAGAGAAAACAAATTCAGAGAAGACCCTTTGAGGGTGAACTTCCTTTCAGTGGGCAAAAACAGTAAGTGAATCAGTACTCATTCACAGATTTCTGGGTGAGAGGAAATTCAGCCAAACCAATGTCTCAATTTGAATTGAATAGAAATTCTCTCATAACATCATAAGCTCTCTCTCTCTACCTCTCCTAGCTGCCTCCTTACTTTCCCCAAAGGAAATTGTTTAGGGTGAAAATATGAGGAAATTAAAGTGGGAAAAATGAAGCAAGTTAACATATTCTTAACATTTTAAGAATATTTTAAGAAATATTTTAAGAAATAATTTTTGAAATTATTTCCCCTTGATAAGTGAGCAATTTGTAAGGCATTCATGTATAGGAATATAACTTCTTTTGTTCCTGCAGACTTTGTCTCAAAAAATTTATTCAGGAGGGGGAAATTATTTTAAATTAATTTAAGCTTATATGAGATAAAAATACAAAGAATTTCAAAGATAATTTAGTCTGCAAAGTCATACCATATCTGGAAGATAAGAGAATATTAACAAGCATTACTTTACAAAAGAAAAAGTATTTTAATTGGTCTTTCTTAATCTTGGGGAAATACACCAAATCGAGTATGAATTTGTATGTAACATGGCAGAAATATGTTTCAGTCATTTTAGTTTGTTTGAAGTATAAGGTAAAAATAAAAGTTAAATGTTTTAATTTTTAGAGTATTCAATGTAAACTTTATAAATTTATATTTTAAAAACTTCAAGATAAAAACAAAATTTGTTATTTTATTAAATATATCTAACATAAAACCAGCCCATGTCATTTTTCATCTTGCAATTATTTAAAAAGGCTATACTTTGTTTTTCTTTTATTTTTTTAATTAATTAGTTTTTATTTCTTCATTCATGATAGAGTGTTTGTGCACACATGTAAGAGTGGGAGAGAGAAATGAGCGTCTTTCACAGGGTCCAAAAATGTTACAACCTCCAGTCCTCCAGCCATTCAGCTCCTGGGTACTTGTGTGCATGCCCAACATAGATTGGAGATTTGAACCAGAGTCACCACGAGGGATTTAGCCTTCCTTGAGCAGTGAATTACTGCTGCACCATGGAGCCAGCCTTAGATTTTCTTTGTTTATAAGGTGTTTTTGTTTTTTAGTCACAGTATTTTTTTAACTTTGCAGGGCTTAATAAATGCCCCTTTGGGAAAAAAAAAATAAGCGGGCCCAGTTGTGGTGGTACAGTAGTAGCACAGCACTGCAATGCTAGAAGCCATATGGAAAACCAGAGATTGGTTCCAGAGTTGAATTGTACACATTGGGCGAGCATGTGCCACTGATTCTGGTTTGATTGGAAAGGCTCAGAGTAGGGTGAGGCAAGAGACTGGTGTGAGATTCTGTTGAAGGTGCTTATCCTCTCCCCTCTCTTTTTCTCTCTCTTATGAAAGAATTTTTTTTTAAATGCACATTTAAGCAAGATTTAAATATGTTTTATAAAGTTTACCACTTTCTTTCCTTTCTAAGTAAAAACTCAAAAGGTTCATGGGCTTTAGATTAAGAATTCATTTTTTTAATTCCTTTTGAAAGTTTTGAATATTTAAGTCTTCCATTTGCCAACTGTCCTACAGTTTTATGAATCAACTGTTTATTTATAGATTTCTTGTTTAAAAAATCATACTTAAATTCCCTGAAGAAAATTTTAGTCATCCATATATCTTCTACTCAAAATAAAACTGTTCCTAATTAATTTCTAGTCCTGTTTTTTTTTAATAATTAAACATGCTTTTTAAAAGTGTATGAATATGAGTGTTCAGGTGTTTTTAGTACTCTTGTACAATGTCACTTAATACACTATGTGTGTATTGAATCATTGATGCAGGGATGAAGACATGCAAAGTTTGGCTAGTTTGATGAGTATGAAGCAGGCTGACATTGGCAATTTAGATGACTTTGAAGAAGATAACGAAGATGATGATGAGAACCGAGTGAACCAGGAGGAAAAGGCAGCAAAAATTACAGGTTGGTTTTTATTAGCATTAAACTAAAGGTTTTATCTTTTTTGCAGAGTTGAAAAACTCATTCTTGTTTCCCAGGAAAACACAATTCCAATAATAAGGTATTTTTCTCTTCCTTAAGCCTTTGTAATATAATACTCTATTTACCTTACTTTGTGTGCTGATTATAATAATATACCAGATTTTAGCAGTTTAAAATCAAGTCACAGGTTAGTCCAAAAAAAGCATAAAACGTCCATGAGTTATGCTATAAAACAACTAAATGCACTTGTATTTCTTTTGTCAAGGTAGTGATGAAACCTCTATAGATCTGCCTTCCAGTGATAAGATAAAATAAAGAGATGCATTGGCCAACTTCTCCTAGCTCATGTTTGTTTATGTTTTTTTTTTTTTTTTTGAGAGGTTTTTGCTATAGGGCACGTGCACTCACCAACCAAACAGAGAGAGACAGAGAGACAGAAAGTAAGAAATCACCTCCCAGGGGGGATGGCCATGCTGCAATTCCTTCTCCTCCATTCTCCTCTCAGGATCTTGGGCACGCACACACATGCACCTGATGTGAGTTTAAGCCACCAGGTCCGGGATTCGAACTGCGGTCGACTACACGGGAGTCCTGCGACATAGCCATTACGCTATTGGTCCCATTCATTTTTAAAAAGTTTATTTATTTAGGGGCCAAAAGGTGGTTAGCACGCTGGATTCCCATGTGGCTGACCACTGAGGCCCAGACCTGGTGGCTTGAAAAACACACCCAGGTGCATATGTGTACATGCCCAAAATCTCAAGAGGAAAATGGTGGAGAAGGGATTGTGGCATGACCATCCCCCGCCCCGCCCAGGGGTAATTTCTTACTTTTCCTCTTTCTGTCTCTCCCTGGCAAGTGCATGCACCCTATGGCAAAAACAACAACAAAAAAATTTTATTTATTTATTTCTTCCTTGAGCAAGAGAGTGTCTTGATATGGTCTATGCTCTGTGTCAAGCCAGCTCTGAATTATGGATAGTCACAAGCCCAGTGAATTTAAGGAGGTCTCCAGATGTGAAACCAGAACTCTTACATGTGGGTCAGCTTTACAGAGTGTTACATATTATTGCTGTGCCAGCATTTGGCCCTTGATTTTCAATTAAAAAAAAAAAAGTTCTGAGATTGTTTTTTTTAATTTATTTTCTTTATTCAAGATTGAGGACATATGCATGAGAGAGAGAGAAAAAAAAGAGAAGCACCCTCCATGGGTAAAGTTACTTTGCGAACTCCTCTGTTCAGTCCTTCAGCCCTTCATACCCTGGGCACTTGCATGTTTCAGGCTGACCAGGCCAGGGAGTTAATCTGCGGTCACCATGTGGGATCCAGCTTCTCTCAAGCAACAAATTATCACTGTGCCAATGAGGCAGCCAGTTTTTCTTCCTTATAGTCTAGATATATAATGTCTTTTTGTAAATTTTCCATAAATGTCTTTTTCTTTTATATTCTGTTTGTTGGGATCAGCATTAGACCATACTTTTTATTTGAAGTTATTTATATTCTCCCTTTTTATATAGTTCATCTATTAAAGACAAAGAGCTTCATTGCTAAATTATTTAGCATATTTATAAAATTTGCTGTGATAAGTCATCTATCTTTACACCCAAGTTTGATCAGTTCCTTATGAAAAAATTGTAGTAGTAAAGTATATATAATTGTAGTAGTAAAGTGTATTTAATTGCAGTAGTAAAGGTGTATTCACATATAACTTCATTGTAATTTGTGTCAGTTTGTCCCATTTAGTGATTTTTCTCTTGAAATTTTGTTCAATGTTGATATTTGTGACCCATGCTTTATTTTTTTTTTTTGGAGAGGTTTTTGCTATAGGGTGCGTGTGCTCACCAGACAGACAGAGAGAGATAGAGAGACAGAAAGCGAGAAATCACCCCCCAGGGGGGATGGCCACGCCGCAATCCTTTCTCCTCCATTCTCCTCTTGGGATCTTGGGCACGCACGCACACGCGCCCAGCGTGAGTTTTAAGCCACCGGGTCCGGGACTTGAACCGTGGTTGACTATGTGGGAGTCCACTGACATAGCCATTATGCTAACTCCTGGTCACCCATGCTTTCTTCATATTTAGTTTTTTCTTGGTATATTTATTTATACTTTTTTTTTAGAGAGGTTTTTGCTATGGGGCACATGTGCTCACCAGAAAGACAGAGAGAGATAGAGAGACAGAGCGAGAAATCACCCCCCAGGGGGGATGGCCACGCCGCAATCCTTTCTCCTCCATTCTCCTCTTGGGATCTTGGGCACGCACGCACACGCGCCCAGCGTGAGTTTTAAGCCACCGGGTCCGGGACTTGAACCGTGGTTGACTATGGGGGAGTCCACTGACATAGCCATTATGCTAACTGCTGGTCCCTATCTATTTTTATTTTTAGACTATCTGTGTTATTTTAAGTAATTCTTTTATTCATAACATTTAGTTTACCTGACCTTGTAACCCTTACTCCTTAAAGGTATATTTCTGGATATAACTGACATAATTAATTTTACTTATGTTACCTTATTTATACTTTTATTTTGGGGTATTTCTTGTTATTTTTTCCACCTGTTTCCAGTATTTTACCTTCTTAGATTTTCTCTACAAATGTATATTTTTTCATGAGCAAGCAAGAGAGAGACAGAAAGACAACACTCCCAACAGGGTCTTGATACCATGATTCATCCCCAGTCTCAGCCAGTGCCAGATGATGGATACACTTCATACACCAGCTGTACTCAGAGAGTTCTCTAGACTTGAACCTGGAACCTTCCCAGGTGCATCAGACACACAGAATGTCATGTTTTACTGCTTGTACCACCGTCTGGCCCCTAGACACTTTTCTAATGGAGTGATTAGGAAGTGGTGTGTCCTGTTTTCATCTTAGAATAATGTTCTCTAAAATAAATAAATAAGCCAGACAGATAAATGAATGAACCTGAGTTTCTCTCCTAACATTACAAATAAAACATTAAATTTTATTCACTCTCCTCTTCTAAAATGTGAAATGCGATTTGATTTTCCTTTCTTTATTCATATTCCTCCCTCTACTTCTCCTGGCTATTACTACAATTGTTTCAGTAACAATCAAAACAGGGGACCAGCAGTTAGCATAATGGCTATGTCGCTGGACTCCCACGTAATCAACTGTGGTTCGCGTCCCGGACCCGGTGGCTTAAAACTCACGCCGGGCGCGTGTGCGTGCGTGCCCAAGATTCCGAGAGGAGAATGGAGCAGAAGGGATTGCGGCATGGCCATCCACCCTGGGGGGTGATTTCTCACTTTCTGTCTCTCTCTCTCTCTGTCTGGCGAGCGCACGCGCCCTATAGCGAAAACCTCTCAAAAAAAAAAAAAATCAAAACAGGGATTTTTTTTTCCCCCCAAGTTTATTAGTATTTATTTACTTCTTCCATGAGAGAGAGGTACCCTCAACAGGACCTTCATGGCATGACCCTCCCCCAGCCTAACTGGCCCAGATGATGAGCACACGCACACATACCCCAGCATACTCAGGTAGGTCTTGGGACACACACTCAGAACCATTCCCATGTGCATCCAGCTGTGTTACCCCTAATTTGATCTTTTAATTAGAGTTTTTTTGTTTTGTTTTGTTTTGTTTTTGGTAGTTGGCTTTTGGTTACAACTAAATCTTATTTAGGTTTTAGTAGCTGTTTTGAACAATATTGTATTGTTTTTGATCAGTACGAGTAAAGGTGATAATATATTACAAGTTCTGCACTGGTATTGAAAGGAAAAGAAAGGATTTCTTTTTTCGGAGAGGTTTTCGCTATAGTGCATGTGTGCTCACCAGAAAGACCGAGAGACAGAGAGATAGAAAGCAAGAAATCACTCCCCAGGGGAGATGGCCACGCTGCAGTCCCTTTGCCTCCATTCTCCTCTCGGGATCTTCGGCATGCACACACATGCACCTGGTATGAATTTAAGCCACCAGGTCCAGAACTTGACTGCGGTCGACTACATGGGAATCCAGCGACACAGCCATTATGCTAACTGCTGGTCCCAAGAAAAGATATATTTAAGAAGAATATAAATTTATTGGTAATATTCAATAATAATTATCTTTTATAGCTAAACCCTTATTATTTAAACATATACTTATATCTTATTTTCTAAAATTCCTGCAGGAGAAGTCATTATTTCAGAGTTTAAAGTCCTCTGACTCTGAAGAAACTGTTTTAATGCAACTTGTGATGACTTAAGATTTTTTTGGAATGCTGTCATTTTGCACTCCTACTTACTTACACTTTAATTTTTTTTCTATTTTATTAAGGTCTCTCAAGATAGAGACTATGTTTGAATCAATTTTCTTCCCCACCTTCTAGCACATTGTATGGCACATTTGTAACTGTAGTGTGTGTTAACTGAAATGCTATAGTGAATGAATGAGGCTTCCCACTCCTATTCTACTATTGTAGCTCATATTAATCACTCTGGCTTATTATCTTATTCCATGTGACTCTTTTTATTCAGTGCCAGAAGGCATATGCACAGGCACAACAGAGGGAGAAAGCATGCATGCAAGAGAGAGTGTGAGTGAGCACACCCCCCTCCAGTGACCCTGCTCCCATACTGCAGTCCATTTCTATCTAATTCACTGTCCTGTCAGGACCCTGATATGTTTTTCAGGCTCCCAGGGCTAGGACTTAACCCCTGATCAGCATGTCTTACCCAGCTGATTCTGTGCAGTACTTAACAGAAGTCCAGCCCCTATTTGACTATTAATCATATGCCACCTTACACAGGGTAGTGTGATTCTACGTTGTGGAAGGAATAAGTTTTAGAGGACACAGAGACTTAAAAGTTCAATAATTCACAAATCATTTTTCAAAAGTGATGAATGTAAAATATGTGTGTTGTGGAAGCAGGGGTAGGTGAGGACAGTGGGGGACTAGATATACATTCAAAATTGATAAATCCACAGTCATTGTAGCAAAATTTTACTTTGATGTTACATTTTATTCTTAGCATTTTCTATTATATTTGCAAAGTATGGTAACTTAATAGTACAGCATATTATGGCAGTTGTTTGGCTTCTTTAGTTGCATTTTTTAGCACATGTAAATTATATTACAAAGTTATTAACTTACTGGGATTTTTTTTTTAGCACTTTATAAACATTTGAGTGAAGTAGTTTTAGGATAATAAAGAAGACTGAGGGGCCATGGCACAGTGGTGATGCAACTGGATTCACATGGCAAATGTCCTAGGTTTGCATCTTGGGACCTAACTGAGCAAGCAAAGCTTGCTCGTGTGTGTGCCTTTGATCTGGGGCCGACTGAGACTGGGTGGATCATGGCATGGAGACTCTGTTAGGAGTGCCTATTTCTCTCTCTGTTTATCTTTATCTCTCACTCATGGAAGAAATAAATAAAATTGTTAAAAAAAGATATTGAAATTTAACAGCAGTAATGTTAAAATGATAGCTCAAGATTAAACAACAAGCACATGTTATAAACATATTAAAAATAAAGTATGGTGGGTATTTTTATTTACCAGTTAAAGTGGTAGTAATTTAAATACAACTTAAGTCTTCCTGCCAGCTTTCTCTCTCTCTCTCTCTCTCTTTTTTTAGGTTTTTGTCATAGGGTACATGCACTCACCAGAGAGAAACAGAGAGGAAAGTGAGAAATCTCCCTTCAGGGGAGATGTCCCTGCCACCATTCCTTCTCCTGCATGCTTCTCTGGGGATTTTGGGTATGCACACATGCCAGGCATAAATTTTTAAGCAACTGGGTCTGGGACTTGAACCGTGATTGGCTGTTTGGGAGTATGGTGCCTTAACCACTATACCACCTGCTTGCGCCACAGCCAGCTTTGATATTATTATTGATATAATTTTTAAGGATGGGGACCAGCAGTTAGCGTAATGGCTATATTGCTGGGCTCCCATGTAGTCAACTGTGGTTTGAATCGCGGACCTGGTGACTTAAATTCATGCCGGGCGTGCATGTGTGCGTGCGTGTCCCAGATCCCAAGAGGAGAATGGAGGAGAAAGGATTATGAAGTGGCCATCCCCCCCGGGGGGTGATTTCTTGCTTTTTCTCTCTCTGTCTCTCTTTGTCTTTCTGGCGAGCGCACGTTCCCTATAGCAAAAATCTCTCAAAACAAAAATAAAAAGCAAAACAAAATAATTTTTTTGGATGAAGAAATAATTGTTTTTATATTTTAATATTGCAATATAAATGGATAACATGCAATTGCATTAGATCAATAAAAAATATATTTGATATATTATTTCCTGAACTAAGCTAAAAACTTATTGAGGGAATAGACTGTTTACAATTATTTTATTTCTGTCTTAGGTCAGTGCCTAGAGACTGTCCATTTAGTTAGTAATTTCTTCTGGAAAGTTGCTGTGAAATCTACCATAGTTGTTAAAATATATATATTCTAAAGTTGATCTTTGTTACAAAATGAAATTTGGATTAGCTGTCCTTGGACTGATCAAAATGCCTAACCTGTTCTGTCTGAGACAGATTTCCCTAACTACAATAGAAACATATTCTAGGACTTATTGTCAGACAGAAACTTCCTCCCTCCTTCCCTCTTTCTTTCTCTTCCTCCCTTACTCTTTCCTTCCCTCCTTCCTTCCCTCTCTCCCTCCTTCTCTTTCCTTTCCTTTTCTTCTTTTCTTCTTTCCTTTTTTCCTTTTCCTTTGCTTTGCTTTCCTTTCCTTTCCTTCTCTTCCTTCTTCTTTCTTTCATTTTTGCTAGGAGGCATGCGTAGTAGCCAGAGAGAGAAGAGAGGGAAGGTGAGAAAGTATCCCCCATGTGGTGCATGGTCATACCACAGTTCCTTCTCCTCCATTTTCCTCTCCTTTCAGAATTTTGGGCACACATGGGTGTGCATTGGGCACGTTTTTTGGTCCCAGGTCTGGGACTCTAATTGTACAGTGGTTATATGGGATACAGCAATATTAACCACCATGTCACTGGCTGGCCCCAAGAACCTTTTATTGATGCCACATGTATAGATATAATCTACAGAGGTGTAGTACTACTGAGGGGATAGGAGAATTTTGAATTACAGTTGGAAAAAAAGATCATTGAACTTTAGCAAGAAAGATAGACCTTGGACTTGAAAAAAAATGCTTTTAATGGAAAGTTTACTATAGCCAATGGTAGAAATTATATATGGTTTTGAAGCAATCAGTGCTTTCATCTATATGACAGCCCCATAATGCTTGACAGTGTGACCGTCTTTGGAACATATGTTGAATTTCTGAATACACACTACCTGGAAGAAAAAAAGAGACTTGCATAAATGACAAAATCCTGTTAAATATATCTTGCAAAATCAAGTTCAACTGTAGTAGTTTACAGCAAGTGTTATTGGGGGACCTCAGACATGATGAGATACCTGAAAGACCTCTGGAATTCTTAAGTTTGTTGCAAAGATCATCATGGGGTCTACTTAGGCACAGATGAACATTCAGATTCATATGAACTGAATAAGCCAAATTTGACATTAGATTTACTGAGAAGGATGCTGGACAGGAAAAATAGCATGCTAATAGAGCATTCCTTTTTCACTGATCCTCACTGCAATCTGGGTGCTATTCTTTGTTCCTTACCATCAAATGACAGTTTTGATACAAAGTGACAGGATCCACATAGCTAGGAGCATGAGAAACCACAGTTCCTGTGCAGCATGGGAGTTACAATTCAAGGCAAATCCCCATGCTGCTTAAAAACTGTGGGAGCATGGACATTTGCCTTGGGTTACAACTCCTGTGCTGCACAAGAACTGATCTTTAGTAATAGTTTTACTATACTAAATAGTAAAATAGATACTAATATCTAATACTAGTACTAATAGTACTAATAGATATAGCTTCCAAGGTCCTTGTAATGACCCATTACAAGAGTATCCACACTGAGAATTGCTTAAAGATTTGATCTTCCATTAGGTATGCAGTCTATCAGAGTCCTCCCATCCAGATGGTTAGATGAATTAGAATTCATTTTTACCATAAGCAGTTTTGCCTGGTATTTGTTCATTCTTTTCTCATTGTTGATGAAGTTAATCCAGGAGAAGGAAGTGACATAATCAAAATCTTACAGCACAGCTGGAATTAGAAGAAAAACCAGTTATAGATTTGAGGAGCTACAGTTGATAGCAGTATGACAGTCTTATTATCTCACAGGACTGAGTTTCTCTTACATTTGCTAGGAGTATGAATGGAGATAAGTAGGTCTTCTGCCTTCCTTAAAGTAAACCTGAGACTTTGCTTGGAGAAAACATCCATTAATTTGCTTCTGTTTTTCACCTGGGCATGTATGCTCTAGTACCCAGGTTGCTCATGAACAAAATCACAGGATTGGGCCACCCCTGTAGTGCCCTGGTTAAGTGCTGTGCACAGGTAGTCAGATCCTATGTGGTTGACCGTGGTTTGAATTCCAGCCCCAGCAGCAACACACTAGGTGTGCACATGTACATGCCCAGAATCGTAATGGGATGGAAAGTTGGACAAAGGGGAATTGTGGTGTGATCAGGCCCCATTATTGGGTGCTTCAGTGCTCCTGTGTTCTCTCTCATGCTTGCATGTGCTTCATGGCATTAAATTTATTTAACCATAGATTTCTATATACTCAATAAGAAATAAAATGACACCTATTTTGGAAGTCCTTCTAAAGATAAGAATTTCTGGAAAACTACATCTGTTGCATAATCACTAAAGCTGGGAAATAGGGGAGAAACAGAGAGGTAGGACAGTTCTGATCCCTTGTGTCAAAAAGTTTATATAAAGTATCACAGCTATCTCATGTTTTTTCTTTTATTGGAGAAATTTTTGCTATAGGGTGTGTGCACTCGCAAGAGAGACAGAAAGCAAGACATCATCCCCCCTCCCCGCCAGGTGGGGATGGCCATACCATAATCCCTTCACCTCCATTCTCCTCTTGGGCTCTTGGACATGCACATACATGCTCCCAACATGAGTTTTAAGCCACTGGTTTGGGGCTCAAACTGTAATCAACTATGTGGGTGTCCAACAACATAACCACTATGCCATCTTTTGATCCCGCTACCTCATTTTTAAAGGAGGACGCTAGGATAAGAGAC